>NW_022900928.1:14427872-14451085 GCF_012274545.1 Fukomys damarensis
CTGACCTGGAACTCACTACGCAGCTCACGGTGGTCTCGAACTCACAGCGATTCTCCTGCCTCAACCTCCCAAGTGCTGGAATTACAGGCGTGAGCCACCACACACGGCTAGAATCTTTATTTTAACCCTCACACTGGATCTTCCAATATAGATGGATACAAACTGGTCAAAAGAATGGATATCCAGGAGGCAAGGATTCCAGGAACATAGTCATGAGTTCGAATCCTAATTCTACTGTGTACTAACAGTTATATGTTTCCAAGTTCCATTTTTTAATCTATAAAATGAAGATAATAATATTTACTTTGTGGTAGCATTTTAGAAACTAAATAATGCAATATATTTCAGGCAACTAATCTACCACCAGAACATATTGGGAGTTTGGTAAATTCTTTCCTAAACTTACCTGGGGGGAAAATCCTGTTATTTCATAACTAGTAATGTTCTATATGTAAATTGTGTGTGTGTATGTGTGTGGTGTGAGAGAAAAAGAAGAGCTAAAGTATATAGGAAGCTATGTAAATATGTAAATATATTTATATTATATATATGAGATTACAATATTGATTATGCCCAAAACAGGCTGTAAGCGGTATAGGGTATAAAGAGTTAACCCAACAATTAACTTGTTTTGAAAAATGAGTCTGGCCAAAGCCTATGTTCCAAGGTCAAAATAATTCACATTCAAATTTTGTTTTTACAAATAAAACTTTCTTAACTAGAAGGACAATGTTTTAATTACAACCATATATTTTGTCTGTTTTGTTCCTAATTTGAAAATGTTTTATCTTCTTTTATGAACCTTGTTTACATTAATTTTTATAGAAACCACAGGAGTGTCCGGCCTTTACATGTAGTTTGCCTTTACCCCAAATGATTACCAATAAAAAACCAGTGCCCTGAACTGGCCGGCACCTGTGTAGGTCATACTGGCACTGATTATCTTGGTTCCCCACTTGTTTCATAGCTCTGTCTTTTATTTTTTCCCCCCTCAGGCCTGTGTGATACACTGGACAAGAGAGTAGGACCTACTACAGAGGTTTCCAGTAATGTTTCAGGGGTTCCACAGATACAGATGTATTTCAGGAAAAGAAAAACATAAATATTTTAATACTAAATTCATGGAGACATCATGAGATTAATACAAGTTACCTTTGGCCTCTGCAATTGCAAGAGTTGCTCAAGGGGGGTCCATTAGCTTCCAGACATTTATTGGTATGGCAAACTGCTACTTAGGTAACCTTAGTCATTGAGATTGCTGTACTCGTGTTTTCAATTTCTTCTCTAAGGGCCAGCAGTATAGCAGGTTTTTGGTGACATACAACATCCTCTAGGATCCCCCACAGTAAGGTAACACCAATCTGTCAAATAAACAACATATTCTTTTTATTTTCCTGAAGTGTATAGTGTGTGTAGTGTGTACACATATTTTGGTTTCTCTAGCTCTCTCTCTCTCTTTCTCTCTCTCTCTCTCTCTCTCTCTCTCTCTCTCTATTTCTCTCTCTCTCTCTCTCTCTCTCGTCTGCCTCTATCACTCTCTCATATACGTGTGTATGAGTGTGTGTGTCTGTGTGTCTGCATGTTACTTAGCTGATGATAAATCATGAAACACAAATAATCTGATTTCACATTGGCTCAGTATCAGCCAATATTCTCAAATTATTTGCATGAAGTGAGAATTTTAGGGATTAACTGGTTAATGTTAACATCTGACCAATACTTAAAATGGTTCATTTCTCTGTATCATTACAGTTCCTAGCCAATTACTTTGATTAGCATTAAATTTAATAATATGAACATCATGCATTTGTATGTTACTTTATAATTTTTGAAATATATTCACATATCTTTGGATCTTCACAACTACCCTGGGAATTAATCAAGGCAGATATAATTATTCTAGTACTGCAGAGGAAAACACTGAAATTTATAGAGGTGAAATAATATGTCCAAGTACCACAGATTTTGAGACAAATCTTAGATTAAAACCCAAAGTAGCCTAGAGCCATAGTTAATAATAGATAGTGTCCACTAGAGATCTGGACTCTATAATAAGGAGGGACCCTATATGTTATGTAGGGCTTCCAATTTCACTGAGAGTGCCAAGAGCTGCAAACTATCAGAGCCCAGATGCTTATTTTCTGAGAAAGGAATAATCGTGTGTGTGCACCAGAGCCATACAAAAATGTGGTATATAGAGAATAAGAAAGAAAAAAAAAGTACAAATCTATAAGGAAATTCAAGCAGGTGGTATTAACTCTTTGTAAGGCCATCTAAGCTGAGACTCCTTTGTATGGGATCACCTGTGGTGAAACATCAAACTAGACTGCAAACTCAACTGCTCCAGAGCAGGTTCCTCTTATCCATGATGTGTACAAATGGAGTCATGAGCAAATGAGCAGCCTCCAAGAGCGGAGCCATGATGGTCTGAATAAAGGCACTTAAGGATTACTTCAGAGGTAGAGTCAAGATATGTGCAGAGTATATATCGCAAATATGGACCACTGAATGCAAAGATCTGAGTTCAACAACTGGAACCAAAACTTTAAACCAAAGAAGTATGGGTCACCTGGAGACTCAATAAATAGGAACATGTTTAAGAAAGCAGCAGAGCATCCCAATGAGCAGGTTGCTTGATTTTGAAGGACAGAAAGAAGCAGGAATTGGTAGAACAGGGACAATTCTTTTACTGCCTTCATTGAAGAAACTGTTTTAACAGCCAGTGAAATAACAGTTACAAAATCATAGTAAAGTATAGCAGTCAAGGGAGGGATTCAAGGCGCATCAGTTGGAAGTTTCTCTACTGTCACAATGGATGATACTGAAAAGAGATGGACGATATAAACACACCTGAAATGGACCCTTTATTGAGCATGCATGTGTTTTAAATATATTATCTCACTCAAGCCTCAAGAAAACCCTATGGGAGGTGCCATCTTTATTGTCACTGTACAGATCCTGAAGTTTAAGCTTGAAATGATTAAGTCACACAGCTACCAGGGGCAAAGAAGACCTCCACCCAGGAGGCCTCTTTCTACTGCTTTGGAAGGTTTGTGGGATCATGCCCTCCCTTGAAAGTTGAGTTTATTCTATCTTAAGAAGGTCTTTGTGAGCTGGAAATGGATATTCATGGGAAGGTCAGATTCCCCTTAAATTCTATTAGGGAAAGGGAAGGAGGTGCTGAACACTCAGACACCAAAATAGGCAAGTTCCTAAAACAGGGTCAGAAGCTGAACATCGGGGTGAACAAAGGCACAGGAGGGTATTCCAAGAGCAAAGAGTGATGGTTGCAAATGGAGAGCACAGATGGAGATCAGCTCACATGCTAAGAAGCACAGTACCAGAATCCCAAGGCACCCTGCAGCCGCTGCTATTGCCTCCTTGCTTTGTCAGCTTGGATTCTAATAGCACTCTTCGTGGCTACTGCAGAAATTTGGGCCAAACTTGACTATGGCTCTAAATTCCTGAGCCTCTCTCACCTTTCTTGGAGGACGAACCTTAGCCTGCCTATAAGCAGCCAGGCAAGAAAGGAGAGGGACTCACCTGAGCCCCTTTGCCCATCAGGGATCTTATGGAAACTACTGAGGAGCTCTGTCACTCTGAAGAAGCAAGCCCAGCAAACTCATTGCACCTGCTTCTTTTCATGCCTTCCTCCAAGTTCCCAAGTCCAGGATTATGAGACTGACCGGCTGGGCCGTGGACGTGGTACTCCTTGAGTGAGGATTTGGTGACATGAATTAGACTCAAGAAGGCTGCTAGTCCAAGTGCTAGAATGGAAAGCAGAGAGCAGCACTTGCTTGAAAAGGATGGCATCTGGCATTCTCATGGGACATCTTCTGGGGAAACTGAATCTTCTGAGATTAAATCACAGACTAGTCTTCTGGTCTGTGGCCCTCTCAGATGGATAGTTTTTAAACCACTGGGCAGTGACTCAAGTCTGCTCTCTGGGAAACACCTTCATGTCTTTCTAAGCCTTTGCCTTGTGTGTTCAGGGCATTTCTTTTAAACAATCTTTCTCTCCAGTGCAGCTGTGTCTTTTTATACCTTTCCATATTTCCTCTTTTCCAGCAGCTGGTCTCGAGCGGGGCTGAGATGCAGAGAATCTTGGCTGTGATCTTGGAGAACAAATTGATGGAGGGGTCGTTGGGCACATTTCCAGTGTAAGCATAATCCAGGAACTGGAGTATTTACGTGACAATAGACCTGGTATTAGAGTAGGAACACTGACTCTGCCCACAAGCTTAGTGACTTGAAGCAAGTTCTCAATCTTGTTGACTCTCAGTTTTATAAATGATAATATTGTCTATCACATAAAACTCTATAAGAAGATAGAATGTGATTGAATTGAATATTTTTCTGGCACAAAACAAGGTATTGACTCCAAAGGAGCTGCCTCTTCTCTAAAGTATTGTTGCTGGTACCAAATTCCCCTTTCTGTGGCAGGGGTCATGGTTCATGTGCTCTGTATTTCAGTAACTACATAGTCAATAGGATTCACTAATAGTGTGAACACTAAAACCAGTCTCTATGGTTCAAACTCTGTGTGAGCCACTTACTGTCTGTGTGGCCTTAAACATATTCAGCTCTCTTTGCCTCAGTTTCCTCCTTATAAAATGGCAATGATGAAAGTCTCCACCCGGTAGAATTGTCATGGAATTTATAGTCAATATATATAAAGCATTTAGACCAGCCTGACCTATAGTAAGATTTCAATAAGTGTTAGACAACATTTGATAAACATTTATTGAATTCTACTATGCTCAGGTATTATGTTAGGATTGGGGAGAAAAAGGATGAGTGAGACACAGGCTAAACCTTAAGGAGCTCACAGTCCAATGGAGCTTGATCTAAAAGCCACTTCTGCTTTTCTTTTTTTGTACCAGGGATTGAACTCAGGACCTTGCCTCTGTGAGGCAGGCAGCAGAACTACTGAGCTAAATCCCCAGCCCTCACTTCTGCTTTTCTTAGGGTCCCTGTAGTTTCCTTCGCTTGCTCCACAGCGATTGAGTTTTCTCTCACTTCTCTGGGGATGATTCGCTTTCCTCAACCTCTGCATCCAGGCATCTCCTGACCACACTCTTCAGAAACAGATCTTTTGTCTCTGTCCCTGTCTTTGGATACTGGGACTGACTTCCTCCATCTCTGTTCCTATTGATCGTACAAAGTTTTTATCATCAAAGACTTCCCTCACAGGAGAAAGAAAGGAGAAAAAAACCCATAAGTATTAATCATACTAGTTCAGTGTTTGGTTCCTTAGTATTTCATTGCTTAATTTCCCAAGGTTATATTTACTTTTGATTAAATTCTTTAGGTTCTAAATCTATGCAAAGTATGTTCCAAAAATTTTTCATCTTTTTATGTTAATGCATAGTTAAATGAACAAAATTGTTTGCAATCAAATAATCAAAACGTTATTTTGTGGGTCTCTAGGATTTATTTCAAAGATCACAGAACAACTATATTTTCACTGAGGGACTTTGAGCTTTTCTTACCAAAAAGTCTTTATAAGCAAAAGGATTCTAAAGGAAGCTGTTACTTTCCATCTTTAGAAGTTGGCAAACATTTGTCCCATGGAAACTTTTATTGCACATTTCAACCTGGGGCTTAAGTGGCAAGGGGCACTTGGTGGGTTGAATTTCACTCTCCACTCTGGTGAGACAGCGACCCACCAATCCAGAACTCGGGATGGTTGTGTGTGTATGGAATGAGTGTTCAGGCTAAGGAAAAGGATGACTGGAAACTCATCAACAGCCAACGAATTGGAGGTGGGTAGAGGATGGACTCAAAGCTCTGCCAGCAGATAACATACTCCCTCCAAGTGATTATTCCTTTCTTCAGATAAGAACAAAACTGAGTGCTGAATTTATCAACATTTGGTTAATATTGTATTTATTAAATCATTTAAATAAGTCACTGCACACCCTAGTTGTTTGTTTTTAGGTATGCTGCATAATTCATTAGTAGCAAGTGCTTGGAGGATGAATCAGCTACAGACTTGGGAGAAACATGTCTGGATAAAGAATCACGTACTTGTTCAAGTAGAAGTTTCTACCAGATCCCTAGCCCGGGCTTCTAAAACCAGTCATGTCTATAAAATACTCCTTGTCACCTCTCTCTACCCATCCGTTTTAGGCCTGGCTTCCTGGCTGGTTCTTGGTGACAGCTATCACAATCTGTGTCATTTAGGGTTTGCATTCAGTCATCAAGGGGGCTGCTCTCAGAGGAGATCAGAAGAGTCAAAGAGACAAAGAAAGTTCCTCACATGGAGGAGCAACCTTGTTCTGCCTTTTCCCTAAGGACAGAGAGACAACCAAGGGGTGCATGTTACCTGGAGCAGATTTCAGCTCATTATCAGATAGATTAAGGAATAAGAGACTTGTCAGGCAGGAAATAGATGGTGCCATCATGCAGAATTAACTGCACTTTTATTGAACAACTATAGTATTCCAGGCATGGTGCCAGGACTTTCAAATCCAAATCTTATGCCTTCTCTGGGTCAAGGATGTTTTTCCTACCACATAGATGAGGCATCCAGTGCTCTTAGAGATTAAATGACTTGTGCATAATCAGACAGCAGGCAGGGAATAGATCTAGGATTCCATTCCAAGCCCAAGTCCCCAAACTGAAAGTGATGCTTCCTCACTGTCTGGGTGGCCTGTCCCTGGACAAGGCAGCCAGAAGCTGAGTGACCAAAAGCTGGAAAATGGTAGAAGGGATTTGGCTTTGGACAGGACATCAGCCCAGAGGAATCCTGACCTTCCTCCTGAGTATCTCCAGTTTCCAAAGAGCAAAGCATCACTGAAATGAACACACAGTGGAGTTCCCAAGTGCAAGAAATTCTAACAATAACTGGAGGAAAGGCAGGTTATCTGGAACACAAATTGATTTTTTTCCCTGAAGGGGGAAAAAAAGAGAAGCAGAAATGACAAGAGGAAGCAAACACACATTTTATAAAACACTTTTCATCACTCAAAGTTCTGTTTTAGGTATTCTTCTTGCATGTTTTCATGCTGAAACCTATTTGCAAATTATTTTCTCACTTTTTTTTTGCATGAAATGTACCCTCGATTATATGACAAGAAATTATATGGTGCTAATAATTTATTTAAAACCAGATCCATGTCTCACATTTATTCTGTGTAGTGAAATCAAGTAGATGCAGAAGGGAATTTTTTTTTTCCTCTGAACTTTCTGACCACCTCTATTGTGCAAGAGAGAGTAATAGCAGGTATCGAGGGTGCCAATTATGTGGTGATGTACAGACCTACTGGAGAAAAATCTATATGATATTTTAATGCTAGTCAAACAGAACGATGAAGTTTAAATTAGCTTGAAGCTACTAAAAATTCTAACTATGGCTCTGCTTTCATTGTATGTGAGGGTGAAAAATAGCTATACAGAAAAATATGTGTCTATCTTCTCTGCAGATAGGCTGCCTGCTGCCTCTTTTGCTGATGTGCAAGGCTTCAGTTCTGTTTGTTTGTTTGTTGCTCCATTTTTCCTGTCCCTTATTTTCATTTTTTTTTCCTGCTGATGACCTCTCCTCCCTTCTTTCAGGCATTTCATCCCCTAATTTCTTTTATATTAACTCATCTGTCTGCTTCATCGACTCATAGAATCAGAGAATATTAGAATTCAAGGGGCTCTCGCTAAAAAGGAGATGGGAGTTTGGGAGGAAAGTCAATCAAATTCAACCTCCTCATGGTACAGATGGGTCGGTGAGTAGGGAGGAGAATTGAGGGTTTGAGAAGGGACACAATTTGTTAAAGGCCACTCAACAATTTCTTAAGGGAGTAGTCTGCTGAGGGGGTGAGTCACTGAGAAAGAGAATTTGGAGTGGAATATAAAACTACAATTTTTACTCCATAGACTGTCCACTGTTCTAAAAAAATTGGTGTAAAATTCTGATAATTGCATTTCCAAGACTTTTTTTTTTCAGTACTAGGGATTGAATCTAAGCCTTTGACTTGATCTACATCTCCAGCCCCCTTTTTATTTCTTACTTCAGAAGGTCTTGCTAAACTGTTAACTTGCAATCTTTCTACTCCAGCCTCCCAGAATGTTGGAATTACAGATGTCCAGCACACTTTGCTAAGACTTAATTTTTCTTAAAATAAAAAGGCATTAGGATGCATTCTATCCTTACACAGCTGCGTTAGAAGGTGAGGTAGGTAGAACTGACAAAGAACATCTCTATTATACAGATAAGGAAGTGGGGTAGCCCAGGAGAATGAAGTTTAGTGAATACTGCTATAGTTTCGATGTCAAATGTCTTCCAGAAGTCCTCATGTTAAAGGTTAATCTCTAGAATGGATTTATTGGCAGGTAGTTCAGTTTTTAAGAGGAAGGCCTCATAGGGAGTTTGTAGGTCAGTGGGATATGCCCCCTTATTATGGTATGGATGTAAATTGGCTTCAAAATTCTCCTGTACTTAGAGGTGGACATTCTGGACAGTGATTGGATTATGGGGCACTATAATCATCAGTAGATTAATCCACCAATAATTTCATAGCTCAATGCCCTATTAAGAGGTGGGGCCTGATCCAAAGAGATGGGTCACCGAGTGGGGAGGTGACCTGCGTTTTTGTCACCAGCTCCTCTTTTCTATTCTTTCTGGCTGCTATGGAATGAATAGCTGTCCTTACCAGGCCTTTCCACCATGCTGTTTCTACCATGGAGCCAACTAACTTTGGACTGAATGTACTGAAATTGTGAGTCAAAAATAAACATTTCTTCCTTTAAATTGTAGGTATTTGGTTTTGATCTCAGCAATGGGAAAATGATCAATACACCCCTGAAGGACATAGTGAGACCCCTGAACCTCCCTCTTCCTGCCTTCTGCCTCCTTGCTTTCAAGTGAGCAGTTCCACTCTGGCTTGAATTCCTGTCATGAAGAATTCTGCCACTACAGGCCTAGAGCAACCGAGCCAAATGATTACGGACTGAAACCTCTAAAACTATGAGCCAGAATAAACTTTCCTTTTTATAAATTGACATGTCAGATATTTGTTACAGTAATGGAAAGCTGATTAACACAGCTTCCTGCAGATAAGACATATCTACATATTATTATTTAGCCTTAGGAAGCCCTTCCATTAAGGATTTTTGTCACCATTTTACAGACCAGAAGCCTTGAATTTCAGAAAATTGAATTGATCGTACAGCTGGAGAATGACTAAGATAATGTCAGCCATTGTAAAAACCCTAAGTTGTCAGTGAAATGTGGCCAGGTCCTCGGTGTGTCACAGGCGGACAGCAGGCCATGGAGGAGTGAGAGCTGGAGGTCTGCTCTCTCTAACTCAGAAAACCTCCGAGAAATTCTCAAGAAATAAAATCAGAGGGCGGTGTAACCTCACTTCTAATGATAGAGCCTTGACTTTTTGCTGATTTTGATACTCATGGCCCAGGCGGACCAAACAAAAGGGTAGGGGCAGAAGAACTCATGATAAACTTGAAGAGTTAAACATATTTCACTTTCAAAAGTTTGTTACATGAGGAAAAACACAAGAGTTAGGATTTAAGCAGTAAGTTTCTGGATAATAAAGTTGCAGATATTTTTTCCCATGGAAAATAGTTGTATTTGATTTCAGTAAAACCAGGCAATATAGAAAACAGCATATAAAGTTGTGAAAATCATCCAAATGTCACCACCAAATGGTCATCATTAATAATGGTTAGGTGTAGATGTTTCCAGACTTTTTCCTTGGCCAGGGAACATACTCACATCTTCTTTGTATTATTTTATGCTTTCATTTTTTTTCCTATATGTCATGTAAATCTGTTTTATAAAATGTATATAAAACTGCCTAATTAGAAATGTCATGCAAGGCTAGAACTTTGAAATGGCAGGGTTACAGATTTGGTTATTTCTATGGCATGTCTGTCTATCTCTGCCTCTCTGTACCCAAATCCTGCCTCTTTTCCAAAAATGACTGAAAATGAATGGATTAGACATTTAGACCTTAGTAAAACACTAGAGAATTCTGAGTAGGTGTGACACATAATCTAATTAATAAAGAGAAACATTCATCTAAGATAATGTTCCAAAATTTGATTCTTGGACCACCAGTACCAAGAATTGCTAGAACACAAATTCTTGGACTTGACCCCAAACATCTGGGAGTAGAGACCCAGATATCTAAGTTGTAACAAGCCCTCCACTGATTCTCGTGCTGAAGAACCTCAAATGCTAGCTAGCATACTCAGAGGAATTCGGAGAACATGTCTTAATGAGAAAGAAGCAGTGATAAGAGTAACAGTCCCATCAGTCACTGAGGTGAGAGGTAATGAAGTGCTGATCTTGGGAAGAAATCATAGTTCCCAGGAAGAACTGAGCGGAATGAAGAATGGCTTCATGTGTATATAGGAAAAAACAAGAATATAGAAAAATACAAAGAAGATGTGTGCAGAAATGCTGTCCCGTGTATGGTTCTCTCATGCCCATGACCAGATTCAGTTCAACTGCTGGTCCCATGTTCTGAACTACCATCTACCATCTGCATTTATATATAGTCATAGTAGGATTTACAAATCAATTTGCTCATTTCTTAAATGCAGATTTTTCTCAGAAAAAAAATCAGATTTTCAATAAACTCATTTTAAAAATTGAATTTACCCTTTAATTCCTAAGTCAAAACACTTGCTTTCATGTGTACATTCATATAAAAATATTTAAAAACCTTCTTGGCATGTTATTCAATATCCACATTTCTAGAAAGAGAATTATATTTTATTTATGCATTTTTTTCTTCCTTCTTTTCCCCCCAGTCTTCTAAAAATGGAAGTGTATAAGAATCAACTTTAAGTCCTTCATCGGCTCTGATATGGGAGCCTTGATTTTATGTGGTAGATTACTTCCAGGATCCCCTCCCCCAAGTTGAAAGATGACATTGTTCACCACAGCGATTCCCTCAGGATTTTACTGTGTCGTGCCTGCCAAGCCCCAGTGACAAGATATAGAGGGCAGTCAGACTATTACATACTCTCCCTGCCACTTTCAATCAAGCCTAATGTAATCAGAAACACATGACTACATCAACACATCTCCTTTAATCAAATGTGATTAAGTCAGTCATTAGTTTTTCAAGACAAATAAAGGATCCAAGTGCTTGTATTATAAACGTAACCGCCCCCCTTCTTAAGTGATTTGTTAGAAGGAAAGACCCCCTAGAACAGAACTTAGGACCTTCAGAAGTCTTTGTATTTTCCTGCTGTGTTCACCGTACTGGAGCATCCTGGGTTTGTGAGCACAATTCCTTCTTGCTGTGCCCCCATCACAGAGCCCCGTGTTGTCAAGCAGAATTTGGCTTCAGCTTGATCAGAATGATTTCATTATCCCATTGTTACCATTATGACTTGGGCAATTAGTAGTTTATAAGTATAAATTTATGGCAATCTGTGATCCAGGCACATTGGCAGTAGTCAGGGCATAATAAAAACCCAATCAATTTCTTTCATTTAATATGTAGGCTGTGACCCTAGTTTTGATTAGAACTCTTAGCTATTTCATCTTTAAAAAAGAATGTCTGCAAGCAATTATATGGTGTGTTAATTGGATATTCCTTTTTATCTCTTACACTACTGAATGCATTGCTAACGAAATACTTGTTTTCTCCTTCTCAGTGTCTCTCTGCTTCTCTCTCTCAGATTCTGTTACTCTTTGTCTCTCTGCCTCTATCTCTGCCTCATTTCTAGCTTCTTTCTCTCACTGTGCAGTCTCACTAGCCATGTATACCTTGGGTTAAATCCAAGGGGGTCCATGTGTCCCATGTCTACTTTTCTGCCTTCCTCCCTGACATGAGAAGCCACTACTCTCACCTTGTCTTGTGTGCACCACTCTGCATCAGTACTTTCATGAGGTGAAGTCACGATAATAATTAATAATATTATTAATTAATAATTGGTAAATAAATAAAAGAGGCCACCTCCAATTCCCTGTGTCACCTTGGCACCCTCGCTTCCTGGACACTTTAGCTATAGCCTGTGTTGTGATTCTGGAGTAATATTTCCTTGAATAATCTATATTTGTAGATCTGTATTCTCAAAGGAGGTAGGGTTAGGGGCAAAAGAGAAAACTCTAGTCCCTCTGATGGAGACCTCAGGTCTGCCACGCGGGGACAGAATTTCTCTTCTCTGTCACCCGGAGTACGTCTTTCATGGGATGATTTTGTGAGCTAGTGTGAGCCTCTACCTGAAATATGGGCTCTACAGTTTATTTCTTTAACAAATACTTCTCTTTCTCTTCATACCCCTCTTTCATCCACAGACTGGAAGAATTCTAAAGCTCTGTCTGGAATGACAAAACAATCAGGAAAGGCACTACCTCACTTATCTCTTTGCTGCTGTCCCTCCTGGAGCCTCCCAGCCTCCTTTCCCAGATGTGCCCGCAGCACTCAGCTCTTGTTCTGGGCATCTACTGGGCAGTGTTCCGGAATTCCTTTAGAAGCCCTTGTTTCCCAGACCCTTTGTGTCATGTCCCTTTTGTTTTATTCCTTGGCTCTTGAAAAATATCTTCTGCAGTAGCATCCAAAGAAAGAGTGTAGGGCCAATGATATTATTTTTTGAGACCTTGTGTGTATGAAAATATCTATATACTAGCTTCATGTGTCATGATCATATCTGTGGCCATTGTTCTTCATTGTAAGCTATCTCCTCAGCATGTTCAAGGAATTGCTGCCAGCACCCCTACATACACCCACCATGTGCTGTGTAGGAGCCCAGTGCCCCTCTTCTTTCTAGCCCTCCACTGTGTGATGTCTTTCCCCTTCTTCTACAACCTTTGTAGCCTTTAGAATATTTTCTATCCTTTTATCCTAAGACTTTATAATGATGTGTCTTCAGATTCATCTTTTGCTCATTTCCTAATCTGCAATAAACCCTGGAATAAAAGAAACACATTCTTCGATTGTGGAGAATTTTCCCGTATTATTTTTCTAATACTATGTCTTCCCCTCTTTCCTCTGTTTCCTTTCTCTGAAACTCATTTTAACCAAGTATTAGAGCCCATTTCCATCTCTGATTCACTTATATTTTCTCTACTGCTTTACATTTCTGTTTTCTTTTTTCACCCTTTTTAAATCTTTTTTGAATTCTTGTATTGTTCTTAGCAACTTATTTCCAAAATCTTTTTTTTTCTTTGTGACTCCCTCATGCATAGTATCCTATTCTTGATCCAGATATGATAACTTCTCTTCTTGATTCAAGAATATTGATCATCACAGACCTGCCTGACCTCAGAGATCATATTCTGGTTGTGACATTATGCTTAGCTAACTCTCTTTTCTTAGTTGTCATGAATTTCTTTGAGAATCTGGAACTGATTGAAATTGCTTCCCGGTGTAGACTGTAGAAAAAAAGAAAGATGCAAGCACTAGCATTCCCTGATATTAATACAACCCAGATAGGAGTAACGGAGATACTGTCTTGTTCCTGTGTTATCACAGCCAGTCAGCAGCTCTTGATGTGATAGAGCAATTTTGGAATGAGAGTATACCCTGTCCCCATGTCTGCATAATGGAAATAGAATCCTTTAAGAAACGGCAGAAGCAAACGGTACGAGGTGGTTAGCAGGGCTGCCCAATGAGCTCATTAATAATGTTAACAAACCAAGTTCCCAAACATGCTCAAAGGCCTCTGTTGGACCTGTCAGCCAAGAGAGACAGCTGTCTGTCAGGATTCATGGTGGCTCACGCCTGCCCCGAGGCCCTGCCTGGCAAGGGGGGCCAGAGGGGCTGGGAAGATAACAGAGATAAATCTAAATTCATTCGGGAAGCAGTCACACTCAATGACATATTCACTGACTTCTTCAACAGCTCATTTGATAATGTTCTCTCTGCACTATTCATTTTTCTGAAAGATGAAAGTTGGCTGAGGATCTCATCTGCTCGCTGATGCAGGGAAAGGATTTGAAATTAGCACACACACTCAAAAAAAAAAAATGAAAGAAAGCTAGAGGGGAAGGAGGAAATATTCTGATGACCAGTTCTGCGCTTGGTCCTGAAACAGGAGAGCCAGCAGCCCACTGTGAGGTCACCTTTAATTAGTTATGCATTATAATTCAACGATACGCCAATGGGCAGATGCTAAGCTCAGCGAGGTTAGGGGTGGGAATTTATCATGATAATTAATTGCTTGAAGAATGTTATCCACCTGGAAAGGGGCAGATCATGACTTACAATGGGAGGGAAAAGAGGTCAGTACCTAAGGGCTAGGGGCTGTTTTCTTTTGCAGTGATTTTCAAATCCCATCAAAACTGTGCCTTACATCAGTAGGGGTTTACTGAGTGCCAATTTCCCTGCAGGGTTCAGGGTTACAAGAGAAAACTGGTTGGATTTTCCTGTTCCACCTTCCAGGGAAGAAGACAAACTCAAAACCTTGGAACTGTGATGCAGAGAGCAACTGTTCTGCAGTGCAAGTTACCCTGACAACACACATAGGCAAGACCATGCACTTTCCATTTTAGTTTGATGCTCTCATGCAGCTTCTTGATTAAATGAATATTTTCTAGGAGAGTACAGAAAGTACAAACTTTGGAATCAGACAAATCTGGGTTTGAATCCTGACCCTTATATTTTATGGCAGTAGGACCAAGAATAGTTAGCTTTGTAGGTCTGGATCTTATTTTCCTTTTTAATAAAATGTAACTTTTAGGATTAAATATTATAAAGATCAAAGGTTTCCTGGCTGTGGGGTGACTCAGAGATTGGCCAGGATGGAGAAGTTTCCTTCCCTTCTCATTCACAAACATGGTGTTTGGCACTTTGATTTTGCCAAAAAGTCAATTCACATAGTAGTTGCTTGTTCAGTAAATATATTATTGGTCAAGTTCAGAGTAAATGCCCTTAAACAGAGTCATCTGTTCAAATAAAGCCAGAGACAGAAAGAGAAGGAAACAGAGAGGAGAGAGACTTGCTATAGAAGCAAAATCAACAGAAATGGGGAGAAGAAAAAAATTGAGGCTCAAAGAAAATGGATTGGAAATAATTCTTAGCAATCCTCCAGCTAAAGGTTTGAGATGCCTGTAGCAACTTTTTATGATATTCCTAAAACCACCAATACAGAAGACTTAGAAGTACACAGAAGTCAAAGCAAGCAGCCTACACTTAAGAGGCACTGTATCAAATGTTATTTCATTTTTCTGGTTTACTGAGCAACCCATGAGCTAACTCAAAGGCTACTATTCACACACAACTAGAAAAACCATCAGTGTGTTCCCAAGATGTATCTATTGGCTTTCCTGTTCTTTGACACAATAGCTGACACTCACAATTTAAAGAAGGCGGGGTGGGGGTCAATATGGCTCACAGATTCAGCCTGTGGTTGACATTCCAAAGCATTACCTTTCATGGCCAAGATATTTAGTTGATAGCATCAGGAAGCAGATCAGGGGAAAGTCAGAGAGGAACAGTCAAGAAGCTGTATATAGTACCCAAGGCAGGCCCTCTAAGATCCACCTAGACATACCCAGGGTTGTGCTCCACTAATCTACTAGGAGTTTCTACTTCCATGAAGTTGAGTTTTCAGGATTAATGCTCACACAAGATGACATAAAGTGGACCCCCAAAATTTGCAGTGGTTATGTTCCTAGTGTGCCTGTGAATTGTGAAAAAAAAAAACGAATTTCAGATATGATTAGAAAAATTCCTATTTTCATAATCTAAACCCTAAATATGCTATATCTCTGACAGTTATGTAATTTAATTTAATAAAGTACTTTATTAATAAAGCCTTCGAAGTTCAGGGCATTTTTGGTGGCATCTTAGAGACCTCAGGGCTTTAAGAAGATCAAAACTCAGAACAGTCACAAAAGCAACAGGCAGTACAGTAACCTGTTCTGAGGTGGGAACGCTGGTGTTATCTGCGGCATGCGGGTGTCAGGGCAGCGGCCAATAAGAAGCAAGGAAAACTGAATAAGGCTCTCAGGTGGGCTACTTGCAAACCTTTGGGCAAAATCAACAATTACACGGATATTTGCAGTTTTCACAAAATTCTGTGTGTTTCCACCAACAATTATTAGTTAGGTTCTAAGGAAAAATCTTCCAACAACTGAGTCTGTGATCTCTGAAGTGTGACTTCCCTGGGATATTCAACTTTTTTCTTGTTGCTCTCCACCGGGACACCTGTAACCTTATCCCTGAGATTCTGCTTACTAGAAGCCACAAATTCACCACCAAGGGGGCAGGAAGAAAGAAGAGAAACAGGAAATCATTATTATTTTTCAAATTATAAGCACCAGTACTCGATAATCACAACAATAACAACAAACATTAGCATTAGCAACCAACATTCTTTCCATTAGATGGAAATAAGAGTGTGAACAGTTCTCCCCACTAGGCAGAAATATGCAATGCTCTTGGGGACCACAGAGCAGGACTCAGATCCCCACAAGTGGCTGCGCACAGCTGGATGTGGTTAGTCCCATAGAAGGTCCAGCTGACCTCCACAAAAGAGATATAAAATGGAGAAATGTAGATGAAAAATGAAGACCAGACACAGAATGTTGAGGAGCCCATAGCATGCCCTGGAGGAGGAAAAAAACAAAAACAAAAACTTTTTTCCAATCGGAGAACTCCAAACCCTCATTCAGGCTTCTCATTCCTTACTGACGCTATGAACAAGCTCTGAGTGGCAGAGGGAAGTCTAAGGTGGGCCATGGCTGGAACTACAGTGTCCCAGGATAGTTGGATGTGTTCTTAGTCACCGATAGGTCATAGATCAAGGATATTTTTGAGTAACTTCAGAGCATGATCTATCTCTAAGAAAGAATTAAACTCCTCCCAGCTAAGCACAGAATTCCTCACCACATTCTCAGATCCAGGAGCAATTTCATTCTCAGTCGAGACCAAGCTACATTCCAAATTTTTGACTTTCCTGGAGCCTTGGTTTGTGACCCACTGTGGAATCTAGGCTTCACGTCTTCCTTCACTGGTTAATCTTTAGAGTGGAGATTGGGCAGTTGCTCAGGCTCTAACCCTGCTCCCACCTTGTGCTTGCAAATCTCACAGCTTCGAGTATTGGCCAGGGCTGACCTTGGGGACTGATACAGAGTGAGAGGAACCGTGCTGTCATCTTGGTTTCTCTTTCATAGAACCACTAAGCAAAATCTGTTTGACCCGTAAAACAAACATATCTGAAGACCAAAACTGGGCCAGATACTAGGCCAGAACTTTGTTTGGTTGAAATAATAAGGTCACAGTGTGTTGAGAGCGAAAGTCATAAAACAACACCTAAACTGTGAGTTGTGTGAGGTAAATACAAGGGACAGCCAGAGTACAGAGAAGAAAGAGCTTCTTCTTGCTCAGAAAATATGGGAGTTCATGGAAGAGTCATAAAGAAAGTGGCAAGCAGGCAGGGTTTGAAAGAATCTGTCAGAATCCACCAGACAGACGGAGCTGTGACAAGAAGTGTGCCCCAGGATATTTTTTCTTCATTGCAGTGCTGTTGGAAAATTCAGCCTGTGTAATTTCTACCTTTACTAATTTCCCAACAAAATAGTTATTCACCTCCTGTTTAGCCTTTGTACTCTGCAAGAAGGATCCTCTCGTACAGAAGGTAGATGTGGTGTTTTCCAAATTCTGTGGATATTTGATCTATTAATGCTTATCAAAGAATGAACATTCTGTTTGTGGTTTTTAAAGTTAGATATATTCAATATATTTATGTATATATTTATTTATCTTCACTAATTATAGTAATTACATCCTTTATATCTTTCATTACATCTTATATCATTCACCTGGAAAACACTGAGACCTTATGACCATTCTCCTAAACATTATTTTTCAGTCTCAAATTTAAAAAAAAATTTTTTTTTTGGTACAGGGAATTGAACTTGGGTCCTTGCGCTTGCAAGACAGGCCACCGAACCACTGAGCTAAATCCCTGGCCCTCAAATTTTAAAATATTTTAATGCTATTCCATTTGATATCTAATGATGTAACTTTCATCTATATAAAATAATCAGTTCTTCTTTTAATGTTTTGAGTGGAATTATATTTAACTGACATTAATAATGATACTATTGCTTTCATTTGGTTTACATTTAATGTTAAATACATTCCTTTTCCTCTTTTTTTATTTTGTCAGATATGTGTCTTTTAACTCCAAATATCAGTGCTTTGTTAAGTTTTGATCATTGAGTCCTTCACTTTCTATAGGGTTGGGCATCCATATGAGGATTGTTGCTTAAAGCTATCTTGCAAAATAATTACTTTTAATTCCCACATGTAGCTCATACCATGACTGTTGAATTTCATATCACTTCTGCGATTTTAATATTTACTGTTTTTATGCTATTTTTGTTTCTTGCTAAGGGTCAACATTTTCAACATAAGAATAACATTTATAGGAAACCTCCACATTTTCTCAGATGTTAAGGAGTTTTACATCTACAGCCATGTTGCCCTCATCTTACTGCTCTGTGACTTCAGTCTTCTGCAATAGCCTCTTAGATCTCACAATTTAAGCTCGTTTGAGCTTCGGTGGCCAGCCAGAGTCTTCACATTTTGTAATTCAAGCTCCCCCGCAGAACTAAACAGATCATTCAGGCTGGCAAGTGATTTGTCCTGGCTTCTGGAGCTCTGGGCAGGGGACTGATATTTTCTGATTCCAATGACTCATTTAAGAGAAGCCATACCTGTGTCTCTTTCTCTTACTGATTTGAAAGGAATATACCATTTTAACTTTTTTTAGAAATTATCTTCAAGTGACAGTTTGTCTAAAACTTTTCATCCACCTTGGGAATAAAATAGTGCTTCTGATTCCTTCTTTATTAGATAGGAAATTGAATGCATGCTGTTTTTCCTACCTTCTCCCTTCACTGGTATGGTCTTGGATTTTCAGTCCTGCTTGTTACTGGATTATTATTGGTAGTACACATTTTAAAGTACTCTCTTATCAATATATGATTTTTTATACATTCTACATAACACAAAAATCTATTTTCAGTTGATATTTTTTTGTTTCGCCACTAGTTATTTTTTTCTGTGGCAATTCAATTCTTGAGTTCTTCACATTATGATTTACATCTTGGCTGAAATACTTCAAGTTATCAACACCACCCTACTCACTCACTACACACAACCAACCCCTCCCTTCACAGAGAAGCCTCAAGAGTTGTTTCCAGCTGAGCCCCTTCAGAACCAAGAATAGCTCTTCTTATATTCACATATGTAATACTTCTCAACTTCTTACATATTCTCCAGTCACAATCTTCCAGTTTTTCCTTCTACTCTGTAGAAGCACTTTTTTGATATTAGAATTTAGTGGGTTTTTTTTTTTCTTATCCTCTTTTTTCAGGAGAAATGCTAGGCTAAATTATTGTTTTCTTTCTCTTTCTCATGACTGTTTCTCTATGTATCTACCCTGTGGGGTTTCTCTGAGTTTTTAAAAAGTCACTAGAATAAATGCAAATATTTTTTTGTTTTTATTGGCATTTCCCCAGATACAAAGAACCTCCAGAAACCTGTCATTCTCTTTGTGACCACACACCCCTCACTTCTTTCCCTCAAATAATGTTAGATTTATCTTTTATCTCCATTCTTCAGACACCTGTCTGTCACCTTTCCCTCACTGAGACTGGCTTCTCCCTACTTTTACTTCTCCCATTTAATGTGAAAATAAAGTACGAATGAACTGGACCCATTATTCAGCCTCTCCTGACCTTGATATCCCCTCTAATTTATGATGCTGGTGCTGGATAACTGTTACCAAAACTTATGGCCGAAAAGAGGTGGGAGTCTATATGGATATGAATACTAACAAGAAAATAACCAAGCCCAGAAAATGAGTTGGGTTGAAGCCCTATTGCAAGGAGACAAATAATGGAATATATTTACAGCAGAGTCATAAAGACATTCAATTGAAGCTTCAATAAATTTATATTAGAATCAGAAGCCTCATTCAAGCAAATTTCCAAGAAGGAAGAGGAGTATCTGAGAGAAGAGCTGAGCTCGGTCCATGGCAGTAGGAGCAGAATGGAGGAGAGAAAATGAAGAGCGTGGTGCCTAGCCCTGCACAGAGTCCTTCAGCTGCAATAAGTTCGCCCAGGTCACGTGCAATGCTGGTAACACAGCAGTCACTTTGGACCCCTCTTGTCTGCTTTCTAAGCCCTCAATCAATTATGTGCTCCTTTGGATTCCATTTCCTAAATGCAAGGAAAACCCATTTTCATTACACCATAGACAATTGCCACCATTCTGCTCCAGGTCACCTGTATGATAACAGGACCTCTACCTGGTCGTCCTATTCATCTCTATATATTCTTCTTCTACCTAAGATGCAAACCATATCCCTTCTCAGGGGAGAATCTTTTTTACTCTTGTCCGAACGGGGCATATTCTGCTTGGCCCTGTTGTATGTAGCTCCACAGCTCCCACCACGCTCTCTCATTGTACTGTTTTATTCTTTTCTGTTTCTTCCAGAGGGCTACCATCTCACTATTGCCTCCAGGCCTAGTCCCAGTCTGTTCCCTGTGCTGGAAACACTCTTTCACCCTACTCTGAACAGAACCTTAGCTCATTCTTGACTCTGATTTGATTTCACTCACCACTTTAGCATTTATAAAATATACCTCCTGGTTCATGTTCTTCCATAAAAAGGACTCTCAATGTTTTGTACAAGGTAAACTAAAGGAATAGCTCACTGCAGTGAGTTGGAGTGTCACTTCTAGAAATATATGTCCATGTATCAACCTCCAGAATCTGTGATGTTTACCTTATTTGTGGAAAGGTCCTTTGTAGATATGATTAATGACCTTGAGGTCAATCTAGACTATGCAAGGCGACCTTAAAGTCAATGAAAATATCCTTACAAAATATGTGGAAGAGAAAAAATAGACACACAAACAAGAAGCCAATGAGCTAAGACTGGAAGCACCTGTAGCTAGAATAAGAGACCCATCCATAGGGCCTCTGGAAAGAGCACAGTCCTGGTGGCATCATGGCTTTTCACTGCTGATTTCCAAAATTCTGAAAAAAATAAATGTCTGTTGTTTTAAATCAGTCTTTGGAGTAATTCATTATGGGACCCCTAAGAAATCAATACATGGACTTTTAGATAACAAGTGCACCTGGACTTACCCCATCTGTGATGAACATTCTTTCTGAATTTCACTTCATGGTAATCTTTAAAGGGAAACTAGATCCCTAAGTTAGACACATCCCTCCTCTTCACTCCTTCTACCAGGTAATCTGGGCATCTGTTGTAGCACTCACCTTACGTACTTTTGAATTTTCATTGATTTAATATAATTCCCTTTCAACTAATTCTCTCCTCCTAAACCAATAAACCAATAGTCTGTTCTAGTTCAGTGGTCAGTATCTCATGTTTCTTAAAGTCATCTCTCTCTTTTTCTCTCTCATTTTATCTTGCATCTCAACCCTTCTCACATTTCAGTGGTTTTCTTCAATTAAAGTACACAACCAGTGTGCCCTGTCTCAAGAGGAGAGCCAAATTTCATTACCAACTGGAGCACTTTAAATCAATATTTGGGCATTTAATGATTTTGCTCATTTTATTTGAATACATTAGAGAAGTCTGATAGGCCTATTAGGGTCTGTGTGATTAACATCTTCGAATCAGCAAAAGGTGCCAATTAAAAAAAATTGTCTTCTTTCAGGCCCACCATAAAAATCTGCATAATTTAGCAATTATTTTATCGCTTTAAATATATATTAAAAAGTAGTTTTCAGTGTTTAATTAGAAAATATAGTCAACATATTTTAATGTGAGCTACCTCCTTCATGCATTAGAGTTGAAAGTAAGAAATATTTGTGACTGGCTTCAATTTGCAAACTCGCCTCACATCATATTTCTGCAGAAGCCACATGTGACCGTCCATCATCTTGAGTGTCCCACTCATTAGGCATAGATTTGCTACTAATGAAATGAACTAGAGTCTTCTTTGCAGACTCAGATAGTGATCCTACAATTCATGAAGAGGCTACATCTCTAAAACTCTGTTACCTCTTTAAAACCTTAATACCAGAGGCAGAAATCCTAGAAGCTTTCTTGAACGTATTCCAGGAGGCCGATGTTTAGACATGTTTCTGTTGTCCTCTTGTAAGAACTAAAGTTTAGGAAGATGGATATCACTTATTCATTTCACCCTTTTGGATCTCCCTCATTTAGGGCCTATGAGGTATTCATATCTATCAAGGACAAGCTCATCAGTAATATATAAAAGTATATGAGTGCCATTGGTGGCTTTTGTTCAAAATGTTTGAATGAGTCCGAATAGGTCATCTATCAAGCAGGTCAGTAGTAAGGAGAGGAGTATAAGATCCTGCCTTAGTTAGATCAAGACATTGACCCAGTAATGTGGGGGATGTTGGCAACCAAGAAATACATAAGGAAATGAAAGGGGCTATTTGATCATTATACATTGGGCAGAAAGTTACATGGCTAGAAATAGGTCACGATCACTGGGCAGAATTGATATCACACAACAAGGCTGGGTGGTGTGGCTCAGGATCTGAGAAATGGTTTCTCAGGGATGAGGGGCTCATGACATGTGGGTTTGTTGTGCTTACGCAATGAGCCAGGCAGACAATAGGAGGAAAACCTCACTTGCCTGATTTCATCATGGGTCCTGTTCCCCATTCATCATTTCTATCCTTTCCCTAACTCTAACCAATCACCCAATATTGACCTAATGTACCCAGATTTTTCTTCCTTTCCCTACCATTTTGTGATACTTCATTATCAGCTTCCCTTTTCCAGTTTGGAAAGTGTTTCTTCTAAATTATTTTATTTCTGCTCCTGTGCCTCCTGGGATCTCAACCTTTCTGAGCACCAGTACTCATCATTACTGACAGTACGGAAGGTTAATGCTTTCATAGTAACACTCAAGGACAACCTAAAGATAGTGGGAAGGGGGAGCTGCCATGAGGTCATTTTGAGATGAAGAGGAAGAATCAGGGTATAACCAAGCAGGTACAGTGGCCTCAAGTGAGCAAGTCACACAGAAAATGACTTCATTTCAGGCTTAGTTAATGGTGTCGACATGGTAGACAGGTAAGTACTATGCAAATAATCACCAAAGGAAGCTACAAACATTAGTAGAGCAGAGCAAGGTGATAAGGATAACAGATAAGTAGACAAAGGGTTCTCAGAGAGAGAGAGAAAGAGAGAGAGAGAGAGAGAGAGAGAGAGACAGAGAGAGACAGAGAGAGAGAGAGAGAGAGAGAGAGAGAGAGAGAGAGAGAGAAGAGAGC
>NW_022900928.1:14451236-14559575 GCF_012274545.1 Fukomys damarensis
GAGAGAGAGAGAGAGAGAGAGAGAGAGAGAGAGAGAGAGAGAGATGAGAGATGGGGGCCTAAGAGAAGACCTTTTATATTTTGGTTCCTTTAAACTTCCCAATCCTCAACTCCCTCACTGGCTAGATTCCCTTGCCCATCTCTAAGAACAGGACACTCAACTCCATCAAGAAGATAAATTTGAACAAAGGAATAAGACAGATTATTCTGTGTTCTAATGGCCTCATTGACTGATTCTCGTTGCTGAGACAAAAATACCTGACACCCCAAGTTAAAGGAGGAAAGATATATTTAGCTCATAGTTTGTGAAGGTTTCAGTTGATAATTGGCTAGCTCCAAGGCAGGGTGGCATGTCAGAGAGGCATCTCAGAGGACAAACAGTTCAAAGAAAGCAGCAAGGCAGTGAGCTATAAGCAACAAGCAGTCATCCTCTTTGTGTCCTTCATATTTTATCCAGCCTACCCACTATTAGGTCAGATAACAATCACACCCAGGCCAAACTTAATTCTAGCAGTGCACCAGAAATCAATAACAGCATCACATCCTGAATCCCACAGCATATACTCTAGATACAGCCACCTCCAAAAGCCACCACCTAATGCTGACCGCATGAGGCTTTGCGAGGACATCTAGATACAAGCTGTAACATTCTGCCTCTGACCTCCCAAATGTTCATGTATGTCCCTTTCTTTATCCAGTGACACTTAGCCCATCTGTAACAATTACCAGTCTTAACACTTTCAGCATTGCTGAAAAGTTTAAGTCCAAAATCTCCTCTGAGATTTATGGGAAACTCTTAGCTGCCAACAGCCTGTACAGATGAAAAGAGAGTTGAACACTTTCAACATACAATGGCACAAGATAAACATTACCATTCCAAAAGGTACAAATAGAGGTATACAAAGGAATGGGACCAAAGCCCAAAATCCAGCAGAGCAAAGGGTAAGCCCTGTAGTTCCATACCCAGTGTCAAAGGCAATCTATGCAAAAATATGAACTCCAAAGGGCTTAAGCGTCAGTGGCTACAGCTCCCACAGCTTCTTCTTGGGCCAGCTCTGCTTCCTCCTTGCAGTTATTTTTTTTTTTCAGACAGTACACATTTCTGGCTTCTCCAGCCTTCTGGGGTCTCCACTGCATCCTTGGCTTCATGCTCACAGCTTCACACACACACACCCCTCTCAGGGGCAACTGCCTGGCCTCCCTGGCCTTCTGAAACCTGAATGGAAGCCTCCCTGACCCTACAACCCTTGCATTCTGCACGCACCTAAAACCAGTACTATGTGTATTATGCCAAGGTCTGCCGCCAACTGGAGTAGTAGCCAGGCTTCCTTTCTCTTGGTGCTAGGGGTGCAGTGCCTATGAACCAAATCCTGAAAAACAACTTTCCTAGGCTGCTATCATTCTGGAATATGGTGCTCTGTGGCTCTCTTTTCAAAGCAGTCTTTCACTTTTGCAATTTTGAAGCTGCAAAGGGCGGAGTCCTGTTGCTTCCTGTGATGTCTTCGGGCCATGTTTTCTGTTGTCCTCTTCTGAAGTACTTGCTAATCTTTTTATGGACCAATTTCTCCTCTGTTCCATTGCATCAGGCTGCAACTTTACTAGAGCTTCCTTTCTGACCAAATTAAAAATGTTTTAAATGTTTTGCTTGGCTCTTTATTCTTGATTCTTAACATAAGTATCCCAACAGGAGCCATGCCAAGGCCTCAACCTTTGACTGTCTTGAAATTTCTTCAGCTAGATTAAGTAGCCCACTGTTAATCTCAGTCTCAGGCAATCAAGCAAAATGCAAATTCACTGTGTCTATTGCAGACTCATAAAACCTTGGTTTGATCTACAAACCAAGGAAAAATATAGATGATGGGATTAGTAAATAAGGATAAATAAGCAGATATTAGAAATTTAAATCATATGCCAAATACATAAACTTAAACATGGTGGGGGAAGAAACACGAAATAAGAAAAATAACTAAATAGAACTTCTATGATCAAAAACAATTTGGGGGATAAAAAACACACACAGTAGAAGTAACATCTGATTAAATACTACAGGGAAAATACTCTAAAAGTTCAGTGAGTTCAAAGACAGCAACAGAAACTATGTAACCCTAAAGCACAGAAAGAAAATAAAGCAAGGATGTCCTAGCCAGAACAATTAAGCAAGAGAAGGAAACAAAGCATTTAAATTGTAAGAGAAGAGCTTAAATTGACTGCGTTTGTAGAAAAAATAATCATATAAAGAAAGCCCAAGGACTTAACCAAAAAGTTGATAAGCATAGTAATTTTGAAAAATACAAAAATCTGTAGCATTTCTGTACACTGAAAAAAACTATCTGAGAAAAGAAATCATGTATATAATCTCATTTACAGTAGCTGACAAAATGCCTGAAAATAAATTCAGCCAAAAAGTGAAATCTCTGTGCACTAAAAACTATAAAACAGTAATGGAAGAAATTTAAGGGTAAAAAAAAGAAAAGTTATCTCATGTCCATGTATGAAGGAATTGATATTGTTAAAATGTTCAGGCTACCTAACACAATCCACAGGCTCAATGTAATTCTTATGAAAATTTCAATAATATTTTTTACCAACATTTGAAAAAAAATCTATCATTTGTATGGAACCACAGAAGACCTCAAAGCAATCTTGATCACAAAAAACAAAATTAATACTACTACTTGATTTCAAAATCTGCTATAAAGCTATAGTAATCAAAACAGCTTAGCATTGGCACAAAATCAAATATGTAGACCAGTGGAATAGGATAAAAAGGTCAAAAATAAATCTATGTATTTATGGTCAATTGAATTTCAGTGACGATTCAACAACACTACATTGGGAAAAGGGCAATCTCTAATGATTGGTACTGCGAAAACTGGATCTCTACATGTTAAAGAATGAAATGAGGCCTTCATTTCACTCCATATACAAAATCACCTCAACACTGATTAAAGACTTAAACATTAAGATCTAAAACTATTAAAAATACTAGAAAAAAAATATAGGAAAACCACTATGGCACTGACCTAGGCAGAGATTTTTTTGGAGATATGACCCCAAAAGCATAGCAATGAAAGCATGTATAAATAAGGACTGTAACAAACTACAAACCTTCTGCAGAGCAAAGGAAATAATAACCAAAGTGCAAAGGCAACCTATACATTGGGATCTTATGAGAAATTACTATAAAAAAATTATAGAAGTAAAGATTTTTTTTTGTACCAGAATCAAACTCAGGACCCTGAGCTTGCCAGACTGACATGGCATCACTGAGTTATATTCCTGGCCCAATATTTAAAATACATAGAGAGTTCAGACAACTCAATATTTAAAGCATACAGTCCAGGTAAAATCTAGACAGAGGACCTAAATAGATATTTCTTTAAAGATGACCCATAAATGCCTAGAAGATATATAAAAACATGCTCAACATCAGTAATTTTCAGGAAAAAATGAAAATTTTAATTCATAATAGTACTTCACACCTGTTAGAATGGCTGCTGTAAAAAAAAAGTCACAAGATAGCAAGTATTGGTAAAAATGTGGAAGAAAGAAACACATGCTGTTCATGGGAATGTAGACTAGGATAGTCATTATGGAAATTAGTATGGAGATTTCTCAAAAGATTAAAAATAGGAGTACTATGTGTTCCAGCAACCCCACTACAAGGCACATATCTAAGGCATGTAAAATCCATCCCTGAAGGATATCTGCATTTCCATGTTCACTGAAGCATTATTCACCACAGCCTAGATGTGGAATAACCTAAGTGTCCGTCGGTGGATTGATGACTAAAGAAAATGTTGCATGTGTACACCATGAATATTTTTCAGCTTTAATAAAGAAGGGAATCTCATCATTTGCAACATGGATGAACCTGGCAATCGTTACACAGAGTGAAATAAACCGACACATAGAAACAAATCCCACATGACCTCACTTTTATGTGTAGTATAAAGTCATCAGAATTATAGAAAGAGGATAAAATGGTTGTTATCAGAACCCGGAGAGTGGCTGAAGAGTTTGGGGAAATGATGGTTAAAGAACAAAGTTTCCATTTGACAGGAGGGTTATGTTCAAGAGATCTAGTTTATATCATGATGTTTATAGTTAATAATATATTTAATAATATGTTGTCTACTTGAAATCACTGAAAATAGCTTTTAAGAGTTTTAGATATAAAAAAGTGAAAATAAAGTTAAAAATCAGATCTTCAATGAATTACAGGAAAATACCAAGTGACACCACATAAACTGTGTACCAGATAGACAGACAAAAATTAGATACCAAGAAAAATATTTGAAGAAACAATGGTTGAAATTTCCACATTTGTTAGAGAGCTATCAATTTCATCTAATATCTAATTTACCAAAAAATATGCCTATATATGCAATGTGCTCCCTGAAGTAGAAGAAAAAGAAAGACAATCAAAGTATATTGTAATCAAATTGTTATAAGCTAGCGATGAAGAAAATATTTTTTAAATGGAGTCAGAGAAAAAAACAAGACCAAAGACAGAGGAACAAAGAAGGGTGACAACAGAGCACAGAGTGGCGGCACACGCCTGTGATCCCAGTTACTCAGGAGGCTGAAGTCAGTGGAGCACAAATCAAGGCAACCTGGGCAACTCAGCGAGACTCTTAAGGAACGGGAATGTAGCTGAGCAGTGCAACACTTGCCCCTCACGTGTGAGGCCCTGGATTCATCCCCATCCCCACAACCACAAATGGAACGAAGGAAGGAAGGAAGGAAGGAAGGAAGGAAGGAAGGAAGGAAGGAAGGAAGGAAAAGGAGGGAAAAAAGACAGGAGGAAAAGATGTCAACCGATTTGTCAGGATATAAAAGACTAGAAGACATCTTTAAGATGTTGAAAGACAAAACAACAACAGAAAATATCTATCAGAACAGGGACATATTATAATTAAAAAACAGCAAATATGTAGGTAAATGTAAAAAGGGTTTCTTTGTTTTTAATTTTTATTAAAAATCGATTTTTAAAGCAAAAATAAAAACGTATTTTGAGGTATATAGATATGTAGAATTAAAAAGCATAACAGTAGTACAAGGTACAGGAGCGGGGAAGCGTAAGTATAAAGTTTGTTACAGAATATATGAATGATTGCACTATTTGAAGATCAGTGTGGTGATTTTAAAAATGTATATTGTAATTCCTGGAACAACCATTCAAAAGTACATCCAAGAAATGAGCAATGGAGAAAAAGAGCCATTGAAAAAGATCAAGTGATCCCCAAAAAGAGGCAAGAAAAAAAAAAATAAAAAGACAATCAAGTAACAAATTGGACATAGGGGAAATAAACAGCAAGATGGTAAATTTAAACTCAACTGTGTTAATAATTATTGAATATGAGCAATCAAAATGTTCCAGTGAGAGAAAAAGAAGGGAATGTGAGGTGAGGGGAAAGAGGGTACTAGAAAGTTGGAAATGATTAAAGCATGTTATAGGCATCTATAAATATGCCAAATGAACCCCACTATTCTATGTCATTAACGTGCACTCATTAAAAATCTCCAATAAAAACTATAAATGTAATATTATACAAAAATCAAGAAACAACTCTATGATATCTATTTTAAGTGTGCAACTATGATAAGAGAAAAAATAAAATGATGGGAAAGATATACCATGTAAAAACTAATCAGCAGAAAGCTGGAGAGACTATATTAATATCAGAAAAAGATAGACTTCAAACAAAGAATATTACCAAGGATAAAAAGGAATTCTAAATAATGATAAAAATTTAATTCATCAAAAAGACCTGAGAAGCCTAAATCAGTATCCATCTAAACAGAAAGTTTCTAAATATTAAAGATTTATAAACAGATAGAACTGAAAAAAATAAAAAGACAAATCCAAACCCACAATTATAGTAGGGAACTTCAGTACTCTTCATTTAGCAGTAGATGGAACACGAAGACAAAATGTCTATAAAGATAGAGAAAACTTGAACAATTATATCAAGCAGCCTGATTCACTTGACATTTATAACACTGCACCCAACAAGAGCAGAATACATATTTTTTTTTCAAGTACAAACAAGTTAGAGCATATTCTGGGCCAGAAAATAAAGCTTAACAAAGTTTTAAAAAATTAAAATCATAACAAGTATGTTCACAAAATGAAATTAATCTAGAAACAAATAACAGGAAGATATCTGCACAATTTCCAAATATTTGGAATAACCTATATACCTAAATAACACATGAGCCAAAGAGAAGCATCAAAGTAATTTAGAAAAATATTTTGAATTAAACGAAAATGGAAATATCATGTATTCAAGTTTGTGTAGTGGTATTAAAGTACTGCTCAGAGCAGAGACCAACAAATTGGTGGTAGGGTACTCAAGATAGGAGTGGTTCTTACAATTGGCAAAATAAAACAACAGGAAGAAGAAAATGCTGAAGGAGAGAGAGGCAATGACCATCGACAGGGACTATTTAGATCCCATTAAGTCTAAAATATTTAATATCTGACTTTGTAGAAAGTATCTTCCACGCCCTTGCTGAAAAGGAAATACATAGCATCAAATACTTATATTTACAATCAAGAAACTTCTTAAACCAGTAAGCCTTTCCTTTTAAGAACAAAAGGGGAACAAAACACAAAGCATGAAAAACAAAGGCTGTAGTAAAGGTAAGAGTGGAAATCATCAAATTTTGGAGAGTCAATGAAATCAAAAGTTGGTTCTATCAAAAAAATCACTAGGTTCATAAAACTATGAGTAGATTAATCAAGAAAAAGTGTGAAAAGGAAGACAGAAATGACCTGAAGAATCCTAAGATACTAAGATATTAAGAAAGGAAACACAACTATAGATTTTACAAATATTAAAATAAAAATGTTATATTTGTAGTAGTTGTTGTTGCATTGCTGAGGAGAAATGAAGGTTCTTGTACATGCTAGGCAAGGAATCTACCACTGAGCTATACCACCAGTCCTAATAATGATTATTGTGAAAAACTTTATACGTATAAATTCGATGATTTAGATAACATGGACATACTCTTCGTTATGGCTTTGATCTAAAATACCCCCCGAAAGTCTTATGTTGGAAGGTGGAGATGAGTTAGAGTCAGAGGGAGTAGATCCCTGGGGATGTCATATCATCCACAAGGGAGTATTTTTGTCCCTGGTTCGTCCCTAATCTCTCTGCTTCCTGGCTGCAGGGAGGTGAGCTTCTGTCTTCCTCCACACTCATCCACCATCTCGTTTTTGCCTTGGAGTCAGCACAAAAGCAAAATTCTTAACAAAGCCTTAAGAAATCCAATCCTGTAAAAAGAATACTGTATTGTAACCTAATGGGGTTTATCTCAGGAAGGCCAGGTGGATAAAGCATTCAAAAAACGAATGATATAATTTACTGTCTGTATACTCAAGAAGAAAAATTCCGAGGTCATCTGAATAGATAAAATGTTGGATAAAAGCGCATGTCAGGGACAAAATCCCTGAGGAAATTAGAAATAGGTCACAGTTTTCTCAGATGAAAGAAGCATCTACTCTGTGAGGTTGAGACAAGAGGATCACAAGTTCAAGTCCATCCTGGTAACTGAGCAATTTAATGACACCTTGTCTCAACACTTTAAAAAAGGAGCAGGGATGCACAGGCCTTGGGTTCAATCTCCAGTACTACTGGGGGTGGGGTGGGAATAGAAGGAGAGCATCTGCATAAGACATGTAGCCAATATTATATTTAATGGCAAAAAAAACCTAAATATTTGAGTCCTAAGGAAGAATATTGGCTTTTATCACTTCATTTTGGAGAACCTGGACACTGAAATAGGCATGAAACAGAAATAACGATCATACAGATTAGAAAAGAAGTAATACTGTCCTTATTCATAAATGACATGATTATATAAAAATCCTAAAATATTTTCCAAAAAAATCATTTAAACTAGTAAGTGATTTCAGTGAGGTTACAAAATATTGGTGCCAGTATTAAAATCATTTGCATTTCTATAATTTAAAAAGTCATAAAATTTTAAAATTTTAAAGCCAGTGATGCTATATATATAGTAGTGGCAAAATCCACAATTTAAGATTCAGTTTCACAAACTATGTGCAGAATCCGCACACAGAAATTCATAAAATATTACTGAGAGAATGAGGATTTAAATATGTGGGGCAAATAAACATATCATTCAATATTGTTAAAATGTCAGTTTGACCCAAATGGATCTAAAGATTCAATATAGTCCCAGTTGGAAATATTATTGTGATTTTTAAAGAATTTGTTAAACCTAAAATTTGTAGAAATGCTGATTCTCCAGCCAGGGTGCCTGATTGCAAATACTGATCAGAAAATTTTAGCAGGATTTGAGAATTATTTGCCCAAACTCTGTCTACTTCCCACCTCCTACTTTTCCTTTAATCCATTATTTTGATTACATACCTACCTTTCACACTGGGGGCCTTGTCAAGTAAATCTTGAGATGTAACCTTGTTTGTCTTGTCACAAACGGATTTAGAGATGAGCATGTGATCCAGTATGGCCAATGGGATATGAATGGAAATCAAAGTGGAAACTTTTGCAAAAGTCTTCGTCATTGTTAAACAGACACCTCTTTTCTTGGCTTTTGCTGGATATGGTTCTGGGTGCATGTGGGGCCTGGAACTTTGGTTATCATGAGATGAATTAGTTGGGATGGATATGACCAACAGAACAGTAGAACAAAAAATGCAAAAATCCACAATTCTATAAAATGGTTAACCCGCTGAGTTACACAGTTCTGCTAAACTACCATTGGGGAAACCTATTGGTGTATGAAAGAAAAATCTTCTAAATTTTATAAATCATTTACAATTGGGTTTTTAATACTTGCAGCCAGAAAAATCTCTAATTGTTAAAACATGAAGTCTTTAGCTAATTTCTCTGTTCTTCAGTTTTTTCAACTCTGAATTAGGGATAATATTATTAGAGATTGTTGTAGTTAAGGTTTTCAAGGAAATTGATTTAATATAGGACACATAATTTATAGGATCATTTTATAATATGCACCCAAAACGTCAAATGCAGAAGAATACAAGAGATCTGTCCACATGATAGAGACCTAAAGAACCCACCTGAAGGCCTGGATCTCCACAGCAATGTCCCATGCGAGTGCATATCAAGGATCTGCACCAGGAAGGCCCAAAGGCCAGGGTAGAAGCTCAAAAGTCTGTGCCTGTGTGGGGAAGGGTCTGTGCCATCAGGCTGAGGGATCTGCACTGCAGCCAAGAAAGGATGCTCAAGGGGAAGAGCAGAGTTTCCCCAAAGAGCACAGCAGACATTCCAGTGACATCAACAAGAACAGCCAAATTCATATGAGGAAAACCAGCTAAGGAAAGCTTCTCCAGGAAAATCAACAGCATGTGATCTTCCCCTCTGTCCTCCTTTGATGCCATTTCCAGCAACAGTCCTTAAATCTGTCTTCCACGCCTAGAACCATGCTCCTTTCAGATAGGTGTTCCCACTCAAATTGATCTTTAATTAATCCACCCCAGGGATAATATTAAGGATGATAGTAATAACACCTCATAGAAATTTTAGGGCCAATTAAGTGAAAAAAATACAAGAATATAGTAAAATAGCTAGTAATAAAGGTGAGTTGCTCTTACTAGTGTTATGAAATAATATCTTGGTTCTCTCCCTTGAAAATCATAAAAACTCATGACTGAAACAGAGATATAATTCCATCAATAAATATCTATAGATTGCTTGCTGAATGTCAAACCCTCATATAAATAAGTGATATCTTGCCTCCCCAAACTCTCACACTAGAGAGAGAGAGAGACCAGAAAAGATAGGGTTATGGTACAGTATGTGTTGCTTTAAGTGATTCAGATTAGAATGTTAAGGTTACAGAGAACCTTAATTATGGCTTAGTAGAGTATTAAGTCAGTAAGACTTATGGGAGGCATGGAAGCTAGGGTCTCAAGAACATACAAGAAATTTGCCAATGAAGGGGACCCAGCAGGACATTTGGTAAGACTTCCAGACAAAGGAAAAAAATAAACAAGCATAAGGAAGGCTTGGAGACAGAAGCAAGGGACACTTAGGAAACTTCAAATGGTTCAGTGAGGCTAAGCCATGGACTTCCTGGATAACAGACAAATAGCCACATTGAGGACTCAGGTAGAGCCTTTCAGAGCCATGAGAAGGAGGAACCACAGGCTCCTTGGGAGGGGTTCTAATTTAGAAACCAGCATAAAGTAAGTCTTAGAAATAAAAACTGTGCTGCTCCTGGTTCATGTCTCTAAATATGAATTTGACCTGTTATTTATTTAAGATGCGAAGCCCTTGCCTATACATCAAAGGCCTTAGTTAAAAAAAAAAAAAAAAAATAAAATCTGACTCAAGTTAAGATTGGAACTTTTAAAGTGGGGCAAGTTATAAATTAACAAGTTTTCTACTGCATGCATGAATTGGAGGCTCACACTGAATTAGGTCACAGACCTGGACCAGACTAATTGGCCTTCACGTCTTGGGTCTCCAAGCTGTGATAGATATTACAGGAAAGGGAGAAGGGATGGTTGTAGAATATTGGATGAATTATAAGGTCCAGAGTTACAGGAGTAATCAAATTTAGAGACAGTCAATTCAGGAAGGTGCCTAAGAGACCTTCTGGTTAGAGACTGCATGTGTTTAAAAAATATGGCATCTTTTCTTCAACTGTTCAAGTTTAACTTTGAAGATTGCATAAATAGACCAAAAATCACCAATCCCTTCTCATACTGCACATCATTTGTATTGTGACTTTGCAGCTTTTTTGCACCCTTTAAATCTCACTTTGACCTGTTTGAGCCTATGGAACGTATGAAGCATAAGCCAAGGGTCGGAAAGTACTAGTTCCTTGAAGATTGTCCCTTTTTCCTTAACAACATTAAAGGAATGATCCCAGTTTAATGTGCTAGGAAATAATAGGCTATTAGCAGGAGGTACAATCATCCTACTGAAGACTATCACAAACCGGCCAACTACCTGTCCTTAGACGCATGAGTGAGCCCAGCTGAGATAAGTTGAAGCTGAGCCTAACCCATCTTGACTTCCAGAATTATGAACTAGATAAACAGTTGCTTTAGGCCACTATATTTTGGCGTATTTTGTTATGCAGCAGAAGCTAAATGATACATCACTAGTAATATAACATTAAAAATTGGAGAGTAAGATCTGATTTGATTGAAGCACCAAGAAAAGAGAAGAAGCCTTCACTCTCTTCCTATAAGCCAGAACCATGTCTATCTTTCCCTTGTAGTCTCTGAAGAAGTTGGGCAGAAGTAGTGGATCCCTAAGTGACTTTCCAATTTGATCAAGTCCTACTATCATTTCACAGATAACAATATTGAGGCCTAGAAGTAACTCTGATTGGCCTAAGCAAGTCAGTATTGTGAATGGCTGCCTATAGTTGATAGTTGAGCACATGAGAACAGGTTAGACCCAATGAAATACCTATCAAGAGGAAAATAGGTGAAGAGCAGTTTCAGCCATCCACGAGAAAGAAGACTACCTAAGAATAGAGTCATTGAAGCGTACTGCAGAGGGGAGAGGTGAAGAGAAGTTAAATCCAGTGACAGCCATGGACCCTGCAGAAGCTGAGCAAGACCCACTTTTGGACTTCCAGTTATGTGATGAATAAATTTCTCTGTTTCTTAGGTCAACTGGAACCATATTTCTGATCACTTACAACCACCAGTTCCATTGCTTTGGGCATGAGGTGAAGCAGAACGCATGACAAAAGGGTGTGATAGATGAAAGCTGCGCACATCATAGCAGCCGGGAATCAGAGAGAAGAAAAAGAGCCACAGAGGAAGGGGCCGAGAACAAGATATAGTCCTCAAGTTCATATCCCTAGGACTTACTCCCTTCAACTAATCTCCACCTGCTAAGTCTCCATTATCCTCCAATAATGCCATCAAATTATGCTCTCCTCAATGGATTGATCTACAGACAAAGTTAGAGCCTTCATGATCCTTTTGAAACCATCTCTGAACACATGAAATTTGGGGGGAACTCACTTCATGTCTAATGATAACAGATACATTTATTCCAGTCCACTGGGATACTGAATGCCCATGCTTAGACAACCCACTGCTTTTTAAATCATTCCTACTTTCTCCCTAGTACATGAGAACCTTTCAGATGTATACATATAAACGTCTCATCTCTGTGTCTTTCCTGAACCTGGAAATTTTCACGTGAAGAAAATCAAGTGAGGATTAAGCAGGTAGACTCTTACGTTGGTACACCTGGAATCAGAAATATGTGAAATTCCGTAATAATGGACTCATTAATTAAGTCGACATGTTCAAGCAGAAAGCGACATGTTCAAGCAAAACTTGAAGTTGAGTCTAACCAGTTAGCCTGAGTTATTAAATTATAGCTTTTTAAATATCTCACATTTAGGATCAGCATTGTTGTCCGGATGTGGATGTGAAGGGGAGCATTGCTCCCAGTGGACTGAGAATATCTTAGGTATGGGGAGAGAGTACCTACATGGGACAGGAATCCCGACTGACTATTATAAGAAAGCAGACATGAAATGCAACATGCAGAACAACATCACCAACCTAAGATGTGAAAACTTAGAGCAGAACCCTATCTCTCCAATGTGCACCTACACACTTCACAGTTGGACAAATGTATTCTCTATCTAATCATCAGAAAGTAAAAATAGGCCTTTCCTTCTTCTACTTGTTTGCAAATTGAAAGTCTAACAACTTTACCACTCAACTGCTTGATGATTAGTAGGCGGTAATTTAAACTATACACATTATGCTAAGTATCCTTATATTAATTCAGTCTGAGTGAGTTTTTATAAAATGCTTTGTTCTGCTCAATAAAGTTAATTATACGTTCTATGTTTCATAACTGAGTGTCTTGATTTTATTTTAAACATAATGGCAGCTTCAATTGCATTTCCCTATAAACTCGGGTGTATAACCAAAAGCAGTCCATATAAGGAAGCAAAGCAGTCCACTCCCCACCACCCTGGCCCGTGCACTCACAAGAGCCTTACAAAGGTGGGAAAGATCCTATACGTCTATAAGGGGCTGGTACTACTTAATAGATCCAGGAGCCAAAACCCTGAGCAAATAGGATCAGGGATGCTTCTCCAATGTGAAAAGGGAAAGTGAAAACTGGTCTAAGAGCTACCAAGGATTGTTTCTGAGGGTCTTAAAAATAAGAGGTTAAGAAGATGGAACTTAACCAATATGTGAGCAATTCCACAAAATGTGGGGACCATTTAGGGAAATATCGCTGTAGATGGTGTTCATAAATCCTGTGCAGACAACCTCTCAGATAGGTAGGGGTATGTGCTGCACTGCCTGTGTCTAAGAGCTCAGAAAGGCATAGAAAGAAGATGTGCCTTGTACAAAAGTTACAACAGAATATGAGTGGCTATCATTTACTGAGTATTTATTGCACATGGTTTACATATATTAATAGATCTAATATGCCTTGGAACTCTGCACAGTAGAAATTGTTATTACTCTCAATGTAAAGATGAAGAAAGTTGAAAATTGAATAGGTTAGGTAATTTGACCACACAGTCAACAGGGCCATTCAGGAGTCTGCATGGTGAGGAAGCAGTAAAATCAAAACTAGGCCATCACTGCAAAAAGAACAAATGGAAATGTGCAAGTAAACAACCAGCAGGGGAATCTCAGGGACATGGGAGGGTTAGGAGCAGCCTGGGTGACTGGTTTTCAGCATGGTGCTCTCTTTTGGCTCCAAGCATCAACAGCTTCAAGTATAGGTAGGCGAGAAAGGAGAGACCCCATCAAGGAGCCAGCAGATACTGGTAAAAACAAGAAAATGTAATACCTATGTCAGAAGAGAGGTTATTGTGATTCATCTCACTTTTACAATACTAACCTATCTATGTGTTTTTATTTAATACAATTTATTCATATAATGCATTGTCTTTTTAAAGTAATGATCTAATCATAGCTCACCCAGCACACGTTTGGTGCAGGGATTGTAGGAACTGAATAAATACTAAATATACAATCTCACTGATCATTATTATCAGAAGTATCTTATTCAGGTACTGCTGGATGCAGTCCAGTTGAATGGAAAGATGATAGAATATATAGAAAATGTTTGAACATAACTTCCAATATTTGTGGTTAATGTACTCTTGGACAAGTCATATTTCCAGTACTAGTCTTTGTTTTGATTTTTGTTTTTATAACAGTGAGCAGGAATAAAATCACAGTAAGCTTCTCCTCAGGCTTATTTCTAAGATCAAGTGAGATAATGCACATGAAAGCATTTGAAGAACTATAAAATACCATCTCCGTGTTAGGTTCCATTAACCTAATTAACCTTCCTATTTACAGATACCTTGCATTTTGACAGTTAATATTTCATTTGATTTGTCCATTGGCAATTACACTCAGTGTGGAGCTACAGATCAGCACCAGGGCATGGCTCCACACAAGCTGCTCTTTTCTGAACCATTTGTAGCAAAATCAACCCTAGAAATATAAGAAACTCAACATTCAGCCCATGGTTTTTCCATTCAATTACTGTGAAACTACAGGCAAGAGAATAAAACTCCTAAAAGTCAAGCTTCATTCCTTATAAATATATGAGAATGATATCAGCTGTATCCAACTCACAGGGCTGCAGTAAGGAAACTGGAACCATAGAAAATCCAAGTGTCAGAGGTGACATTTAACCTCCTCTGAGTAGGTGGTATGTCCTGTATATGGTACTAAGGTGTGTACAAGAAAAACTGTAAGGTCTACTGTGAGCCCTGGAAGAAGCAAGGAAGATAATCCAGCAGATTCTACCAATCAACAAGTGTTCTGAGCACCTGCGACTGCCCAAAATCCAACTGGTATTTCAATGGGGAGGAAATAATTGAAAATATCCAATAACTATTATTTTCACCATCCACAAAGGAAAAACTCACTTTAACTAGATTCGGTTCACATCTGACATCACACTATGAAGTACTGGAGTCAGATTCCACCAGGCACATTTCCATTCAGAGTTTCAGTAATTCCCCCAATAACCCAAGATCATCAATGTCCTAGTTCTAGTTGCAGAGAAGGAAACAGCTTCAGAAAATGCAGGTTAGTAAGGTTGACAGTCTTCAAGGCGGAGGAGCTGGTATAGCACAGTAGTATAAGCCCAGATTCCAGCCTGGGAGTTGGGAGGCCATCATGGCAAGCTAACCTTTGCTCTCTGAGCCTCAGTTTATATATCTGTAATACCAGGACCACGGCACTCTTGCCCATGGTTGTAGTAGCTGGTGATTTAGAGAAAGGGGAATCTTGTTTCTATTTTGATCGTGTGGAGAATCCTATGAATTATTTATTCTCCGAACTTCTTCTCTCCATCTCTCTTTGAACTTATTTTTAGATATTTGTCCATTTGGCTGCAAGCTTTATTGAAAGCTGGCTTTATCAATCACCACCTGCAAACCCACGGAAAAAAAGACGCAAAGTGAAGGTTCCACTCAATTCTCTTCTCCAAGGAGAAACTCCTTTTTCCTTCACCTTGTCAGAGAGGGAAAAAAAGTAGCTTTAACCACTAATCACAACTAATGGAAGATGCACTCTGCTATTCTTGACTACAATGACTTGAGACAAACCCCAGGGAAGTCAATATTAGATCAATTTGCAGCTGGCGGCTGGGGAAAGTGTAAAAAGCTCCCGCCGTGGGTCCATTGTGGAGCCCTGTGAGGGTTGCACTTGACTGGGAAACATTTAAATCTATTTTCTTTTGACCTCTGAGGACCCTTGAGCGAAGTGGAAAAAAGGCCTTTGCAACAGGTCTGGTGTTTTGACATGCATTTTCCCAGGCACAGGGTCTTTGTGAAGGAGGAGAGGGCAAACGCTTACAGTTAATGGAAGCCATGCTGGGCAGTTGGTGTCATCAGATCCCAGACTGAGCTCAGAGGCAGGGCCAGAAAATTGAAGGAGACACTGAAGAATGGTACAAGGCTGCACCTCCTGGTGAGCCAAGGGAAGAAATTGAGGGGTGGACAACTTCAACCAAAGGCCATGCTCAGGAAGGGGAAAAAGCCCTCCTGCCAGGGAAGGGCATGGCCCCTAATTAAAGCTAACATTTCATAAACACTTGTTATGCTTCCAGCAAGACAGGAAAGGCTCCACGTGTGTTACTTCACTAGATCTTTCCAGTAAGCCTATGCAGTAGATATTACTGTTATACCCATTTTAAAGATATGGAAACTAAGACCTGGAGAACTAAACCATCTTGCCAGGTGACAGTCAGAGAATGGCAGATGTGGGACTCACAAATGGACCTGTCCTTAACACTCATGTACGCTGTGTGCCTGAAGCAAGATTTCACTTCTCTGGGCTGCATTTTCCTAAGTTTTCTGTCACCCACTAGCCTAAGGGAAAGCAGAAGCCAGAGCTGAGCTGCCTCAGTCATCTAACTTTGCACCGAATGTTCCCGACCTGACAAGGACACTCTGGTCTAGAAGCCTGTCATCTGCCAGAAGACTGATATATTGGCATAACACATGGCAGAGAGGAATGAGGCCACCCAAGCAGGCCAGTAAAAGAAAAGAGGTACAGACTTTTCTCACCTGGGCAGAGATGGACTGACAGCAAGCAAGAGACCTCCAGGCCCAAAATAAGAAAGGGAAGGAAGTTTTATAGGGCATTGGAAAAGAGGTCTGGCACATCTATCACATATAGGTGTCACAGAGGATATCTGTGATCAGGGTCCAGGCAGCAATCAAGGCACATATATGAATATTATGAGATGACTTGGCATTCGAAAGATGTTGTACTTTGTAGTTGTTATCTCTATGTTGGGAACATCCCATCCTGTGTTCCGTGTTCTACCTGCTCTGAGATGACACGGCTTTTGTTGGGCAAAGACAGCACCTGTATTGACTGCCTGTTTTGTTGGGGATTTTTTTATCTTGTCAAACTGTAGCTTAGAATTAAAAAGCATATTCATTAACCATTTCACTACCAGGTCAAGCCTGACAATTGGGAAATTAACAAGGATAGATACTGAGGACCTGTTGTTCAGTTCTGACAAGTCTACCTCTGATCAACTGTTTTTCCATCACTTGATTGTCTATAAATTAGAGTGACTAGTGTCACAGTCTAGTTCTAATTCTAAGAGATTAACCTACTCACCTGAAAAACCCTTGAACCCTGGTGAGAACAGAATGTTAAAACTGAACAGGAAAGGATGAGATGGCTGAGTTTCATTTCCTAGGTTCCTCAGGAGAATGAAAAAGAGAAAGTAGATAGGATCCAAATGAACATCTTAGAAATAGTTATTTTTATGATAAATTCAAGAAGAAACTATATGATATTGAGATTAATCATATGGCACTAGATTCAGTTAGACCTGCATGCAAATTCCTGTTCTACCCCTTATTCACTGATGATGATGGTTAAATTATTGACTAAGGACTCTGTTTCTAAAACAAGTGTCTATAAATAAGGCATCTTAGAGATTTGTAGAGATTAAAATAGAATGTATATATACCTTAGCCTAGCATACTAATGTCAGTTATTCCTGTCACCTCCAGAAGAGAGCAATCACAGTGGTTTTGTACAAGGAAACAGCATTTGAATGTGATAAGAATTTCAGCCACAAAGCAGAGGAAAACTTGGCAGATGGAGCAGGAGAGTGTAGGGCAGGCTGGCATGTAGGGAGTCATCGTGCAGGGACCAAGGCCTGGGTGATCCCAGCTGGGTTTGCTTTATCTTTAGGAAGCACTTCCTGGTACTTAAGCAAAACAACACAGAAGAGCAAAATACCCAGAAAAGGGCAACACTGGGGTGGGGATGTGATGGTGGGGATATGATGGTGGTGGAGTAAGGTTTGACATGCCAGGAAATAAATTAACCACGCTGGGCTTGTTGAGTAAGAAGTAAGAACACAGCCCTCTCTCTGATAGTGAACAAAGGCAACACAAGTGGGTTTGAAGGATTCATCTGAATTGGATGGTCAGAGCAAACATCAGAAAAAGAGTTTTTCTAAAGGGTTGTAGCAAGTTTAAAGTTTGGATAAAGTGACTTTACTTTAGGAAAAGGTCCTGGTCCTACTTTAGAAAACATTTTCATAAGTGCCAGGTAGAAAATATTCTAAGCTTTGTGGGTCAGACAGTTGTAACTGCTCAACTTTGTTATATCAAGAAAGCAGCCATAGGCAATAAGTAAACAAGTGTCTCTGGCTGTGTTGCAAAAAGCTTCATTTACAAAAATAGGCGGCAGAATGAATTTTCCCTGTGACTATAGACTACTGGTCTAAGCCAATCACCACTCACAGTTTTCCAGAGTGATGCCTAAACCTAATGGTACATGACAGTCCAGTGACTCTAGTGATTGGCTGTGGGATAGTCTCAGCACAACAAATACCAGGAACTCCATTTGATGGTTTTGTGGAAAAAGCAGTTGAGAGAAGAGGACTGTTTCTCCCTGTATAAAACTTATGAAAATGCTCATAAGGAAAGCTATGCTGAGACAGAACTGGTAAATGAAGTCTGTGGGGTGGGTCAGAAAATATTATAGAAATCAAACCAGAGGTCTGATTGAGCCATGCTTAAAGCCTGACCCACGTTTGACTTCACAATTATGAAAGCAAATACACTCCCATTTTATAAGCCTTTTGAGTCAGATTTACAAGTACTTCAACCCAAATATTCTGACTCAGGTATATTGGGGATCACATCAACTAATGGAAGAAAAAGAACACTGTGGCTCTCCACAATTAAAACAAAACAAGACAATAAAACACTACAAATGGAACTGCTTTTGATGCATCTCAGATTAGGCAGTCAACATGGACAAGAATCTGCCCACCCCATCCCCATCCACAGAGGACCTGGGGCATCTCCCCTGGCACCTCAGTTCTAAATGCATGTTTTGTGTGCTACGGGCTCAAATGTTCTTTGAGCCTTTTGTTATTGCAGGAAATAACACTTAGAAACAGAAACTCCAGTTAGATGACAGCAGTTATGGAACCTACTCCTTTCATATGTTCTTACTTACTGTGGGAATCCCCCACGAACTCTCTTTATTTGTAAAATAAACATTTTGGATAAATTGGTCATCACAAATGCCCTGTTTTTGCCACATCCAATGTTAAAGGAAGAACAAGGTCTCATCCCTTCGATACATTGAGCATTTAGATCTTCCTTACATGGAAATGATACAAATTCCCTGAAATGCTTAGAAATAAATAGGGAAAAAGGGAAAAAACACAAATCACTTATAATACCTCTGTTAAAGATAAATACTGTGGACATTTTGATGTGGGTATGTTTAAGCTCACTTCCCTCTCACTCTCTTTTTCTCTAACACAAATATAAGAAATCATAGTGTTAATATTATAACCTGTTGAATTACTTCAAAAATAATGATCATCTTTTCCTACCAATAAATATTTCTCCATAGTATCATGTTTTAATAGCTGTAAGGAATTTGTTGTGTGGGTATACCAAATGTATTCAACTAATCTCTTTCTGTTGGAAATTTAGGTTTATCCAATTTTATGCTATTTTAATAGTATGATGAACATTATTATAGCTAAATTTCTACACATTTGCATTATTATATCCTTAGGATTTATTTTTAGAAATGGAATTACTAATTCAAAGTGTATAAACATTTTAAGTTGTTTGATGCTTTGACCAAATTATCCAGAAAGTTTATGCAAATTTAAACTCTTTCCTCATCTGTGGAAAATTCTGTTCACTCACACTATCACCACTAGGCATTGCTTTATTGTAGCAATTTATGGTCAGAAAGTGATAAAAATGGGGTTTCAGATTCATTATGAGAAGGTACCTTGAAATTTCTTTTTAGGGTAAATTTCCCAGGTCTGAATAGTACTTGAACCTAGGAGAGAAGCTCTAATTCTGGTTATTTGCCTACAACAAATGGTGGTAACAGAAGAGGATGGATGGGTTGATTCTTCTTTCAAAATCTAGAAGTGTAGGGAAAATAGCCTCATGAAATAAGGAGGAAAGGAAGTGGGACAGGTCAGAGAGCCAGAGGCAAATGGATATATTAAGGGCAATTCCAAGTGTTCTGAGTTCTTTCAGATGTCTCCTTCCAAGTCTTGGAGCTCTAAAGCATTCATGGATAGAGCTTCAAGGCTGCAAAGACAATCTTGAATTTGGCTATCTTTCCTGTGACTCTTCAGTTTATATAAATACAGCCATAAGCCACATAATGTTCTTGTTAGCAAGACCTGCACATGCAACAGTGGTCACATGATAGAGTAATGAAGTTGAAAAATTCCTAATGCTAATGACACTGTAGACATCATAACATTTAGCACAATGCATCGCTTACATGTTTTTGGTGATGCTGGGACTAACAAACCTATTGTACCAGCAGTTGTTTAAAATGCAGAACATAACAACTAGGTACAGCACATAAAATTCAAAATTACAGTAAACAACTACGTTGCTCATTTTTGTACTTCTGTAATATACAGTTATTGTTCTTATGTAGAGATAAAAAATATTGCAAAACAGTTTACATGTCACACTGGCAGCAGCCTCACATATCTCATGCTTATTTAAACTCTTGATCATATCAAAAAGCCATGGCAGGGAAAGGGATTTAGCTCAGTAGCACTGTGCCTACCTTGCAAGAACAAGGTACTGAGTTCAATCCCTGGCACCACACACAAAAAAAGCCAGGGCAATGACTGATTTACACCATGTAGGTTTGTGTAAAGTACTCTGTGATGGTCACACGATGAAATCGCCTGACAACATATTTCTCAGAATGTCTCTTTGCCATGAAGTGATACACAACTGCATGTGTATGTGTGTGTGTGAGTGCCTGCAAGCATATCTGTGTTTGTGTGTATTTGTGTGTATGTATATAGATATACATGTATATATATATATATATATATATGTATATCTATATACATACACACACACATATGCGTTTATTTTTTTTTCTTTTCTTTTTTGTACCAGGGATCAATTGAACTTGGGTCCTTGTGCTTGCAAGGCAGGCAATGGAACCACTAAGCTAAATTCCTGGCCCAAGCACATGTATATTTAAATCAAATCACATTTCTGTAATCTGGAAGCATAGAATGACTACTGTACTTTTAAAAATGTAAGTGCCAAAATTTAGGATTCAGCGTGTCATTCTCTTTCATTAAACAATACAGTACTTTTAGAAGTAGATTTATTGAAGACGGGAAAGTGGGGAGCAGGCAAGAGAGGGTGAAGTGGAAAGGGTAAAAATGATCAAGACAGTATATGTATCAATTTCCCCAAATGAATATAATTATTATGCATCATAAATATAGACTGATTAAGAAAAGACTTTAAAAGAAGTAGTAGTCATTCCACTCCAATATCTTGAATTTCTCTTTCTTCTATTCTATTAGAGTGGCAAGGTGGTCTTCAAAACCACTGGTAACATCATGCAGATGATGGCAGGTAAGAACTTCTTTGCCTTGTAAGTGAGACAACATTCCAGGATTTCTCCTTTTCAGTAATAACAAGTTTTTTAATGCCTTTTGTTCCCACCAAATGAGAAAGTCAAAAGCCTCTTCTTTCAGTGACAAACAGATCCTAAGAGGATTCTGATCAATCACTTAGTGTTCACATCTTTGTGAAACCTTGAGTGTTCGCAGGATCTGAGATTTGCTTTTTAATAAATAAATTATAGTAAAGCTGATAATGCTCCAGTCCCATGATAAGATTACCTTGTAAGGGGGATGGCCTGTTCCTCCATGATTATGGTACAAAACACTGTATGCACCCACACATGACTCGGAGAATTCTTTTCTCTACTCTAGGATTCCCTTCCTTTCTTTTCCTTTCGCTTCCCTTCCTTCCTGGCCTCCCCTCCCTGCTTCCTCTGTTGGCTTTAAAGAATCAACCCTTCAAAAATTCTAGTCTGAAGGAAATAAATTCTGCCAACAACTTGAGCTTCAGTCTGGTTGCAGATTCTTCTCTAGCTGAGCCTCTGATGAGCCCTCAGCCCTGACTAGGATTTGGATAAAAATCTGGTGAGACTTGGAAACAATAAACCTCAGCTAAGCCATGTGTGGACATTCTGTCTTACAGAAACTATGAAATAGGTGTGTGTTGTTTGAATCTGCTAAGTTTATATGGATTTATTGTGCAGCAATACAAAACAAACATACCTACATATGCCTCTTTCTGTTATCCATTTCTGTAACAAGATTCTCAAATGCAAACCAGTTCTGTATGATTTAAACAGAAAAATAATTCCCATGAAGTTTACCAGATAGGCCATAGAATCAATAGAAAGACTTTAGAACTGGTCTCACTCAATAGGCAAATAGTAGATGAGACCAGCAACAGGAACCACAGCCAAGGTGAATCAGCACCAGCTGCCACTGTCAACACTACTGCTAGGCAATGCTACCACTGGTCTTCTTCGCTGCTTTACAACCCTCTGTTGAGGTTCAAATATTAGGTGAGATCATATGATTTACCAACTTTAACTAATGTTCCCTTATCCTAGCTGCCAGAAAACAGTGAATTGAAGTAGCTTTCCAGAGCTACAAAACAGCTCAAATTCAGTGTACTTTTTTGTTCTTTTAGTTGTGGCAACTAATCAGAAACCACAGTGTAACTAACTGGAGCTGTCTAAAAGTATGTATTGTCCAGCTCTTCACAGGTGTTATGAAGATAATTCAGCCGCTGGAAGTGCACAATGTAGCACCCTTTCCTGCTGTCATCCAGCTTCTGCTATGGAAACAGAATGCTGCATCTTCTCAAGGCTGACCCTGTGGAACAATCCTCTCTGTAGGAAGGTGTTAGGATATGGGGCTATCACAGACAATAAAAGAGACACATGTGGATTATATCAAGTAACATATGGCAATTGAAGCCATATGTATATATAACATTTCTTAGTCCAAGAGTACAGTAGGAATACAAAAGAGGACCAGAGGAGATGGGACAAAAGATTACAAGATTTCACAGTGAGGCACAAAGTGATAAGTGTTCAGAGACATAGACTTTGCCCATATGCAACTCTTCAAAACAATGTCCCCAAAAGGTTTCAATTTCATTTGAAATTGAAATTATGTTTTATTAAAAATAAGGTATTTATGGAATAGTTTCCCTCATGTGAATAATCTGCAATAATACAGAAGATCCTAATAAGATTACTGACATTTAGAATTGGGAAGAAAGGAGCTAAAGGTGTAGGGAAGGTGGGATGGGTATGGGAAGGGTAATAAGGGAAAAGAAAAAATTGTGAGATTATGAAAAGATGAAAATAAAGTGTTTGTAGATGGGGAGGGGAGGAGGGGGTGAAGGGAGAGCAGGGGTAAGGGGAAAAAATGAGAATCAAGACTTGTCATGTAGAGGCACAAGATCCCAACAATGAATGTAACTGTACTGTATCCCTAAAATGTACCAATAAACTCAATTAAAGCTGGAAAAAAAATAAGGTATTTAAATGTAATTTGATTTTTTAATAATAATTACTAAAAGTAGGTGAAATAATATTTCTGTTATGCTTTTCATATTGATTGGGTAGTTAGAAATTACAATTACATCAGAGATAATGTTCAAACTTCTATTTGTAGTCTGGAGTTAAAATAATGAATTAGGATCCAGGACCTATGGTTCAAAGATCCTTTCAAGAGCCAGAGGCCTGGCTCAACACTATTAGTAAGTGCGCACAGATCCCGGCAAGTAGCTGTGACTGACACAGCTGCACACAAATCCAGCCAGGGCCCCACCCAACCAGGCCCAAATGGCCTGCCTGTAAAGGAGCTTCACAGGCTCATGAGCATCAGCCAGAGGCCAGCAAGTGTAAGCAGATCCAGAAGGCTGCCCTGATACCTTAAGTAAGTATGCTCAGATCCCAGTGAGCAACAGTGTGGATCAGAGCAGTGCAGCTTCAGGCAACCCAGCCAGGGCCTTGCCCCAACCCCTGCCACTTGGGAACACATGCCCAAACCAAGGGTCCATCTGGAAAAGAATTGCACACGTACACAAGTAACAAGCAGTGGCTCATCCTGATACCATTGGTAAGTACATGGAGACACTAGCCAGAATCCTGCTCAGACACCAGGGACTGGGGTGCACTACCCCCAGCCAAAGGCTTTCACAGCACACCTAAATACCATCTCAAGTATATACAGGCCCCAGCCAGAAGCTCTCCCAGACAACAGGTCTGCTCAGGGATCTAGAAGGCAACCATTCTGAATGCAGGAATTGCATGGGTGAGCAGCAAAGAAAAGGCCACTAGGTGGCTTGCTGAGAATTGAAGACCACTAGTGAGCAAAAAATGGCCTCAACAAAGGCACATCAGGCTGCATCTATTGAAATGAGAAGAGATGCAAACAAGTCTCAAAAACAGACTTCCAGATCACCTAAGGCAACCCCAAAAGGGAAATCTGATAGTAAACCACCTGGACTCCCTGAACTGGCAACAAAAGTGGATCTGGAAAAAAATGAAGTCAGAAATAATTTCTCAGATAACAGTAGAGATTGTGTCCATAGTGCAAGACAAGATTAATAAATTTAGAGCAGATACAGATCAAAAAATAGAGGAGCTGAGGAACATGATGGAATCCCAAAATAAGAAACAAATACAATCCATAAAACAGATGCAAACAGATTTCCAGATTTAAAACACCATTGAAAATTTACACAGCAGAATGAGCCAAAGTGAGGACAGAATTTCAGATATAGAACATATGATTGCAATTAGTGACTAGGAAAAGAAAAATTTGTTACAAAAGGTAAGGGATCATGAGAAATCAGTCCAGCAGCTGCTAGACAATGCAAAGAATAATAACATAAGACTGATCAAAGTCAATGAAGAAACTGAAGAAAGTACAGATGATATAAAAAAAAATAACTGCTCATAGAAGTAATGGCAGAAAACTTCCCAAGTACAAGAAAAGGACTTGACATACAGGTAAGTGATGCATATAGGACTCCAATTAGTTATGATTTTAAAAAAATCCACACGTACACATATATTTTGTTAAAATTCTAGAAACCCGACATAGGAATAAAATTCTACAAGCAGTTAGAGAAAAGAAAGCAAATTTCATACAAAGGAAAACCCCTCAGAATCATAGCAGACTTCTCAACACAGACCCTCAAGGCAAGAAGAGCTTGGAGCAACGTATTTCAAGCCCTAAAGGAAAACAACCTCCAACCCAGATTGATACAACCTGCAAAACTGTCTTTCAAAATCAATGGAGAAACAAGATACTTTCATGACAAAGAGCACCTTAGGAACTTCATGAATACCAAGCCAGCACTCAAAAAATTTTAAACAATATCCTAGGAAAAGATAATGAGGATCACAATTCCAGGAAGCCCAGAAGAATGAATCCATCAGCCATGACAAGAAATTAAATGCAAAGGGGGAGAATGCAACAAAAAGAAAATGTAATGACAAGGATAAGTCAATACTTAGCAGTTATAGCCTTCAATGTTAATGGTCTCAATTCACCACTCAAAAGAAATAGACTGACAGAATGGGTCAAGAAGCAAGATCCAACAGTATGCTGCATACAATAAACGCATTTAATTCAAAAGGAAACCCATAGACTGAAAGTTAGAGTGGAAAACAACATTCCATGTAACAGGAACCCCCCCCCAAAAGCAGGAGTAGCTATCCTGTTTGCAGATTAAGTGGATTTCAAACTAACACTGATTAAGAGAGAAAAGAAGAACACTAGATCCTTATAAAGGGAACATTCCAAGAGGAAGAGATGACAATCAATAATACATATGTACCAAACACTAGTTTGCCCAACTACATAAAACAAATACTAATGGACATGAAAAATCAAATAAGCATTAATACAGTAATAATGGGGAACCTCAACACCCCACTGTCACAGATAGATTAACTAGAAAAAAAATAAACAATAAAATATCAGAATCAATCCAACTCTTGAACAAATAAATTTAACACATGTTTACAGAGTGTTTCACCTCATAAAATCAGAATACACATTCTTTTTAGCTGCACATGGGTTGTTCTCCATAATAGACCATGTACTTGCTCATAGAATATGTTTAAGTAAGTGCAAATGAATTGAAGTTATCCCCTGTATATTATTAGATCATAGTGAGATGAAATTGGAGATCAATAGCAAAAGAAACCACAAGTATTTAATAAATACATGCAAATTGAACAACACACTTCTGAATAACCAATGGGTCACAGAAGAAGTTAAAGAAGAAATTAGATAGTTTCTACAATTAAATGACAATATCAGTACAACATATTGGAATCTATGGGACACAGTGAAAGCAGTCTTATGAGGGAAATTCACAGCAGTGAATACTCATATTTGGAAGTTCAATTAAACAACCCGATGCTGAACCTCAAGCTTCTAGCAAAAGAAGCTGAGGAGAAACTCAAAGTTCATACAAGAAAGGAAATTATAAAGATCAGATTAGAAATCAATACAATGGAGACTAAGAGAATGACAGAAAAAAATCACTGAAGCAATGAGTTGGTTCACTAAAACCAATGAGTTGTTTCATTGACAAATGCTTAGTTCAACCTTTACAAAAAGAAAAGAAAAGGCCCAAATCCATGCAGTTAGCAGTGAAATAGTGAAATTATAATGAACCAGCAGAAATCCAAAGGATCATCAATACCTACTTTGAGAACCTATTCGACAATGAGATGGAAAACACAGAAGAAATGGACAGATTCCTAGGTATGTATGAATTACCAAGAATGAAGAGCATCTAATAATTCTAAACAACCCAATATCAATCAATGAAATTGAAAATGTACTTAAGAATTATCAACTAAGAAATGCCCAGGCCCTCATAGCTGCACTGCTGAATTCTACAAGACATTTAAAGAACTATTTCCATTACTGTTTAAATTCTTCAATGAAATTGAAAGGAAAGCAATTCTCCCAAATTCATTCCTGGAAGTAAGTGTCACTTGGGTCCCAAAAGCAGAGAAATATCCAACTGAAAAAGAACTATAGGCCAATCTCACTAATGAATGTAGATGCAAAAATCCTTAAGAAGATACTGGCAAATAAAATGCAGAAAATCATACACCCTGACCAAGTGGAATTCATCCCAGGGATGCAGGGATGGTTCAACATACATAAAGCAATAAATGCAATGCACTATATTAATAGAGTCAAGGACAAAAATCATATGATCATCTCAATAGATGCAAAACAGCCTTTCACAAAATGCAACATGCATTTATGATAAAAACTTTTCAAAAAATTGGAATAGATGGTCTCTACCTCAAAATGATAAAAGCCATCTATAAAAAATCAACAGCCAATATCATATCAAATGGCCAAAAACTGAAATCTTTCACAGTAAAATCAGGAACAAGACAAGGATGTCCACTATCACCACTCCTGTTCAATATAGTTTTGGAAACATTAGCCACAGCAATTAGACAAGAGAAAGAAATAAAATGAATAAAGATAGAAAATGAAGAAGTCATATTTGAAGATGATATGAAACTCTATTTAGAAGACCCCAAGAACCCCACACCAAGCGTCTTCTACACTTAATAACCAAATTCTGCAAAGTAGCTGGATACAAGGTCAACAAATAAAAATCAATAGCTTTCCTGTACACAAACAACAGACTCACCAAGAGAAAATGGGACAAACAATTCCTTTCACATTAGCATCCAAAAAATTGAAATACCTAGGAATCAGCCTAACAAAAGAAATCAAACAACTCTACTCTGAAACCTGTAGCACTCTGAAAAAAGAGATTGAAGATGATATCAGAAAATGGAGTGGTCTCTCTGCCTGCTCTGGCCCACCTGGCGGGTCCGCGAACTCCCTGACTGCACACCACCAGATCCAGTAAGGAAGGGCACCCTTGAAACACACCCACAACTTGCCCCCCCATGCGTTCTCAAACCTCCTGATTGGACCAATCCTTGGACTCACTCTGCAGAGGCATAGGTGGTCATGAAGGGTATTTTTCCAAGCTCCCAATTTTGAACATCTATAAAGAAAGGGCAGGGGAAACCTGTAACAGAACTGAGTGGAGTTCAACCCCGTGGGTTGGGAAACTCAATTTAGGCCTTGTAGACTGAGGTCATTCTGTGTCGCGGGGACCTGACATTGGCTAGCTGAGATCAGGGGATTTGATTCTGCACATAGCTGCACACATGGTATAATATGACAACAGAGATATAGTCTGAAAGAGGCCCTTAAAATTCTGTTTTTTTTCTTTTCTTTTCCTCATTCCACCCTACAATTTCTTTTTTCTTTCTCTCCTCTCTCTCCAACTCAGTCTCTTGCTCCACCATATTAGCCCTCATCTCCCTTTTTATTACTGCTCCTGCCCTAACTCAGACTTCTTTTATTATTTTTTCTTTTTTTCTTTGTGTTCTTTTCTCCTGTCATTTTACCTCACCCATGGCTCCGTAGTTTCAAGGGAAGGTGAGCCCCTGTTACTGTTAAGGGGATATATTCTTGTCCTTATTCCTGCACTCTGTCTATCCCCTTTGAAGTTAATAGTTTCGTGAAGATAGTATAGTCATTCTACATATTCTGGCTTCACTTGAAATCTTCTCCAATTCTTTAACTTATCTACCCCTCTCATCCTGACTCACTCTAAGCCCTCATCCTAAATGGTAAAGATGCTATATTGAAAAGTATATTCACTGCAGACATATTTTGGGCTGCTTCTTAATATTAATTTAATTCACCTGGTTTAAAGGTGATAGATTAATGACTACCACAAGTGGTCAATTTGCAAGCTGTTCTTGATCCTATTGGGCTGCTGAATGTATCAATTGGGATAAAGGATTGTGATTAATTTAATGAGTTGTTTTCTCTGATATTATGAAAATGAGGGTGTCTATGAGTCATTAGAGACTAAAGCTAAAACACAACTATATTGGGAAGATTTCAGTAATAACCCAGAAATTAAACCAAGGACAACTCAACAACAAAAATAAAAATGAGAAAACACTTAATCAAGACACAAAGACAGACTTCCAGTTCATCAATGGCAAACAGTAGGGCAAATGAAGATGAAAAGTCTGATAGTGAACCAGCAGGACACCCTGGACCCATAGCACAGGAGGTAACAAAACAGATCAATCAGACTCTAGAAAAATTCAAATCAGAAATAATTTCCCAGTTAACCACAGAGATGGTGAGCAAAATGGAAGTCATGATTCGAGACTCTAGAACAGAAACTGACAAAAAAATAGATGAGCTCAAGACCATGACAGAAGCCATGAAGACTCAGCATAAGAAAGAAATGGAAACAATGCATGCCCAACAGAGGAAAGAAATGGAATCCATAAAACAGATTCAAACAGATATCCAGGAGATTAAAAACTCTATTGAAAGTGTACACAACAGAATAAAAGATTGCGAAGATAGAATTTCAGATATAGAAGATAGGATTGCAGTCAGTGACCGTGAAAAAAGAGGTCTCTCAAAAACAGTAAAGGATCATGAGAAATCGATCCAACAACTTCTAGACAATGCAAAGAAAAATAACGTAAAATTGATAGGAATTCATGAAATAGCAGGAGAAAACACAAATGACTTAAAAAAGGCCTTCACAGAATTAATGACAGAAAACTTCCCAAACAGAAGGGAAGAATTAGACATACAGATAAGCGAGTCATATAGAACTCCAACTAGCCATGATAAAAAAAAAAACTACACCTAGTCATATAATAATCAAGATCCCAGAAATCCAACAGAAGAACAAAATACTACAAGCAGTAAGAGAACAGAAACAAATCACATGCAAAGGAAAGCCCATTAGAATCACAGCAGTCTTTTCAACACAAACCCTTAGGTCAAGGAGAGCCTGAAGTGAGGTATTTCAAGTACTAAAAGAAAACAACCTCCAACCTAGACTGATGTATCCTGCAAAACTCTCTTTCAAAATAGACAGGGAAATAAGATGATTCCATAACAAAGAACACCTGAGAAACTTCATGAACACCAAACCAGCACTACAAGGAATTCTAAACAATATCCTAGAAAAGGACAATGAAGGTCACAATACCATGAGGCCCAACAGACCAAATCAAATAAGCAAGGCAAGAAACTAAAAGGAGAGGGGAGAAAAAGTAAAAAGAGTCAACAAAAGGACAGTAACATGACAATAATAAGTCAGAACATATCAGTTATAACCATCAATGTTAATGGCCTCAATTCACCAATCCAGAGAAATAGACTGGCAGAATGGATTAAGAAGCAAAATCCAACAATATGTTGTATACAAAAAGCACACCTAGTGCAAAAGGAAGCCCATAGACTGAAAGTGAAAGGATGGAAAACAATTCTCCATGTGTCAGGAGCCCAGAAAAAAGCAGGGGTAGCAATCTTATTTGCAGACAAAGTAAATTTCAAACCAAAACTCACTAAAAGAGACAAAGAAGGACACTGCATCCTTGTAAAGGGAACAATTTAAGAGGAAGAGATGACAATCATAAACTTATATGCACCAAATATAAATGCCCCCAACTATATAAAACAAATATTAAGTAACATGAAAAACCAAATAAGCACTAATACAATTCTAGTGGGGGATTTAAATACCCCACTATCACAAATTGACAGAAAATCAACAATGGAATAATACAACTGAACTACGCTTTGGAACATATGGACTTAATAGATGTCTACAGAGTATTCCACCCCACAAAATCAGAATATACATTCTTTTCGGCTGCACATGGATCATTCTCCAAGATAGACCACATATTGGCTCACAAAACAGATCTGATAAATGCAAAAGAATTGAAGTCATCCCCTGTATATTATCAGATCATAGTGCAATCAAGCTGGAGATCAATAGCACAAGAAACTGTAGGAAATACACAAGCACATGGAAGCTGAACAACACTCTCCTGAACAGTCAATGGATTACAGAGGAAATTGAAGAAATGAGACAGTTTTTACAAATAAATGAAAATGCCAATACAACATACAGGAATCTATGGGACACAATGAAAATAGTTCTACATGGAAAATTCATAGCACCAAATGCCCACACTAAGAAAACAGAGCGAGCTCAAATAACCTAATGATGAATCTTAGACTTGTAGAAAAACAAGAGCAAGAAAAACCCAAAGCTCGAACAAGAGAGGAGATTATAAAGATTAGAGCAGAAATCAATGTAATGGAAAATAAGAAAATGATACAAAAAATAAATGAATCAAACAGTTGGTTTTTTTAAAGAATAAATAAAATTGATAAACCCTTAGCTAATCTTATCAAAAAAAGGAAAGAAAAGGCTCAGATCCATGCAGTCAAGAATGAAAAAGGCGAAGTCACAACAGAGGCAAAAGAAATCCAGAGGATTATTAATACCTACTTTGAGAACCTGTACTCCAATAAAATGGAAAACACAGAAGAAATAGACAGATTTTTAGATACTTATGAATTACCAAAGTTGAACAAAGAAGATAAAAACATTTTAAACACCCCAATTACAGTCAGTGAAATGGAAAATTTAATTAAAAATTTGCCAACAAAGAAAAGCCCAGGCCCTGATGGATTCACAGCTGAATTCTACAAGACATTTAGAGAAGAACTACTGCCATTACTCTTCAAACTTTTCAATGAAATTGAAAGGGAAGCTATACTTCCAAATTCATTCCTAGAAGCAAGTATCACTTTGATTCCCAAACCAGGGAAAGACTCAACTAAAAAAGAGAACTACAGGCCAATCTCCTTAATGAATATAGGTGCAAAAATCCTTAATAAGATACTAGCAAACAGAATACAGAGAATTGTCAAGAAAAACATACATCCTGACCAACTCGGATTTATTCCAGGGATGCAAGGGTGGTTCAACATATGTAAGTCAATAAATGTAATATATTATATTAACAAAATCAAGGACAAAAACCATAACATCCTCTCAATAGATGCAGAAAAAGCATTTGACAAAATTCAACACCCATTCATGATAAAAAAAACCCTGCAAAAACTTGGAATAGATGGTCTATACCTAAACTTAATAAAGGCTATCCATGAAAAACCAACAGCCAGGATCATATTAAATGGCCAAAAACTGAAAACCTTCACATTAAAATCAGGAACAAGACAAGGATGCCCACTATCGCCACTCTTCTTTGATATAGTTCTGGAAACATTAGCCACAGCAATTAGACAAGAGAAAGAAATTAAAGCAATAAAGATTGGAAAGGAAGAAGTTAAACTGTCATTATTTGCTGATGATATGATACTCTACATTGAAGACCCAAAAAACTCCACCAAAAGACTTCTAGACTTAATTGACAGATTCAGTAGAGTAGCTGGATACAAGGTGAACACCCAAAAAGCAATAGCCTTCTTATACACAAATAACAGACTCACTGAGAGAGAAATTAGGGAAACAATTCCCTTCACTATAGCATCCAAAAAATGAAGTATCTAGGAATCAATCTAATAAAAGAAGCAAAAGATCTCTACACTGAAAACTATAGCACTCTGAAAAAAGAAATTGAAGAGGATATAAAAAAATGGAAAGATAACCCCTGCTGCTGGGTAGGAAGAATCAACAGAGTGAAAATGGCCAACTACCAAAACCTATACAGATTCAATGCAATGCCAATTGAAATTCCAACACTGTACTTCACAGAACTAGAAAGAAGAATCCAAAAATTAATTTGGAAACATAAGAGACCTAGAATAGCAAAAGCCATCCTAGGCAACAGAGACATGGCAGCGGGTATAACAATTCCCAATTTGAAACTATACTATAAAGCCACTGTAATAAAAACAACATGGTACTGGCAAAGAAACAGGCCTGAGGATCAGTGGAACAGATTGGAAGACACAAAACAAATCCAGATGTACTCAGCTATCTCATTTTTGACAAAGGAGCTGACCGTCATCAGTGGAGGAAAGATAGCCTCTTTAATAAATGGTGTTGGAAAAACTGGATTTCAACCTGCCACAGATTAAAACTGGACCCCTATATTTCACCATGCACTAAATTAAAATCCAAGTGGATTAAAGATCTAAATATTAAAACAGAAACACTAAACTTGCTGGAAGGTAAGTTAGGCAGAACTCTGGAAGACATTGGCATAGGAAAAGACTTTATGAACAAATCCTCAGTAGCATGGGAACTAGCAGAAAGAATCAACAACTGGTATTTCATCTTGTTAAAAAGCTTCTGTACTGCAAAAGAAACCATCAGCAGAACTAAGAGACAATTTACAATGTGGGAAAAAATTTTTATCAGACAAAGGACTATTATCTAGAATATATAAAGAACTCAAAACAGTCAGGCCCCCCAAATATAAAGACCTAATCCAAAAATAGGCATCTGAAATGAACAGACATTTATCAGACAAAGAAGTCAAAGCAGCAAGTAAATATATGAAAAAATGCACCACATCACTGGTCATTCGAGAGATGCAGATGAAAACAACACTAAGATTCCACCTCACCCCACAAAGAATGGCTGCTATCAAGAAATCCAACAACAACAAATATTGGCGGAGTTGTGGGGAGAAAGGTACCCTTCTCCTTTGTTGGTGGGAGTGCAGACTGGTGCAACCACTGTGGAAATCAATATGGAGATACGTCAGAGAGCTTGCACTGGAGGTTCCATTTGACCCAGCCATCCCTCTACTGGGTATCTTTCCAAAAGAACTAAAAGAATCATATCACAGTGATGTATGCACACCCATGTTTATAGCGGCACAGTTTGTAATACCTTAAACTTGGAAACAGCCCATTTACCCCTCAGTTGGAAACTGGATAAAGATGTTTTTCTATAAAATGGAATATTATTCAGCCATAAATAATGAGAAAATAGATTCATTCATAGGAAAATGGATACATATTGAAGATAACCTCCTAAGTGAAACAAATAAGTCACACGTGTGTAAATACCAAATAGTTTCTCTGGTTTGAATAAAATGCAATAATACATAAGATCCTAATGAGATTACTGACATTGTGAAATGGGAAGAAAGGGGCTAAAGGTGTAGGGAAGGTGGGATGGGTAGGGGGAAGGGTAATAAGGGAAAAGGACAAAATGTGAGATAATGAAAAGAAGGAAATAAAATGTTTGTAGATGGGGAGGGGAGGAGAGGGTGAAGGGAGGACAGGGACAAGGGGAAAAAATGAGAACCAAGACCTGTCATGTAGAGATACAAGATCCCAACAATGAATGTAACTGTACTGTATCCCTAAAATGTACCAATAAACTCTATTAAAGCTGAAAAAAAAAGAAAATGGAGAGACATCCCTTGCTCCTGAGTAGGAAGAACCAACATAGCAAAGATGGCCATACTTCCAAAGCTGCTATATAGATTCAATACAATTGAAATTCTAGCAGCATTCTTCATGGACTTTGAGAAAAAAATCCAAAAATTCATTTGGATCAAGAAGAGATCTAGAATAGCAAAAGCAATTCTAGGCAATAAAGACAAGTTAGGGGGTATCACAACTCCCAACTTGAAACTATATTATAAAGCTACTGTGATTAAAAACAGCATGGTGCTGGCAAAAAAATAGACCTGAGGACCAGTAGAACAGATGAGAAGATGGAGAAAGAACTCCAGACACACTCAGCCACCTCATCTTTGAAAAAGGAGCCACACACCCTCACCAGAGGAAAGATAGCCTCTTTAATAAATAGTGCTAGACAAACTGGGTTTTAACTTGCCAAAGATTAAAACTAGACCTGTGTTTTTCACCATGCACTAAACTAAAATCAAAATGGATTAAAGATCTAAATATTAAAACAGAAACACTAAACCGGCTGGAAGAGAGGTTAGGGTAGAACTCTTGAAGACACTGGTGTAGGAAAAGATTTTATGAATGAAACCTCAGCTGCCTGTGAACTAGCACAAACAATCAACAAGTGGGATGTCTTCTTTAAAAGGTCTGCACAGAAAGAGAAACCACCAAAGTGTGAATAGACAACCCACAATGTGGGAGAAAATTTTTACCAACTGTTCCTCAGACAAAGGTCTACTATTTCGAATATATAGAGAAATTTAAAAAATCAGATCTCCAAAATTTAAAGACCCAATCCAAAAATGGGCATCTGCTGAAATGAACAGACATTTCCCAGACAAATAAGTAGAAATAGCAAATAAACATATAAAAAAATGTTCAACATCACTCGTCATTCAAGCCATGCAAATGAAAACAACACTGAGATTCCATCTCACCCCAAGAAGAATGACTGCTGCCATGAAATCAACCAGTAGCAAATGCTGGCCAGGCTGTGGGGAAAGAGCAACCCTGCTCCACTGCTGGTGGGAGTATAGGCCGGTGCAACAACTGTGGAAATCAGTAAGGAAACACCTCAGAGTACTAGGATTGGAGGTCCTATTTGACCCAGCTATCCCCCTGCTGGGTATCTCCCCCAAAGAATTAAAAGAATCATACCATAGCGATAAATGTGCACACATGTTTATAGCAGCACAGTTTGTAATAGCTAAAACATGGAAGTAGCCCAATTGCCCATCAACTGGGGACTAGATAAGGAAAATGTGTGTTTTTTTAGTATATGTGCTGCTGAAGTGAGCACTATGTGTGTGTATATATGATCTATCTATCTATATAGTGTATATATATATATATATATATATATATACACACACACATACATAATGGAGGTACTACTCAGCTATAAAGAACGAGAAATTAGAGCTAATTATGGCTAAATGGGTGCATATTGAGGCGATACTCTTAAGTGAAATAAATAGGACAAACGTGTAAATACTGAACAGTTTTGTTGGTGTGAGAAAATGAAAGCATAAATAAGGACTAAAAGGTATAAGAGATAATGTGAAATAGGAACAAAAGGAGCAAAGGGGAAGTGGGAGGGTACAGGAAAGGAAAGAAGGGAAAAGAAAAACTATGAGAAAATGAAAAAATGGAAACAAAGTCTTTGTAAATAGGGAGCGGTGGAGGGGTTGAATGGAGGGCAGGGGAATGGAAAAAGAATAAGAACCAAGATAGATTATGTAAAAGGTACAATTTTCCAATGATGAATGCCATTATAATGTATACCTGAAATGTATCAATAAAATTAATTTTAAAAATTAATAAAAAAATCCTTTCAATCAAAATAACTTCAATCTGGGCTGGGGATTTAGCTCAGTGGTTCTGGAGCCTGACTTGCAAGTGCAAGGACCTGAGTTCAATCCCCGGCACCCAAAATAAATAAATAACTTCAATCTAACTGCAGCCATTCAGGGCTCCCATTCTTAACAAGTTGAAAAATGCAATATATTTTTAAAGCTGAACAAAATCTATCCTAAAAAATATCAAAGAAAATTTTTTCTTTAACTACTGAGAAGATGATGTGGTCATGAGACAAACCTGAAAAGTTAATCAAGGAAAGTTGCAGACGTTAACAAATTAGGTAATGCAGCCAATCACACATTTGTATAGAAAATGAAAGACAATATCAAATTTTTGTTAGTTGTGTCTGACTTCTCTGGTTCAGAAGAAGAATGAGGAAAAGCTTCCTGCCAAAGATCACCTTAGAAACAAGAAAAAAACATGTTTTCCTGGGCCCTACTCACAACACTCTTGACAGCAGAAGTGTGAAGTGTGTCCCTACGCAGCAGCCAAGCAATTCTGAATGGACACTAGATGAATGTCCTCTAATTCAATTCCATCCTGATACTACCTGGGGAGAGCTTCATCCCACAAGTTGAGGGCTCAGTCTCACAAACACACACACACACACACACACACAATTGTAGATACTGGTCACAAGTACTAGGTTGTCGCTTACCTTTTGGTTGGCCAAGGGTTTCAATGAACCTATCCTCAGGTCTTATTAATTGGCTAGACTAGTTCATAGAAATCATGGGGGTGCTTTACTTACATTTACCATTTCATTATAAAGGATATTACCAAAGACACCCATGAATAGCCATATCAGAGAAATGCAGAGGACAGGCTATATGGGAAGGGGCAAGGAGCTTCCATGCCTTCTCTGGCCATGCTGACCTATCGGAATGCCCATGAATTAATTCAGCTATTGGGAAGTTCTGATCATTTGGGTTTCATGAAGCTTCATTATGTGGGCATGGTTGATTAAATCATTGGCAACTGGTGATCAACTCAGCCTTCAGCCTCTCTTCCTGCCCTGGTGAAGGAGTAGGGCTGAAAATTTCAACCTCTAATCACGTGTCTGTTCCTTGGCAACCAGCCCTCAACCTGAGGCTACCCAGGAGCCCACCAAGAGTCCTCTTATCAGACCAAAGATTCTGCTAATACAGGGCATTCCAAAGAATTTAGAAGACCTCTGTTCGTAATGTGGAATCAAAGACCAAATGTTACACCAAAAACTTGTCTTAGAACCACTTTCTAGGAGAGATTTAGGAGCTGTATGTTGGGGAAACTGAAGACCTTATATCCATTTTACAATATTACAGCCTCTGAGAGAAGACAAAAATAAAGTAGGTAATATGTTTGTGTAGAAATGTTGTTCTTCCTAGAGGATGATTTTCTTAATGTGAAGAAATTCAAGAGAAGATGGTAGAGAAGAAGAGAGCTACTGAACTCACCAAGCATGACCCAGGCAAGACGGCAATGTAATGCAGGAGAGATGAGGAAAATGCTTTCGTGATCTACTTGAATCAGGATAAGCTACAGGGATAGGCTACTCTTACAAAATAAAAAGTCTAAATGCTATCATACTTCTTTTGTCTAGAACATCTTTGTTGGAACTTCAAGACCCTCAAAACTGTCTCTATTTCTCTCCAATCTAGTCACACTGTGACCAAATACATGGCTGTCTTTCCAGACCATTGTGCACATGGGGACTCTCCCTTGTGTTACTACAAGTCTCCATTTAGCAACTTCTAGTCTTTGGAAATTCTGCTCCAGCCCAGCTTCATTGTAAAAGCAGTCATCATTAACTTTCTGTTCCATAGCACCCTGGTAGTTGGCAGAAATTCCTGAAATGGTTTGTTCAAAACCAGGTAGTTTTTGTCACAAAGGAAGGGAAGGTCTTGACAGTAAGGACAAGAACAAATCTGGACAGCAAAATACAGAATCAGCTGGGAACATTTTAGGAGAATGATGTAAATTATGAGACTCGCCTGTTCTTTGTTTATCCAGGTGCCCTGAACAAAATGTCCAAGGAGGTAGTAATTTTAACATCAGTCAAAGTCAGTGTTGCCTACTAAGTAGGAGGTAAGTTGATATATCGGTCAGTTTGGAGCAAACCATTAAATGGTGGTCAGAGAAGACAAGACATACATGTCCACCATGGGAGATGCCAGGACATCCATGAAGCTGGTAACAGGCTCTTCACTAGAGCAGGAATCAACTCTTTGTGGAAATCAACTACAACCATTTTGCCATCTACTACTACTAATACTACTACTATCACCACCCGCAGTTCTAATAGCTATATCAGTTGAGTCTCTTCTCTGAATTAGGCTCTGTAGCCAATTGCCTCATTAATTCTTCACAGCATCTTTCAAGTGATTTATTATCAAGTCCTTTTGGCAGATGAAGCTTATATAACTCAATTACCACAGATAGAAAATGGCAGAGGTAGGAGCCAAAGGAGACCATTAGACTCCAAAGCTTACACATCCATTGTCCTTTAGGTCACTCTGAATGCAGACACTGAAGCTGAAACAGAAATAGTGCTCTGAACAGAGGCTGGAAGTCATCTGATAAGTACGGCCTAGAGTAAGCTTCAAGAACATGAGCTCTCAAGTTGTTGCTGCATATCTAATTCCATTCTGTGTATTTTGGAGTGGCTCCGTGTTTCTTCATACTGCCTGTCCAGTGGGGATTAGGCCAGGAACTGAGTATGATTGGGAAAGACAAGCACGGGCCCAAAAGTCCACTGATGAGAAGGACTGTGGCTGTGATGTTTTCTGTACTCATCCTAGAGGCTGGCCCATAGTATGCCCTCAGTATGTGCTTACTAATAGGTTGGCTGGTAGGTTGAGTGATAGGACAATTGATTGAATAAAAGGGCATTAGGGCAAGCAACAATGGGCTTAGTTCTTCCATTATCCTTCTATGCTTCTGCAGGCCTGCCTTGCAGAAATGTGGCTTATTGCTCCCCCTTGCCCCGCTTCTCAAAGAACATGACATGACCTTTCTGATTCCATAAAGTATATTTACTTCCCCCCTGGGTACTTTCAATTTGCATCAAGTGAAACAATGCTTACTTTGCGTTCTCTGCTTTCCCTCATAGATGGAAGCCTTGAGTGTCCTCAATGTCCCAGACAAATAAATGGTCCAAGTCATGAGTCCTAAGCAGATCCTTTGTTCCAAGCCCAATACAGCCCAGTGAAGGCAATGACTGTTTACAGGCACAATCCTTCATTCATCTCCACTTTGACCCCATTCCATTCTGTGATATTCTGGCTCACTTAGGACAATATGAGGGATAACACAACAATCTCTATACTGGCCAGTGGAAATGCTCAGGGCTCAGCACACAGGAAGCCAGAATCCTAATGGATCATTTCCTTTATCATAAAGGCTTATAACTGGTAGCATTAGGTATCAACTGCATGAAATCATATCAGACAAGGTCAAGTCCAATTGGTTAAATGCCACACAAGCCCTGGCCACTGAGCTGTGTGATTCACAAACTCTTCTCCCGGTCATCCTGAGGTTCCCTAACTAGAAGCACGGTTTCTTTGTTCCAAACCCTTGGAGCACTTTGTGTTCTTATCTTCCTTCAGAATATTTATTTGTCAATGCTCTATTAGTAAGATAGTATTGCCAGGCAGGACATAATTTATCTTCTGAACCAATAAAATTTTCCAACTGGAAGGGCTCACTGTTCACAAGTGTATAAGGATAAGAGGCATAAACTTTGATTGCTCTGGGCAAACCAGGATGTGTTGTAACCCTAATACTGGCTTTGAAATTCAATGTGAGCATATAAGAAAATGAAAAAATGGAAATAAAATGTTTATAAATGGGGAGGGGAGGAAGAGGGGGGAAGGGAGGGCAGGGACAAGGGGGAAAAAATGAGAACCAAGACCTGTCACATAAAGGTACATGATCCCAATAATGAATGTAACTGTACAGTATACCTAAAATGTACCAATAAACTCAATGAGGAAAAAAAATTCAATGTGAGCTCTCTACAGGCAGGGTCACAGCCCCTCCTCCCCCATTTCATTCTTGCTCTATCATCCCAAGGAGGATGATGTTAGAATTCTCTGCTTAATTTTCAAGTGATCCCTGCTAATCTGCAAGCTTAGTGTGCTTAGTGTATAACCATTTTCAAGCTCAGGACCACTTATCCCTTACCAAGTGAGATTCCCAAAATCTCAATCACTGTTTCTCCATTTTCTAAGCTCTTGACTAATTTAGATGAATTTAGTTTGCTTCCATTGTAAGCAGTCTGACTATGGCCAGCAAAACCTGCAACTGCAACAAGAAATGAGACAGTGGTGAACAAGGGTCCCCAAGAACAAGGCTAGGCCTTTCTGAAGTGTCAGCCTCAAGGAGTAGATGCCAATGTCAGACAAGGCTACATAAATACCCAAGACTCCATCTCCTACCTAAGCTGGAACTGGGGTCCGTGGAATGGTGTGGGTATTGTGCAACTCCTGGCCTTCTTTGCAGAACTTCTTGCCATCAGCTGTGCTCACACCACAATCCTCTCTCCTACACACTCATAGCCAAATCCACTGCTTCTGGTTTGTGGGGCCACCTAATCAATGCAGACATTAAAAGATCCCCTGCCTGACCCTCTCTGGCTTCCTGGCCTTGGCACAACAGCCCTGGGTGACACCACAATCCTCCCAAGGAGCTCTCAGTGCTGCTTTTTGGGAGCATGACCCCCTTCATCTTCTAAGGCTCTATCATGTCCCTCTTTCTTCCCATCCTCAAAATGAAAACCCCTGTTTTAGAGATGATCCCACCATCTTTAGGAATCTTTGATTTTTGAATTCCCTGAGCTCCTATTAGGAAACTCAAAGTTAGCACCTAGTTTTCTCTCAGTAATCCACATAGGCATTGTGGAGATCACAGCACCCACATTGTCTTACTGAATCCCTCACCAATGCTCCAGGGAAGGCTCTCTTTGATTATACTGGGGGAAACTGAGGCTGAGTTTAAATTGTTAGCCCAGAGTCACAGGGCTCCCTATTGTACTAAAGAGAAAGAACTTGTGTATGTGAACATCTTTGTTGATATACAAACAACACAAGGAGAATGCCCACGCGACACAGACTATGTACACAAGAAACCCAGGAAACAGCCTCCCAGAGTAATACTAGTTTGAGAATCTTTGACAGAAATACATATAAAGGATTATTCCACTGTGGGTATTATCCTGAGTCCTAGAGTCATTATTGAGTAAATAACTACCCAGGGTCTGCTAGGACCTGTAGACCCTACAGGGAGACTTGTGAGTACTCTGGCAAAACTGTTTTTAAAAAATATTTATTTAAGGACTTGAAGCATACTACTTCAAATTATTATCAATGCACTGCAAAACATGTTGTATCTGAAGATACTTGGGAAGGCTGTGTGCTGATGGCCGAATTACAGTTATTTAATTGTCTTTTAAAGAAAAAGTCTACCTTTTATAAAACTAGTCTAGTTTTAAGTTGGTAAAGAGAAAGAAACACGAGATTTGAACAAAAGGTCCACCATACTTTCTGATTTTTCTTTAAGTTTTTGTTTTTTCATCTTACAAATAGACCTCAGAATGACTATATAATTCTGTACATAAATGGTCTAACCCACTCTTTGGTGCTGTGCTGAATATTCTTCTTCTCTTCGTAACACTAAGTGAAAATACTGCTCCAAGATGCACCAGGAAAGTCATTTCTGTTTTTTTTTTTTTTCCCCACATAAAATTTCCCCCAAAGTCAGAAGACTGGCATTAGGACCCAGCCTGATGCCTGTGGACCCATGCCCTCCATCACATGCAAAGCATCAAAAGAATAGCTCTGTCCATAGAAATCATAGAACCGGGAGGAGGGAAATCAAACTCAAAATTAATCAAACAGGATGTAATTCCCAGAGCAAACATGCATCAATTAGGGGAAATGTTACCGTCCAGGTACTGGGTTTGGAATTTCACGAGGGACTCATAAGGTGAATAAACTAAGCTCTGACATTGATTATGGAAAGTAGCAGCTGTATGATGTCAGGGCTGCTGTGATCAGTTCAGCCAGGAATTTGCTTCTCAGTGCCTTGATTCCTGGGATTACCTTTGTCTTGACTGACAGCCAAAGAAAGAAAAATTGCACTGTTTAATGGAAAACTTTCTCTGATCTGTTCATCTAAGAACGTGATGATGAAACCAATGCTAATTTTCTTTGTCCATTTTTTTATTATACATGTTTTTTAAATTAAAGCAAGTCAAGAGAAGAAATTCTCCATTGCCTTCTGTATGTAAAAGCACAATGTTAGGTGTAGTGATCAATACAAAAGTAACAAAATGTCTATACCAAGAGGAAAGGGAATGAAAACAACTGATACTAGGACTTTCCTCTACACCACAGGCTTTAGATTTATTGCTAATTTCTCCCCCAAAATCATATATGATGTAAGTGCATTTTTCCCATTCTCTGGGTAAGAAAACTAAGCCTCTGGGAGATCATTGATTTGAACCCTAGATCATTAAATTCTGAAGTCCCTATACCTCATGTATCCCTAAATCCATCCCCAGAAAAATATCCCAAGCCATGTTTTCTCTGCACAGACAACAGAATGGGGTATAGGGTGGGATGCAGTAGGTCGTCCCATCAGGCTCCACAGGAACAATCCAAACACTCAGGTGTCTGCCTCCTGAGAGGCTGAACTGCAATTAGAAAATGGTCCCTCCTCACCTGTTCAAGTCTGGGTGCCACAACCATCCCTTAGAAAAGGGCTCTCCCCTCTTGTTGAGGGTCCATCATTCCTTCCTCTGACCTTCCTTTTTGATTCAAATCTCTCTTAGAAAATTATTCCTTTGCTTTTAAGGAAAACAAAAGTCCTGTTGGTTATATGCCTATGTTTCTAAAAGCCTTCAGCCTTCTGGAATTCTATGCATCCTCTGTGATTTGACTCAAAGTCCATCTCATGGGTTCACTTTGAGCATGTGTGTGCCCTTCCTCCTACTTCCCAAAACAGATACAAATTTTAATACAAGAAATCAGCAAAAAAAAATGTAACTTTTTCTATAATTCAACTGTCCTTTGAGATCTTCCTCAGTTTATCTAGTCCTCAGCACACTCTACCTACTGGTCACTGTCAAATGGTCACCTACTCCCATCTGCATGTTGCCTCCCTTACTCCTGTGCCCTGCTGGTGTACAGGCATTTCCTTGTTACCCTCCTTGTCCCTATTCCTCTAGATGCATCAAGCAGCCACTCCGTCCCCAAGGCTTTCCTGCTTCCCTATACCCCTGCCATTGAAGTGGGATCACACTCTATTCTCAGACTCTTCAAACTCATCTAGAAACCTGAGCTCACCTGGGATCCCATCTGGAAGTCAGTCGAGAAACTTCTTCTTAGAAGACTTCTTCTTCACCAGCATCTTTACTCATATAACGCTCCTACCTAGCTTTGAATATTCCCAAGACCAAGGCCGTCATTTCTGGGTAGGGGATGGGCAGAGGGAGAGAGTCTTTTTCCTCAGCTCACCCTCAAGATCGACTATACACATAGTCCTCCTCTGTCTTCTAAGAGCACTGGTATTTGGAACAAAACAAATACCTGAGGAATGGCCTTCTTGATTAAATAGGGCATGTGAAACAGAAAACTGGCAGCAGGAATCAAAACAGCTTTGTTTAATATCTCAAAATATCTTGCTGTCCTTTTTGTTGGCACTTAGCTCAGAGTATAATGGCTTTTTATTTCTACCTCCGTCTCCTGCATCAGGGGCAGGGATCCTGTCTTAATTACTGTTGTTAAAACTTAGGGCCACTGCTTGAGGTGGTGGGCAGAGTATGGAGTGGGTGTTGGGAGATTGGATTGCACTTTCTGTTCTGATACTAATGTGATAATACACCCTTGAGAAGCTAATTGCTTCTCTCTGCCTCTCCTGTGTCTGAGTTATAAAGCCAGGGTTGTACTAAATCAGTGTTTCCTAATTCTTGGTCATACTCGTACCACCTTCATGACTGTGCCCTATATATTATCATTCATATTATTTTTTATTAATATTTATCTTTAAATATCCTCACTTTTTTGAATGCAGGAGGTGCTAGGGATAGAAGTTGAGACCTTATTTGTTAGCCAAGTGCTCTACCCCTGGGCTACATCCCCACACCTTAATTTTTCTTTTTTGAAAAAAAGTAATTACATCTATGACAGAGGGATAATTTATATCACTTAATGAACCTTAAAAAATGACCTTTAAAAAATCAATGGCAACAAAACAATTCCATAAAATTCTAGGTGGGGTCTTTTAATTTGTTCATTCACCTGCCAAAAGCTCTTTTCTTAGTTAAAAGTAACAGGTATCAGAGAGAGTTGAGAGACACAGGAGCAGTAACCTAGAGCAGTCACCTTAGTAAAGAGGGACTCTGAATACATCTGAAAATGAAGTGACCCCCTGTAGTAGTGATCATTTTTTAAAGGCGAGCTGTTGCAGTAGGACAAAAGTTTCTACTACCCTTAGAGATAGGATCCTCAGCTGCCCAGAAGCACCAGGATGGACAATACCTCATAGCTCCAAGATTCTGCCTAGTCCCATTGTCTCTGCGTACTGGAGTTGTTTACATGAAACTTGCTTCCTGTCCAGAACTTTATTTTACTTTTATCTTTAACCAAACGGCCGTGACTCAGTTCCTTCCACTTTCGGTGCCCATTGAGTGTTAGGGAGGTCCCACTTCTACTTCCTAACCCTAATAGCCTGCCTATTTCATCTAAGCAGGGTTTCTGCTCTCCTTCTTGGGATGGGCCCTCTCCACTCCATTTCCAGCAGCAGGAGGCCGGTCCTCCCCGGGTCCCATGGCCAGATGTGCCTTGACACACCTGGCCAAACTGCCAACACCTGTATTTTTCATGCCCCACACTTCCCTGCCTGTGGCACTTACACCTATGGTTAGCACTGTCTTGTAAACACACCGGCTTCTGAGACAAGCCTGCAGAGAGGGGTGTCAAGCGTAGATAATGCCTCAGAAGATGCTAGACCACAGCTTTCAAGAACCTCAGGTGATGCGTTTTGATCCTTTCCTTTCCAAGGCCAGCCTGCACTCACCCCCTCCAGAAAGCAGGGGAAAGTGTGTGGTTGTTTGGAAACAAGGGAATGATCCAGCATATTCCAAGTGGCCAATATGAGAACGCATAGAACACCTTTAAATTCATCTAGAATGAGAACTGAGGTCTAGGCCACACCTTTCTGAAGTTCTATAATTCTGACCACTGTAATTCTCTCCTTTTTTTGTGATATTCAGCTACTCAGAAGTGCTCTCCTGTGGTAAACTAAATGTGTGCTATATACAACATAATTTTGAATGCATTGCTGGCTCTCAGATAGTAAGGAAACTCTCTAAGCACCCATTCTCCCACTCAAAAGATAAAAAAGATGAATGTGATCTGTAAGCAAATACAGAAGGCAGGGTTCCTCTGAAAGAAAAGCCAACATCAGCACTGTTTTCTAGTGAATGTGCCTCAGGCCAGTGAACAGCGGAGTTGCTTTTCCTTAGACACTTAGTTACATTAAGCCAGAAACCCAGAAAGAAGCTTAAAAGACATCTCAAGTAGCTAGCAACCCTCTGGCTCCTGGCAAAATCAAAATTTGTGCCTGGATGAATGCATCCTTGATTTAGGCCACACAGGATTGCCCCAAATTTAAAAATCAATCAACTAAGAGTTTATAGTAAAAATTCATCTAACATGCAAGAAAATAAATCATCGTGAAGGAATAAGAACTAGCAGAAACAAGTGCCAGATCTAGATACTGTAGCCGGTCATCTCCTAGAATCAGCTCTGACCTTACTTGTCTCACATTCTGGTCACTGCTTTCATGACTGACTAAGTGTCCTCCCCTCCCCTTTCTGGGAGACTCTGAGAACCCCAGACAGCATCTGTGAAAACTAGGACGGATGAGGGTGCAGAGGGAGAATCAATGCCCAGTGACCAAAACCTTGAGAGTGGATGGAAGAAAAGAGGCAATGGGCAATTTCTTTCTCATACCTCCTCCCTCCCTGGTGGGGATTCTGGGAGATAGTTTATATGGCTTCTCAAGAAGTCATGGCGTAATGGGCTTATTATGGTCCCTCATAAAGCTCACTGAATTGAAGGCTTGGCTGCCAGCTTTGGGAATTGATTCAATCATGAGGGCTGTAACTGCATCAGGGGATGAACCAAGTGGTGAGTTTATAGCTGAATTATCTTACTAGGGGATGGAGCTTAATTGGATAAAGCAGATCTCCAGAGGTGTGGCTTTGAAAATTATATATTTGTCCCAGAGCCCTTCCTTGCTGGCTCTTTCAGGCTGTTTTTCTGCCTCCTGTCTATGACAAGAACAGCTCTTCCTCCACCACACTTTTGTGCCATGGTGTTTCTGCCTCACCACAGGCCTAAAGACAGTGGAACCAGCCAACCATGGACTGAAACCTCTGAAACTGTGAGCAAAAGGAGTCTTTCCTCCTTGAAGTTATTTATGTCAACTATTTCATCACAGCAACAGAAAGTAACTAGCATGATCCTTATGCTAGTGAACAATCAAGTGAATTTAGTGGCATCCCACTGAGAGTACATTCTCACCATCCTGGCATTCTTTGGCAACCCTTCTCACTGTTGCCCTCACTACTGCTCCCTAAAATTGCCCTTTGTAAAATAGTCACATACAGCTTCTGACTTCTGAAAAACTTGGGCTTTCAAAACTTTAGATATTGCAATTATCTGATCAAATATTTAATAACTATATGTGAAATTTTAAAAATGCAAAACAGCAACAAATCACTATAAAATAGCTAGACATTAATTTAGAAAAGATATAGAAATTAAAAATGTAATGGTTAAACATACATTTTTGAAAATAATTGGACATGATAAATTAGTAGATATGATAAAGCTGAAGAGAAAATTCATGAAATGGAAGATAAAGCTAGAATAGTTATCCAGAGTATAGCCCAGAGAACAAGACTAAATTTACTGAAAGCTAAAATATATGTTAGTGCTAAAGGTCTGAACGTATGACCCCCAAATTCATATGGTAACTCCTAATCACTAATTATATAGTATTGAGAGATGGGACCACTGGGAGGTGATTAGGTCATGAAGATGGAGTCCTTGTGGATTGGCCCCAGAGAGCTGCCTTGTCTCTTCTGCATGGGAGGGTGCAGCAGGACAGTGACATGCACCAACCAGAAAGCGGGTTCTGTCCAGACATGGAATCTCCCAGCTTCTTCAGATCAGGAGACCCAACAGTGTAAGCTCCAGATCAAAGGCTGGCAGGCTTGAGACCCAGGAGGAGCCAATGATTTAGTTCAATTCCAAAGGCAGAGCAAAAGATGATGCCACTGCAAGGCAGACACGGAGGAAGAATCCTCTCTTGCTCAGTGAGGATCTGCCTGTTTCTTCTATTCAAGCCTTTATTTGATTGGATTAGGCCCACCCACAGTGGGGAAAGAAGCCTACTTTATCCATTCTTTGAATTTGCATGTTAATCTCATCCAGAAACACCCTCTGACACACCCAGAGTATTTGGGCATCCTAGAGCATAGTCCAATTGACACAAAATTACCACATGGGCTATACCTTGTTGACTGAAATGATGGAATAATAGAACATAGGAATATTTTCAAAGTGCTGAAGGGAAACCATGTGAATCATTTGTGTAAGCAGCAAAAGGGCCTTTTTAAAAGGTAAGCAAAATAAAGATTCTTATACAAAATGATTCAACAATAGATATCTCTATTTAAAAATAGATATATTCTATTTAAAAATGTGTGTATCCTAAAAAGGATCGCATTACAATCCAAAGGAGAGTGCAACTTCTGTGGTGCTGGCAGCTTCTCTCCACGGCTTGCTGAACTTGCGCACTTCAGAGACACAAGCTGCAGTGTCGGAGAGGCCCACATGGGAAGTCACCGAAGGTGGCCACTGTAACTGAGACTCTCAGTCCTGCTGCCTGTGAGGAACTGCATGCCACCAGCAGCCCCTGGGTAGGAGTGGCTCATCCTTCCTCTTCAAATGGGAGCGCAGGTCTTGGCCTGACCCCTTACTGGCAAGAAGTCTTGTGAGAGAGGCTGATGTGGGTAGACTGTGGGATCAGAAGCCTCGTCTAGATTCCTGACTCATGGAAACTGTAAAATCACAGGTATGTATTATTGAAAGCTAACACGTGTCAGAATTATTTGTTGCTCAGCAAATGAAGTAACATACTAGCTTTGTAAGAAGGGTCATTACTATATGTGAAGGGGATCGCTACTGAAGAAATGTTTCAATTCACCAGGAGAACACAGCAACCCTGATTTATGAATCTAATGTAACAGGTTCAAGCTGTACTATGAAATTGGAATGCTGGGGAAAACAGGTGCAGTAAGAAGAGACTCAGGTCAAGAAGAATAAGCCAGATCCTACTCTCGACTCTGCTAGTGATAATCTTGTACAAACAATGTCATTTTCCTACATTCCTATGACACACCTACTGATAAATTGTGTGTCCAATGTTTTGTTTCCAAGCCTATTAGCATCCACTAAATGAAATAACTTTTAAATGGTATTGCAAGTACATGTGTTTCTCTTTCACTAATACTGGTATGGATGTTACTTAGGGACCCTGGACCAGTCTGAGTGGATGATCTGTCTTGCTGGGTAGAGGACACTGACTAGCAGTCCAGTTATGACTACAGAGAGCCAGGAGAGTTTAGCTCAAAGGGGAATCAAAGAAGCCTTTTGAGTCATATCCTATTCCTCCATTCTAAATATCAAACAGAACTGTGTGATTTGTGCTTCCCTCTTTTTTAAACCAATAGGTTGAATCATCTCGATTGAAGAACCCAAGCAGGATGTGCAGTAAACAAAACTCCACACTCAGCTGGGGTGCACCTCAGTGGTAGAGAGTGTGCTTGCGATGCGTGAGGCCTTGGGTTCAATCCGCAGCACCACAAAAAGAGAAAAAAGCCACATTCTTTCTGGAGTTCTGTAACCCCAAGAGTTCTCCTTCAGAGTTGTAGTAAAAGAAACCTCTACAGGAATCTAAAGATCACATCAAAGCTGATTGTATCATGTCCTTCCCAATAGGTAAGGACATTAAATAATGCAGAAGTCAGTCTGCCAGGTATTGATTTGGCATAAAAAGTTTCACTGGTGAAGTGATATATGTATGTATAAAATATATATAAAAAGTTGCAATATAAAAAGGAATACATATTCAGATATATATACACACATTGGTTTTTCCTTCCACTTTGTGGATGTAGCCCTGATTCTTTGTCTTGAGGCAGAAATTTAGCCATATTCTCCTGCAGGTAAGTTGTCTACAAATTCTAGCCTGAGGGTAGACTTTTTTGCTTTGTATTTAATGCTATTTGAAGATGCCTGAGTGGAACTTGTGAAATTCCCAGCATCACAGAAGAGGTTTGTATTTTCCATTTAACCCCTGAATTCTGTCTCCTCTTCACAAATTGTTTCTGGGCTGTGAGCGGCCCCTTCCAGCCTGGAGATGCCTGAGCTGACACCACTGAGTTCGGTAGCAGTGCTTTTACTAAACCCCATCCCAGGCAGATATGAGGCTGGGAAACATTTATATGAAACCAGAGCACATTTCCAGCCCAGAAACAAAGGTTGATCTTTATCTCCAGAGAAAAGAAACTGACTTCTCAATAGCACAACTATTCAAACCCTGGCTCAGCCATGTAAGGACTGTTAACTCTGGGTACGTTTCTTAATCTTTTGCACACTCAGTTGCTTCATCTATAATATGGGAATGGTAAGGGATCCCACATCAGAAACTTTCTCTGAGAAAAAAATACTCTCAGGTTATGTAAAGGTCTTAAAATAGAACTTGGCATACAAAAATGTTGAATACATTTCTCACTCATAATATAATTATTACCACTGTCATTAACGGGATAGCTTATAACCAACTGCATAATCAAAATGGGGTCCCCTAACCAAAGGGAATAAAGTTGCCATATCCCGTTTACAAGGAAAAGCACAAGAACTTTGATGCTTTACTGTCTCAGAACTCCACTCATAAAGCAATGCTGAGAGGACCACAAAGATTAAACCTCACACTACTACTTATAGAGAAGGAACTTGAGTCTCAAAGAGGTCAAGTGCATTGTCCAAGTTCACACAGCAAGGTCAGGCTAATCTCCCACACAATTAGCAGGATTCACGCTAACCACAGCAGAGTCAGCAGGGATGCCATAAAGTTAATTCAAATAACTCCCCCCGAAAGTTAATATATTTTAGGACTGATAAAATTCATCTAACGGGGAGTGCTCGAGAATCCAAATCTGCTTGGCATTCTCAGAAGCGTCCTTGGGCTGCTTGAAGATTTGCAGCCTATAGCTTTTGGCAGTCCCCAAAGAGAGAGCTCTTTCCACTAACAAAATACAAAATGCAAAATTAATAAAAAGACCCTTTGAAACTGACAAATGTGCCTCAGGCAAACTATCTGCCCAGCAGCTGGTTAAAATTTAATCAGTTAAAAAAAATTTTTTTTTTCAGGCCTGTACATCTTTTGTATGGAGCTCCCCAGTCTGAGTGTGGTCAAAGTTTGTTAAACAAGAAATAATAGCCAAGGCTTTTTAATTCTGCAAATAAGCAATGGATGCTTTAAATGGTTCTGCAGCATTCAAGAAACTAATTGCCTGGGTCTCAACAAAGCTGGGTAATTCTTTAATAATTTCTGTTCTTTCTCTTGGAAAACCTAAATTGGCAACTATGCACTGTGCAGTGAATCTTAATATTGATTTAGGCTTATGAATTACATTGTGGCTTTTTCGGGGAATTTGATTGAACCCTAGATAGAGAAGGGAGGGTAAAGAACAGGAGGAGGAAAAGAATGAGAATGAATACAAGAATGGATCAACTAGGAAAATAATAGGAGTTTTGTATAAAAAGTCAGAGAGAACTTAGTAAAGAGACACCAAGTGACAGTTCCTAGGACATTGAAGACAAGGGGATTTTCAACTCTTGGCTGGTTAAGAGACTCCGGTCTTGAGAAGCATTCCTCACAAGGCTTAGCTCTAATTTGATCTGTTTTACCTACTGTCCATTCATAAATGTGCACAAAATCAAAGACCTCAGTGAAGCCCAGATAAGCAACCATCTACCATGCAGGCCATCTACTGAGAAGTAAATCAGGCAAGCCCACTGTTGTCCACAAGCCATAGCAACAATCATCCAACTTGGCCTGCTTCAAAAGCAGTTATTCAGAAAGGAGCATGGAGATTAGGAAGAAAGATGAACCAGATGAGCTATTTTGTTATGCTGTCTTGCTAGGGACATAGAACTTGAGTCTGAAACACCCATATCATGGGACTGAATTCCTAAGTGAGCTCAGTGCACGGTATGGGGAACAGGCAAAAGACAAGAGATGGAGTTAAGGAAAATTGTCCTCAGGGTGCTTCTGTGTCCTGAAGGGAAGAGATTTTCCCCTCTCAATTAAACACAGTGGGTAATTGCTAATAAATGTTTTAATCTATGGGAAGAATCCAAATTGTGCATAGGTCTGTGCCCTTAACTAGATGCCATGCTGCCTCATGTTGAGATAAGGTCTGGCGATTCAACTGATGAGGGAAGAGAGAATACCTATAGTGCTTGGCCCTCAGCACCAGGGGTGGCAGGCTGAGGAGAGGGGATGGTTATTGGTTTGAGAGTTGGATCTGTATCTCAACCTCAGTCCTCTGTACACCAATTACTTGACCTAAGCAATTTACATTTCCTCTTTAAAGCTCATTTTCTCATTATAAATTGAAGTAATAACACCCGACTGTCAGGGTTACTGGGAAGTCTGAATTATATAATGCTTAGACGATGTAGGGCATGACCTTCTAGAGGTGATTGCTTTCACACATTGCTGTATAGGTTAACCATATATGCAGGAGCTGAAGTAATAGGTGGTTTCCTATTGTCCTGTCAAATCCTGTTCACTTACCTACTTCCCTGGCTCCAAATCCTGGCCTTCTGCCTTTTTCTGGTTCTGGCCTCACTGGAATTTGTACTCACTGGAATTTGGCATTTGTGCTCACTGGGGAGCCCAGTTAGTAATTAACTCCTGGCTTCACACTGTGATTCTGCTCTTCCTTTATGAACCCTTATTTAAGGGAGTTCTGGAAAAAGGAGTAAGATAACAGTACTAAAAATGAGTGTTGACACTTCTTTGGTGCCTACTAAGCCTGAGACTCTTCTAATAAATTTCAATATTAAACCTCAAAGCAAAATCATAAGCTAGATGCTACTTTATCTCCAGTTTTGCAAATGAGGAAACAGAATAACCGAAAGACATCACCTGTCTAAGGCCATAGGGCAAAACCAGGATTTTAACTCAGGAAGTTGAGCCCTAAAACTTTTGCTCTTGAAGCTGAAGCTAAAATTAAAATGAGAGCTCTCCTGCAGTGGTTGGGTAAATGGCATTCGTTTAGGACTTAGTATGTGCTACCTACTGAATCTGTGTAAACTTGATGTTTTATGTATTCAGTCCTTCACTATGACCCTGTGAATTAAGTGACGTTATCACCATCAGTTTCAGTGAGAATATGGAATCTGAGGTATGTCCAGTGTTTCATTCCAAGTCCACCTAAGTACAGAGCTACTTGCTTACTGAATTCAGGGCACTGACTACACACATGTATATCAGCTAGTTGGTCCCCAGGCAAAGGGCTAACATGTTGCCACCAGAAAATTGAGTAAATATTTCATAGTAAAGAAATTTCACCCCAACCAGTAATCATTCCTGAGTTTGGCTTAAACAACTAAAATTTTCCTATATATTGGCTTCGGGGGTTCAGGATTGTTTTTTTAAATCAGTCTGCTCCCATTCTCTTGACTCTAAGCATATATACCCACAAACATGCTGCCTTCAGACAGTTTTTGCTACCCATGCCAGGACAGTGACTCGAGCCTAAAGAAATTATATGAAATATTTAAACTGCAAATTGAATAAATTTAAACATTTAATCAAAGCTTGCTAAATGTTCTAATTTTATTTTGTTTCCATGTGTTTATTCTTGTATTTTCTGACTGTTTATTTGCTTTATATATGCTGATTCTATATTGCTACATATATTAAAAGTTCTAGCAGTCACGTTTTTATTATAGGTTATAATCTTCATCTTTAAAACATGGCCTTCTGTAAGGAGCATCCATTACTTTTCCTACCAAATACACGTCTCTCTCGCCTAATAACGTTTTCCACCAGCTAATAACATATTCAACTTCCTTAGCAGGAAAGCAGAAACAGTTCTTTCCTCCTCTGAGCAGGATTGGGCCTCTGACTTGAGAGACTGGAACGGCACATTCAACCCTTCAGCCCTGAGTTTAGGGACAGACAGATGATCCAATTCATGAGAGTCGGGTGCACAGTTGGAAAGAACAATCTCAATTGCTTATCAGACATCCTTTCTTGGCTCACTAACGCATTTTATTTTGTTTTTGCTTTTGTTTTTTGTTTTTTGGTACCAGGGATTGAACTCAAGTCCTTGCGCTTGTGAGGCAGGCAGTGGAACCACTAAGCTAAATACTTGGCCCTACTAACAGGCATTTTAGACTTAATGCTGCTAAAATAGAATAGCATGGTCAATAGTCTTGACTGAGTTCTATTTTTTCCCCTCTTCACTTTGATCTTCCTATGCCTTTGCCTATTTCAAACCAATAAATGGCATCAATTATTTCCCTTGTACCAAAACGTAGAGCTCGGGCGTGATCTTTAATCACTCTTTCTCCTTTACCTGTGCGGTTTAGGCAGCCCATGCACAAATCCTGTTTGCTCTACCTCTAACAGAAATTCCAGTTCCTCCACCTGCTCCATCCCCACCTGTGCCACTGAAGTCAAAGCCTTCTCATGTCTCGTTAGAACACTGGCACAGCCTAGAAACGGGGTCTTTCCCCGCTACACTTTCTGCTCAGCAGTTGCCACGATCTTTGCGTTAGATTTTTCATTTGTTGTTGGCTTTTGTATGGACCTTTAATGTACAACTATTTCATGTCCTTTCCCTTTTTGAAGCCTACCAGTGGGTGCTCAACAACTTGGAATAAAACCAAAATATTCCCAAGCTTCTTGAACCATTATTCTAGGAGTCATTTAGAGCAAGGAACATACTTGAATTTATTTTACCCTATCTGTTTTACTCTGCCTATTTAATCCCAGTTTAAGTTTCAGTAAGTTATTTCCTTTTTATATGTGTTGCAAGAAGTATATTTCACGTCACATAGTTGTGTTGCTTTATTTTTGCTTTTTAACACATTTCTTCTTTTCTGCTTCACCTACTTCTTATTCTTTTATTCTTTTCCTCATTGTTTTATTATTTTCCTATATTGTTTTGTCATTTTGTTAGGCTTCTGTTTTTCCTTCCTCTGTGATCTTTGATTTGGTGTCTCTGTGATCCTTATCTTCTTTATTGGGTTATCTTTATAACTTTATGCTACATATTTAAATCACAGAGATTAATCTGTCGAACTTAAAAATGAAACTTTACCTATGAGCCTATTTTATGGGAAATGAAACTATTATGGTCAAATTCTTTCTCTGATCCACATCTCTCTACCTCCTGACTCTAAGTGGCCCCTGATCATCATCATCATCATCATCATCATCATCATCATCATTGTCATCATCATTAGATTTTGGTTCTAACATTGTTTCCAAAGTCAATCAATCATGGAAGTCTTAAGCCATGGAGACAGTATATCAACCTTATAGCCCTCAGTCTTATTTTTCTCTAACTTAAGCAGGATCAATCTAGTTTCTTTTATCCCCTAACTTCTTTTGCCCAAGCAAGGTAGACTTTCCAAATCAAGCATGGATATTGTATCAGTCAGCCACAGTCTGAGTATACTGTTCAATAAACCCCATGACCATTTCAATTCATTGGGTTCAGAAGGAGGCAGAGTGTTCTGCTCATTATACTCACTTAAGGATCTACACTAATGGTATTTCAAATAGGTGAGTTAATTAGGTATCTTGTAGGCAGTTAGATAGTTGCCCTCAAGTAGCCAGCCCTCGAGGAGCTAACACAGTAAGGAGCCAACATGGAGGACAATCAAGACACATTCACTGAAGGCCAGAATTGTAAAGAGAGAAAGTACTATACCCTTGTGCTTCCCCTGGGGATAAATACAGTGATTGATATTCTAAATAGGTGTCAATCACCTGGGGGGTGGGCAAGGTCTTAATCCAGCCTTTCCAGGAAGTATGCCTGACCCCCACCCTTACTGAAAATCCTTATAGTCTTGCTGCATGAATTGCTCCCCCATTTGACCCCCACTTAATCAATATTACCTGGTGACTGTACTTGTAATCTTATTGGTTGGTCATGGTTTTGTTCTACCTATGCCCACCTTGTAATTTTCCACTGGGTCGTATAGTTTTGTCCCCATTTCATACCCACCTCACCACATGGCTTGGCTGTATAAAACATCTTTGAAAAGTGGGGTGAGCAGGCAACGAACGCACTTTCCAGTCCCCTTTCTGGCTCTCTTAGACAGAAGCTTTCTTTCCCTCAATCAGTTTTTCCTACTCTTAACCTCTGTTGTTCCTAGAATTCATTCTCCACTTTTAGAGAACACAAACTCACGTTTTGGATATCTGGCAGGTTTGGAGGTTACATTTCCTACCCCTATAGTAACGGGACCGCTGCCCCATTGATCATGTCCATAATGGCGGCAGGTGGAAGAAGGAGAATCTGCAGAATCAGGCCTAGAGCTTTCTTTGTGAGGTGGTTCTACTATTTTTTTTTAATGACAAATTCTAAATTTTAGAAGAACACACAACTTTGATTTTCTGTTTGTTTTTGTGTCAGTTTAGGTGTGCTGTGTTTCCTAAGGAATGTGTATGCCTTGAGAACTCTGTGCTGTTGAACTACTGGCATAAAATTGTTCACGATATGGACTCTTTTCCCCTTCTAATGGCTGCAGGATCGCTAACAATATTCCTTTTTCATTCCCAGTGTTGTTAATTTATTTTTGAGTTGATCAGTCTTTCTAGTTTATTAATACTGCTTTTGTTTTTATTTTGGCCTGCAATTTACTTTGAATTTAATTTATATTTTTAACACTGATCTTAAGCCACTATTTTTCCTAATATTAACTTTTGAAAGGTATAAATATCCCATAAGCACTGCTTTAGCTGCACTCTGTAAACTTTAATAGGTTGTAGTTTTGTAATCACTATTTAAATTATTTTCTAAATTCTCTTGTAATGTCTTGCTGACTCATGATTTCTTAAGGAACACCTTAATTTTCAAATATTTGCATATTTCCTAGCTACCTTAGTTATGGAATTCTAAATCATTACTGTAACATCATAAATTCATTTAAAATGTATTAAGACTTGCTTTATTGCCTAGTGTGTCTCTTTCCTTTGAAGTTCCATGTAGGAAATAAACATAGTCTCTAGCAGTGGGATGGGATTCTGTCTATAATTAACTATGTCACTTTGGATAAGGTCTTCTCTATCCTTACTGAACATTTTCCATTTGTTGTATCAATTACTGAGCGAAGGTTGTTAAAACTTTCCAAAGATAATGCTAAGTGTTTGCTTCATGTATCTCAATGCAATCCTATTTGGCACATATTCCTGTACCATTATTACTTCTTGATGAATTGGTCTTTTTTATCATAATGAGATATCTGTCTTTATATTTGATATTCCTCCTATTCTGAAGTCTATTTCATCTGATATTAACGCAGCCAATATTCAAATCAGCTTTCTCATGCTGATGTTTTGCAAGGTACATGTCTCTCCATCTTTTATTGTTCAATTTATCATTCAATCTATTTAAAGTGCATTAATGCAAACTGAATGACCAAGGTAACAAGAAGCCAGATGACGAGATAGAAATCACCAGCATTTCAGAGGTTGCCCCTCAAAGCCCTGTCCAGCCCCCATCCCTGAAGAGAATCACTAACTGGACTTATTTTTTTATTTTATTGTATTAATTTTATTGCTACACTTTAGGTATACAATATAATGACATTCATCGTTGGAAATTTGCACCTTTGCATAATCTATCTTGATTCTTATTTTTTCCCCATTCCCCTACCCTCCCTTCAACCCCTCCGTCCTTCCCTATTTACAAAGATTTTGTTTCCATTTTTTAATTTTCTCATATTAATCCCATTCCCTGACCTGACTTCTAAGACCATGAATAGCTTTGCCAGTTTTGAATTTTATCATGTAGTACATATTCTTTGTTCTATAGTTCAACATTCTATTTGTGGAAATCACTCATGTAATAACATGCTGCTACACTTTATTTATTAACATAGCTGCATCTCCCTCATGGTATGAATAATACTTCAATATAGCTTAATCTCTACTGTTGATATATTTGGTGATTGTTTTCTGATTTTGATCTACGTGAAGAGTACCAAAGCAGACATATTTCCATATACTGTTTGGTAAGGAAAATAAGTGTATTTATGTCAGGTATCAGTTAAGTGCTCTTCAAAAGCTTATAAATATCTTTATTTTAGAATGCTAATATGCATTTTGGAATAATATTTGCAGGGAGTTTGAAGGGTACTTTTACTTTTTCCACATGTGGTGAAAGTTTAAGGCTTCCACAACACACAGGTGGTGGTGGTTGAAGTTCAGACAGCAAGAGGCTTCACAGTCACCGGAAACAGTTTTGGCAGTCAGGCTGTGTCCAGAACAAGCCCAATTTTCCTCGTACTAGGTATCCTGAGGATCACAGGCACATATGAGGTACTAATGATAGCTACTTTTTAATTGTGTGAATTTAGAGATAACGAAGCTGCCAGTCTGGGGTTGCTCTGAGGAGAGGTAGCATTATCCAGACCTCCCTGGCTCCTGTCCAGAGTTCTAATGGTTTTGCTTCTGTTCCTATCCTGTCCTAGGCTGGGTTTTAAAATTCAGGGGAAGTGCTCTTTTATGAGTTCCTGGTGTTCAGCTTCGAGGCTTTCACCCCCACCTGTTTCACTCCATCCCCCTAGTTCAGGGCCAAGAAAAGGGGGTGTGAAATTCTGCCCAGCTGGAGTTTCTCTAACTACACATATCAGATGTCATTAGATGGGGAAATAAGTCCTGGGAGACCTATGAGTTGGTAGAAATTTTCTAATCTGCCATCCGAGCCTCTCTGCAGTTTGGCTCCCCATAATTTTCAGCATCATTTTCCATTGGTTCCAATCTGCCCTTTTCTGACACAGACATGGTGCTCTTCTCACTGCCTCCCACCCGCCTGAGACACATTCCATTCCGACGTGATTTCCCCACACTGACTTCATCCACTCCTTCGTGGAATGTCTTGCTACATCCCTCCTCCTATTTAGTTTAAATAGTTTACCTTGATCATAGGTACACACTTACACCAATGTGCTTGAAGTACACTGCTAAATGGGCTTGGGAAATAAAAATGAGAAAACATATTGCTTTCAAGAAACTTCTATTTTGATATAGTGGGACCACATAGGAGGGTAATGGTAATCTCTACATTTAGTGAAGAAAAATGCCTAGATATTACCAAGATGACTCTGTATGTCTATCTAGATTAGGGCTAACTGGAAAAGTCTGGAAGAGAGAAGTGACTATATAGTTTTCAGGGTAAACTGCAAAAAAGAAAAATGAGGGGCTCCATGTTATAACAAAAAAATATGAAGAGTTTGTAGATGATGCCAACAGAGAATTTACCCAAGGGCAGAGCTCTGAGCAACTGTGCAGTTGCCCAGGAAGCCAGCTTTATTGCTAGAGACGACTTCAGGATGATGAAATTGAAAGAATGCAGCATACATCTGCCAATCTCAAGGGAGAGTTAGACAATCGGCCAAGATGGGGATTGAATTAGTGACGAGTAAATAGAAGTCTAAGCAAACATCAACAACAAAATAAGACAACAATTACTTCTAGGAAAATGAAGTTGGGCAGAAAAATAAAAAGAAAAGTAATTGTTTATTTCACTGCTCAGCTGTGAATACTGTTTTTGTAGCATATTAGTCAGGGTTCTGCAAGGAAACAGAGTGAGTTGGATGTATATATAGAGTGAAACATTTATTTTAAGGAGCCGAATTACACAATAGTGGAGGTTGGCAGCCCAAATTTGAGGAGCAGCATAGCAGGCTGGAGATACAGAGAAGGATAAGTGCTGCAGCTCAGTCTTAAAAGCAGTCCGGAGGCAGGATTCCTTCTTCTTAGGGTGAGCCCATTCTTTTTCTGGCAAAGCCTTCAACTGATTGGATGAGGTCCACCCGTATACATTTAGGAGGATTTATCTACTTAATTCAAAGTCTACTTATTTAAGTGGTAATCTCATCTAGAAAATATCCTCACAGTGAAGGCTAGACTGGTGTTTGGCCAAATATCTGGCTACCATAGCCTTGACCAGTGGACAAGTAAAATTAACCATCACATATAATCATAAAACTTTAAATACCGATATTGATCTAATCAAAGCTATGACAAATAATATTGGAAGGAGAGGGAGGACATGAAATACGCATGTCCCTGGGGACAAGGAAAGCTAAAACGTCTCCTCTACACGGTGCAAAAAGAATAATGACAACGCCAACAAACAGACGTTGTCAGTGCTGACACACTCAGTTAAAGAGTAATAAAAGATTTGCCTCTGAACAGGGGAAGAAATAGGGCAGGAGGGGCTGAAAAAATACTATTTTACATAAACATCATGCAGATATACTTGGCTTTTTTAAATGCTTGCTTCTATAGTTTTGATTTTAAAATGTAAGCCAGGTGTGGTGGTGCACACCTGTAATCCCAGTATTTGAGAGGCTGAGGCAGGAGGATCGCTGTGAGTTTGAGACCAGCCTGGGCTACACAGTGAATTCCAGGGCAGTCTGAACTAAATAGTGAGACCCTGTCTCAAAACAACCCCCCAAAATAAATAAATAAATAAATAATAAAATGTGAATACTTCTTATTTCACACTGTCTATTATACATTTTTGCCCATTTTTACATTTCAGTTTCTCACACCAAAGAAACTATTTGGTATTTACATACGTGTCCTAATTATTTCACTTTAGAGTATCACCTCAATGTGCATCCACTTAGCTATAAATGCCTCTAATTTCCCATTCTTTATGGCTGAGTAGTACTCCATTTTATATTTTAAAAAATACATTTTCTTTATCCAGTCCCTAGTTGATGGGCAATTGGGCTGCTTCCACATTTTAGCTGTTACACACTGTGCGGCTATGCAAAGGGGAAGGGGAAGTGAGTCGGGTAGGGGAAAGGAAATAGGGGAATGGAATTAATACGAGAAAATGAAAAATTGGAGACAGAGTCTTTGTAAACAGGGAAGGATGAAAGGGAAGGAAGGGAAAGAGGGAAAAATAAGAATCAAGATATATCACATGAAGGTATTCATTCAGGGATAAATGTCACTATACTGTGCACCTAAAATGTACCAATAAAATTCATTTGAAAATGCAAATACTTTCAAAAATATCCAATCCATTGCAAAATGATAGGAGTCAACTGGGTGCTGATGCAGCGCGAGACCCCGGTTATGCGAGGAAGGAAAGGGCCCACTGAGGACTGGCTGAAAGGGACAGGGGGCCTCGTGCAGGAGCTCACCTGCAAGATGTGTGAGAGTCCTCAAGGGAAACACTGGAAAGGGCATCTGGGTAGATGCCTTCCAGGTAGGACCCACACTCCGGGCGTTTCATTGTATTTCTACACAGAAACTTCCTGGGGCCCTGTTCCAGTCTCCCCTCGTCCCTGCCATCTGCCTGCATCCTTCCAGAGCATCTCTCCCTTCCTCTGACCCCCTTCGGCATGTGACATTCACATGGCATCTAGCAGACTGTCTATTAAGAAAATTTTTCTTTAACAAGACCTCATGCGTGCTGGGGTCAGGACCCTGCCTGATGTTGTTAATAATAACCATAGTCACCGTTTGTTGAGGTCCTACCCCAGTGGGGCCTAGGGCCAGTGCCCTGAATCCACTTACTGTAATCTCATGGTTCCCAGGAGGTGCAGTGTTGTTGTTATCTCTGCTTTCTGGGCGCAGAACTTGAGGGGTGGAGTATTGAGGTGACTTGCTGGTTGGGGTAGTGACAGGTAGTGTCTAAGTCTAAAACCCATGCTTTTAACCTGTCTGGCATACTCTTTCCCAGTACCTCAGACTGCTTGTTTTCTTGCCTATGTTTAAGATAGTATCCAATACACAGTCACGTAGTAGGTCTGGGGAAGATGGTAAGGGAGGGATGGCGGGGGGCGAACATTGCCCGTGATCTGGAAAGTGTCTTGCTACCTCCTTGAAGAAGCATGCAGCTGAGTCTCCCTAACCGAGCTAAATTGTCACGGCGACAGAACGCAGCTCTTCTGACCCTACGTACACATTTGATGACAGCTGACTGTGTGTAAACAGATGTCAGGTTCAAATCAATCTTGCTTCTTGACACCTTATTTTAAAACAGTAATTACGCTCTCATTTTGGAACATGCTGTCCTGTGTAAATTACCTATCTCCACCCCCCTCACCAAGTTTTAATTTTTTAATATCAATTAAGTTTTTTTTTTTCCTGAGGAATTCACAGCAGCAGACACATTCAGTGAGGCCAAAACAGAGAGAGAGAAGATCCTCTGCAGAAAGTAGGAAAGAATAGGATGGTGAGGCGGTACCAACCCTGGCAACAGAGCAAGAGGGTGTGGGGAGCAGACATAACACAAAGGACAGGCCAGCCAGGCAGCCTAGGGGAGAGCGGAAGGAGGAGCGGGCTGGTGCAGAATGTGTAGGCTGGGTCACACAGTGAGGCCGGCAATGCCAGCAGGGCTAGGCACGAAACTACGGAGGGAACCCAAGGCGTGGTTGCTCTGTAACTCTCTCATTCCCAAGGACTTACGGATTCAGGCCCTGCCCATCTGGATTCCTCAGTAGCTGAGTTCACTTATGCTGCTATGACAGAATATCCAAGACTGAGAAATTTAGAAAGAAAAAATGTGCTTTCACGGTCCTGAAGATTGAGAAGTCCGAGATCAAGGTGCTCATGTTCAGTGTGTGAGGAGGGCTGCCCTCTGCTTCCAAGATGGTGTCTCCTTGCTGTGTCCCCTGAAGAAGACAGGAGCTGGGTGATCACACAGCAGAAGGAGAATGAACAAGTTGTCACTCCCTTAACCTGGAGCCCATGGGTCAGGGTGCTGTTCCATATTAGGGATAGAATCCCCTTCCAAAGCATACACTTTAATACTATTGCAAGGAGCATTTACATTTCAATGCACATTTTGGAGAGGATACAAGCAGTAGCCCATAACTAAGACAGCAACAAGGATTATGCCCCTTCCTTGCTCTCCTTTTCCTCCCATCAGAAAATGGTAACAGAGGAGGAGTCTTCTTTTGTCTCTTGGGAGAGTACAAATACCCCCAACTCAGATATGACTTTGAATTTCAGTTCTTATTTGCTGTGTGATCCCAGGGCAACACTTAAACTTTCAGAAGTATGGAAGATTAGATATAGAGTCTGAGAAGCTGTGATTTAATTTAATGCTGTATAACTTTAAACAAGGTATTTAACATCCCACACTTCAGTTTTCAGTTGTAAAACTGATGTTATTAGACACCTCATAGAGACATTAAGGAGAATGAATGTAAGGTGTGTAGATTTCTTACCATGTGGTCTACTGTTAATTACAAATAATACTTTTCATTCTTTAGGGCTTTAATAAGTATTAAGTTAGATAACGATATATTTGAAGCATCTACCTCAGTAAACGTCACCTTCCTTTTCCTTTCTCTTGTGGATAAGCATTTAATCATGGATCTGAGCTCTGTTATAGGGGGAGGAGAGACACCTGACCTATATCCCTATTTTTATCCTTGGCTGGGAATGGAGGGAAGGGAAGCCAAAAGACAGAAATGCAGCGAGGCAGGTGACTAACCTTAGAATGAGATAGATTCATGTGTGACCAAGGGTATGTGCCCAAATAGAGACGGAGCATCAGAGGAAGCAGAGATGCTAGTCACTTTCTCCTCTCTGAGACAAAATTCCCAATATGAAGTAAAGGAGGAAAGGTTTATTTTAGCTCAGTTTTTAGTTGGCAGGTTTCAAGGTAGGAACAGCAGTGTGGAAGAGTCTTAGCAAACAAGAGATCCTCATTTCATGGTAACCAGGATGCAGAGAGGACAAAGGAGCCAGGAAGGAGAAGTACCTTCCAAGTCACGCCCCCAGTGACCTGCTTTTCCAACCAGGACCCACATCCTAAAGGCACCTTCAGCTATCGATTCGTCAATTCATCGGTGGTAATCTGCTGATGAGTATACAGTAGCACCCCCGTGACGCGATCGCCTGACAGCCCAACTCTGAGCAGATGAGCTGTTGGAGGACATTCTAGATGCGAACCATAATAGATGATTGTTTAGTTGTATCATAGTCACATCAGGATGCTCCCTCTCTTTCACTTGTTCCAGGGGTTTCTATACAGGAAAATGGAGTTCTGTCTCTTCTTTTCTAAATTCCTCCAATTCAGAGTAAATGGAGAGAAGGGATTAGCTAACTATAAGACCGATAGGCAGGTCCCTTGAGAAGCAATGTATTCTCTCATTGCTGTCTGACCCTTTGCAACATCACCATCCATATTCCCACATCGGCACTGTTCATCTTAATTTGAAGATCTATAGTTTCTCCTCCCCTTTTATTGTGCTGTAATCTCTACCTTCGCAGCTTCTGAACTGGATACCTATTCCCTTTCCTAGTCCCGCTTCATCCCTCAGATTGGGCTGTGGTACTGGCTCAGGAGCTAAAACTTGGATTCTGCAACCTTGAGGGTGTCTTAGACTCCCTCCTTTCCGTGCTATTAGCCACTTAGATTCCTCAGGATCCTCTTGTCAGTGTTGCTGGAAATCATACCATCTTGAGCTCCAAGAATGAGCCTTCCCTGCATGTAGAAGGCATCCCAAACTCTAAACTGCTCCGGACCAAAGGGAGATGCTACTCCTCTCCCCACAGAGCAGCACGACTTTCTGAAGTGCAGGATATTTTCCATATGTGTGCTTTGTTTACTTAGTGAGAGTTCTGGGACTTCATTTCAATGAGAAAGCATGACTATAGATACACAAAGAAGTTAAACGGAGTGTGGACAGGAAGACTCATCCAGGGAACCTAAGTCGGATGTGTCTCTAGGGTCCATCTATCTCATCCCCTCATTGCATACATAGTAGTCATTTGGCAGAGGTCTCAGAGTGCAGTAGAATATAGGTAGGACTAGAACTCAGAACCACTGTCTCCTGGATCACTGCTTATCCTCCCATATGTGCCCTTTTCTACTGCATCTGTGAGTTTCAGCCAAACAGACACATCCATTGGCCTCCAGTAACAAACCAGCCTCCCCCAGCAGTATGAATGACACACCCCAGGAGTTTCCGCTTGTTTACAGATTTCACTCCACCCCAACCAAGTTCTATCCACTCAGCACTCATTGTTCCAGCTCCTCTCTTTGCTGATCTACTTGGCCCTTAGAACTTGGATTTTGTTCCCTGCTTTGGTTCTTTTCTCCAGCACTCAGCAGCAGTTTCTGGCTGAGACTGACTCTCTGGAACTCAAAACCCCATTCTGGACCATTCGTGTCAGCCTGCTGGCTGCCTCAGGAAGGCAATATTGCAAGATGTGCACCTACAGTGTTTTCATAACAGCCTCGATCCCTAGAGCGGTAAGAAAGACAGTGGCAGCAAAAGTTATCCTGAGTTGGAAGTGAAGACTCTCTTAATTTTAGTCTATGACCACTGAGGAAAAGAAAGTGTTGTCATCCATGTCAGAAGATCTTGGTCTGTAGTTTGTATTTTCCTTTCCTGCATTCTCTTTAAGTAACCCTGAACAATAAGGACTAGTGTCCTTCTCAAAGATTCTTCAGTGAAAACTCCTGGGACTTGCTCCATGCCTACTGGCCCAGAATCTCTAAGGTTTGTGAACCAAGAGCAGGCATCAGTTTTCAAAAGCCTACCAAGTTTAGAAGCCACAGTCTTGTCCCACACCCAGTGGTCTTTAATCCAGACTCTAAGTGAATCACGGTGGTGATGAGGAGTTGGTCTGGGAGATCCCTCTCAAACGTAAGTTAGACACTGCTGCTCCCTTGTTCCAAAGCCTTCAAATGACCTTTTGTGGAGACAAAGTCTAGGTCTTCAGAGTGCTTTCTGCTTGCCTCCCTCGGTCTGTTCCAGCAACACTGGCTACTTTGCTCTTTCCTGGACTCCATCTCATCTTCAGCAGGGTCCTTGGCACTTGCCCATCCTCTCTGCCTGTCGCTCTTTTCCTCCACAGAACTCCATGGCCTTTAGCCTCACTCCAGTGTCTTTTTCAACATCCTTTCATCGCTAGGCCTTCTATGACTGCACATATAAGACAATCCTCTGCATTCTACTCCTAGGTTCCTGATAACCTTTAGGTACTTTATTTTTGTTCGTGGAGTGGGGTTTATCCTAAGTTCTCTCCTCTAGGAAGACTCATTTTTCCAAGTTATAAAAGAAAAAAAAAAAGACTTGCTTTTTTTACTTGCATATGTATGTATGTATATATTCCATTGCAAATCCTGAATTTGGAAATTCTCCTCTCTGCCCACACCCTGTCATCTGTCCGGTAATCAGGCATTTTACTAGAGGGATGCTCCCCTTTCCCACACTCTATCCTCCCTCCTGGCTGATACCCTTGCAGCAGGCCGCTCTCAAACACACCCTGTCCCCGCCATTTTCTCCCTCAGTTCACTATGGGAAAGGCCAGTAGAAACAGTGCCCAGAGCTCCCTCACTGAAAATACTGCTGGCTCTGCCATAGGACAGGACATATTACTCACGGTATCACCCTTTCCTCACAAGTGGTCTGTGGCCTGTAATTTGGGAGCTATTATAACAAGGCATCATCTTAAATGACCTCACTACTCTTGTCAGAACCATTAATTCACGGGGCTTTTGACGACTAACTTGTTTCTAACAGTGTGAGAATACCAAGCAGCTTACAAGTACTGGCAAAAAAAATCAACAGAAGCACTCCGTGGACATTTTATTATTTCTAATTTGTGTGCCACCTACGCATCCTTTATAGCAATACAGTTTATTACAAATATTTTCCCCAAAGAATCGTCTCCCAAGGCTGGGACACTTTGCAGTCCTCCACAGAGAGATGAAGTGTCCAGGACTCTCCCAGACAACCACGGAGTGCCTTCCAAGTATTTATGGGACGGCTGGATTAACGTCCCCTCTCACACCCTGACAGGAGCCAGGCTTTTCCACCCCACACTGTCAATGAGAAAGCCATTAGCACCTCACAAGCCTCCCTCTGTGCCTCGCTGAAACCATGCCTATGCCATGCTTTGACCAGGCCAGCCCAGCCCCCTCCCTCCCACATTCCTGCACAGAAATGAGAGAGAAACTGCTAAAACCCTTCTCAGAGGCAGGTAACTGATATCTGCTGTGGGAATCCTGTCTCTCTCTCCACCCCACGGTGCTGCAACGCCAAAGCCGGACATTTCTCTCAGGCTACCACAGAGGCACAGTGGCCTTTATTGTTCTTTCCTGGCAAGGAAGTCTTCTGCGGCAGTACAAGGCCAGGCTGCAGAGCCAAGGCATCTCCTAGGGGTTCTGCTCAGCTCAATTTTGTCTTCATTAAGGGCTACTTTAAAGGTTTGGCAGATCCCAAGTTGTACTGGGGCCAGGAAAACACAAATATGCACCCCAAAGCCTCCTCTTCCTGTCTTCTGGCCCGTCTGGGATCTATCTGGGAGAGCTGCCACTATATCAAGTCCTCAGCTGAGCCCAGAAGAGCCAGAAGGACGTGTGGTCCATTTTTGCTCTTGTGTCTCCTCAGCAGTTCAGCTGGCAGGAAACACAAAGCCCATCCTGATCCATGGGGAACCTCTGAGGAAACTTCAAGTACTGATAACTAAGACAGAGCCTGCTACATGATGTCTTCTTTCACTCACTGGTTTGTCATCTGTTTTTGTTCCCTGGGCATTGGACATGCCATGGTGAACAAAGACTCATTCCTCTTTACGGACATTCTAGTCAACAATAATCAAATAATCATACAATTAAGGTGTTTGGAAACATCATAAGTATCATGAAGGTATATTATAAGAGTTGTAAAATGTATGTAGCATTGAGCCCACAGAGTTTCCCTGCTATTTGTGAAAGGAACTTCAATTGCTATGTTATAATAATTCCAGTGGGAAATTCTTTAGGGGGAAGAGATGTAACTCTCAAACAGGTTAGATGTCTGAAGTGTGAGTTAATGGTCTTTAAAATCAAAGAATGAATTTTAGGATCGACAGAGGTTAAGAGTAGGAAAATTTACTGAGAGAAAGAAAGCTTCTGTCTAAGAGAGACAGAAGGGAGACTGGAAAGTAGATTGCCCACTCACTCCACTTTTCAAAGATATTTTACACAACAAAGCCATGTGGTGAGGCAGGTACACAGTGGGACAAAACTATAAGACCCAATGGAAAATTACAAGGTGGGCGTGAGGTAGGGCAAAATCATGACCAACCAGTAAGATTACAAATACCCAGGTAATATTGATTAAATGGGGGTCAAATGGGAAAACATACAAGGAATTTCCCATACAAGGAATTTCCCATTTAAAATATCAAATACTGCTAGCTGTCTCTGAGGGAAGTAGTGCCTCTTCCTTTTTATGATGTTAACCAGTGAATGTGCCTTAATTGTTCTCTATGTTGGCTCCTTGTCCTGTTGGATCCTGGAGGGCTAGCACCTTCAGGACTAGAGTCTTACAGGCTGGCACCTTGAGAGAAGCCCTGTCTAACTGCCTATAAGATATCTAATTAGCTTACTTATCTTTAATACTCTGAGTCACAATATGACAACTCTTCCCAGGTCCTCCTCCACACAGCAGTGATAAAAACCAGTCTTATGGGCCATCAATCCTTCCACCCAGGAGCATGCCAGACAAGGCCAGGTGATGCCCACTGTCTCAGCCACTGAGCCCTATAGGTGACTCAAAATAGGGTTCCAGCTGGCCACACTAACCAAAAAAATGTGCATATTGGCCCCAAAAAATGTTTATCCATCTATAACTTCAACTTCAATCTTTAGCTGCATATTAATCACCTGAGAAATCCAAAGTTAAAACAATAAGACCTTCCTGGCCAATTAATGCGCAGTACTAAGGACTGAGTGAGGGTCAGGCAACTGTGTTTTCATCTCTTCCTAGGTGACCCTAATGTATAGTCAAACTTGAGAACATCTGAATGTCATTCATGTCACTAACACAGTACAGTAAGGTTGGTGAACACTGCCAAGATCCTGGTTCTCCAGTGCTGTTAATAACTTCTGGGTTTAGGTCACAAGAGAAGAGGCCTTACAGTAACAAAGAATGATAGACATACAAAAGGAGAAAGGAGATCTATGCATAAAGACCTTCAGACACAGATGTAATATTTTAAAATTGCAGAGTACTAAGAGCATTTAAGAGCTGCTTATATTGAAAACAAAACATCACAGTCTTTCAAAGCTGACTGGAACTTAGATGTCAACTAACACCTTTTCAAGTCCTCATGTTTAACTGGCAGGAGTTGAGATTCCCAAAATAATGGGTGTTATACAGCTAATTAATGGAGGAATCAGGAATAAAGCCAGGTTGTCTGTTCTCTCAGGCCAGTGTTGAAACTTGGAGGCGCAGTACCTGCTAACCACAAACCCCAAACCTTAAACCAGCCTCTCCTCAATCCTTTCCATTTCCATGCTGTCCCTCTCACAGGACTGCCTGTGGGAGAAGCAGTCTGCCCTTTGAAGTTTTCTGCAAAAGCACAGTTTTTTTTTCCATTTATTTTATTAGTACTTTTTAGGTATACAATATAGTTACATTCATCATTGGGATCTTGTAACTTTACATGATGTATCTTGGTTCTTATTTTTGAGTGTTGACCTGGTACCCAGTTAAAGAGCACAGTTTCTTACATTGTAAACACTTGTGTTTCTTGGCAACTGCTCTTTATATGTCCCAGTGAGATTATTACTGGCCTAGCAACATCTCGGCTGCTCAGAACACCTGTTACAAACCCGTGACGTCCTCTGCCCAGTAACTGGCAACCAGCCTTTGGCTACTCAAAAGGGATCTCACTTCGAGTGTCATGAGTTTAAATAAAACACAAAATCCATTGTCAAAGAGTTCAAGACAGTTCAAGAGTTCCGGGGAATGTACCTCAAGGGCTGGAAAAGTCTAGGTGGAGAATATACCTCGAATACCAGAAAGGGGTGTGTCAGTCTACTATGGGAGTGAATGCTGGGGTCAGGGTGGAGGATTGCAGAGTTTTTCTGTGACTTTCACATAGCCTTGAACTCCTGGGTCTTTCATCCTCATTTACAGCCTTAGTCCCAGGAGATCTGGGTCTCAGGATGGTTTTGTCAGGCTCCCGCCTCATGGCCCCAGACACATCATTTAACCTCCATGGGCATCTTTATCTTCATCTATAAAAGTGTAGGTTAAGCACATGATTTCCAAGGTCCTTCCCCAAACTCCACATTTTCTAGTCCTAAAATCCAAACTGTCTGTGTGTTCATTTCCTATATCCACACATTTACAATATCATTATGTTAAAATTATGGGGGGCGGGCATGCAACAGAATTTTAGCAGCAGTTCTAATGGATCCCAGTAATTTTTCTGACCTCCCTGTTCCAACCAGCCCTTTCCTCAGGGAGCACTTGTTTTTCCTGTAGTCTTTGAACCTCTCGCACGCCTGCTCATTATTTTGTTGTCTGAAGTTAGGCAGGAAAATTTCTGTGATTAATTAAGCAAAAGGCCCTGGTGCTGGTTGTGCAAGAACCATCAGATAATCACGCCTTTGGGGTGCTCACCAGGCCCAGGAAGCGGCCAGGCTGGGATCCTCAGAGGGTTGATTAACTCTGGGATTCTCAGGCCTGCCCAAGACACATGGCTGCCTGAGATACTGTCCCACTTCATAGAAATAAAGACTCAATTTGCAGGGTGTCACAAGGATTGGTAGGTCAAGGTAATAAAATTCTGCCACTCTGATGGACCCCATCATCATCATCATCATCATCATCATCATCATCATCATCATCATCATCATCATCATCATTGTTTTTTGAGACAGAGTCTCACTATGTAGCCCAGGGTGGCCTCAAACTCACAGTGAGCCTCCTGCTTTGCCTCCCAAGTGCTAGGATTACAGGTGTGCACCACCACATACAGCTGAAGGGTCCAAATGACCTTGAAAATTGTTAAGCCAAAAAACTTTCAGAGGAGGATTTTTTTTTTCAAGACTCCCCGAGGACCCACAGAGTTCCTGTAGCATTGCAAGATGCCACCATGGGGAATAAATGAGAGTGAGAAGATGGGGCCCTGCCTCAATGAAGCTCAGCTTTGACCTGAGTCTTCACCTCCGGACCTTACTGTAATAAAGTACCACAATCTGGATAGCTTAAAATGACAGAGATATATTCACTCTATGTTCTGGATGCTAGAAATCTGAAATTATCAGCTGGGTTGATTCCTCCCGTAGTCTCAGAGGGAAAATCTGCTCTGTGGCTCTCTTTTAGCACCTGCCTGGTGGTTACTGGTAACCCTTAGTGTCCCTGGCCCATGGGTGATTTATCCCAGTCTCTGCCTCTGTTTCCACCTGCCCTTCTCCCCTGTACATGTCTATCCATGTTTTCCTTACCTTTCTCTTATACAGATACCACATTCTCACATACATGTTTTAGGACTTGAAAATATTTTTTGAAAGACATAATTCAACCTTCTATAACTTTCTGTAGCTTGCCTGTTGTACTGAGCACTTAAATAAGATTTCATTAAAGAAATCAGTCCAAAATGAAAATAAAGTTCAGAATTTTCTGTAAAAGAAGACTCATGGCTGAAATCTTCTTGTTTCAAATCCCCATTGAGCTTGGGATGCCAGCCTCGCCAGGACTCTGGGCAGAAAACTGGGCAGTAGGCCATCGGTTGTCTTAAGTGCATCTCCGATATCTTATCCCCACCCTTGAGCCTAGTGGTTAAGTCAAGGTTCAGTCAGAGATGTAGACTCCAGTGGCCGTGAGCTAAGCAGTCTCTGTGAGGCTGCTGAATTCTTGTCTGATGCTGGAAATGGAAGACTGCCGTACAGAAAGTCAGGAAAGGGGGATGATGAAGAAGGGGAACATGAGTGGGAGCCCATGAGGACAACACAAAGCCAGTGCCGTTGTTACGATCGCTAGTGTTGTTGGCTTTGGAGCCCTGAAGAAGCCAAGACCCTCTGTCAAGCAGCTACACAAACACCCTGGCCTAGGATTGAGAGCTGCTGAGGGAAAATCCAGGGAAAGGTGGAGCAATGGCTGACTGTGGCTTCACACTAAGGACCTGAATCAGAAGTAACACTAAGTCTGGGCTACGAAATGAACATGGCCCACCTTAACTGGAAGCATAAAGGAAAGGGAATCAGGCGGAATGTAAGTCAGCCCAGCTAAGTTGACACAGTTCAAAGCCAACACCTCTCATTAAAACCTTCCTGTGTCCATCCTTCAAATTCATTCATGTAAGACCAGAGAGCATATGGTACTTGTTTTCATACCTTCATCTTGTCCAGAGAATTGGATATTAGGTGGTCAAAAGAAGTGAGTTTCACAAACCTGAACCACAAGAAGGCAAACCTCCAAGAAAAATCCCAAAATAACTTTGGCACTTCAACCAGAGTAGTTTCAATAAACCTGTATTGAGTACCAGCTATGTTCTAAGAACTGTGCTATCCTAGACACTGCCTCTTTATTTCTATGGCAACACTATGAAGGTGTATGAAGTTCTCTTTTTAGGTAAACACACACACACACACACACACACACACACACACACACACACACACCAAGATGTAGAAAGTTAAATCTCTTGTTTGGGGCCACATATTTAGACAACAGCAGGCTTAAATTTAGATCAGAATCTCCTGAAGCCATATTCACTTCTGGCTTAAGACTGGTGCTAAGGAAACTACACCTTCAGCCCTGCTTTCAAGCAATATTAAAAAATATCGACAGCATAACTCATCTAGGAGAAAATCTAATTTGACTTTCAAAGGCTGGACCCAGCTCTCAGGGTTGCTCTGGCAAAAGTGGAAATTGTGGTGCCAGAGGCAATTAACCCAGAGTAATAGCACTTTTAGCAAGCGGAACAGGCCCCATGCTAGTGCAGGAATGACTGTTTCCAAGAGAAAATGATGAACTTGAGAATGAGTGCTGCCACGTCTCCAAATCTTCATACCTGGCCGTGACCCTCCATGCAGCAATCTGTTTACTTAGTTAACTAATGAGTGGAACTGATCTAGAGGACCTTCACCAGAGAGAGGAGACAAACAGCAGCGGAGGGGAAAAGGATGGAAGGGAGGGGCATGAGAATAAAGAGCCAGAGAAACAGCCCTGTCCCTTAGAGGACTCAAGGTAAGGAGATCGTTGGATTTAGGACAGAGAAGGAAGACTGGCCTTCACGAGTTGGGTGGGTTAGGAAGGGGATCTGAAATAGTGGCTCCAAAACAAAAAAAATACCCTTAGAACAAGAAGATAGGGAATTATCAGGAAGCTCTGGCTAGAAAGAGAGTGTCTGTGAAATAAGAAGGCATGGATTAAAATAAACAGGGGAAATTACAGAATAGAAGAAAAAGCGCAGAGGACCTGTCCAAATTATGAAAGTATCTATGAGCTCTGTCTCTGAGTCCCTCTGTGCAGAATCTCAACATGATTCTCCACCTAAAAGATGATGCTGAGGTAGAAAGCACAAATGCTATTGTGGGAGACTAATAGACTGCCTTAGGTACATAAAAATAGAATAGGCTTAGAAAGACGGAGATGGGGCAAGTCGGTATTGCGATCAGTTTTCATCCTGTCACACGTGAAACCTAACCAAATCGAAGACTGTGAGTTGGTAGAATGGGTATGAAAGAAAGTTAGAGTCACAGGACAAGTTATGTTTGTAAGGAACAAAAGCCACTCCATTCCAAGTTATAAGTCTTCACTCTTGTGATACAGAGATCCAAAGATGAGCTTTCAAATTCTAGGTTTTCTATTGATTGACTATGGCTTAGGGCAGCTTTCCTAATCTCTATGAAATGTGTTTTGCCCATCTGTAGCAGTGGAAAATGCTGTCCATCTCACAGAGAGATGATGAGTAAACAATCCAGAGCAGTGTAAATCGGTCAAACCAAGCAGTGGAGTCCACACTACAAAGGCCCCTTGAGGACCCCTCGAAGAGAGCTGAAGAGCTCATATTCCTGAACATTGAAGCCAGGGGGAGGGAGCTGGTACAAAACACAAGACTCACAGTGTGACTTCCATCAATTACTAATTTTAGATTTTCAAGCAAAGGTGTGGAATAGCTTTTGTAAGTTAAGTAGAATTAAATTTCATATTGAAATCAACAGGATAAACTTTAAGAAAGCAGGAATCCTGACCTGTTTGTTCATTTCTGTATCTCCAATACCTTAAAAATAAATAACATATATAAACTCTATATGAAAGATATATAAGTTATGTATCCATGCATATATATGTATATATGCACGCACGCACACACACACACACACAGAAAGTCTACATTATACAAACTTTCAGTTAAAGAAATTGTGGCTTAAAGCAATTAATTGAAGTTTCCTGAGAAAATGAGGAGATTAAACTAGCTTGTCTTAACATCCAAGTTTAGTGATCATATTCACAGGGTGGGTATGAAAACAATAGAAAAAGAAAGAAATAGAACGTGATAATTAGAAAACACACGTCAAAAATAGGCAGTGGTTACAATAAACATAAATGATTAAAATCACTAATCAAAACTCATGTACACAGCTTTTGCTTCCTGGCAGGATATATTAGATTTTAACAAGTCATCCCTCATGCTGCTACAGCTAAAAAAAATGAATATATTTTCAAAATCGTATTTATAGCTATACAAGTAGATTAGAACCAGAATTTCAAAGGGGAAAGAGCCCTTCTTAGAGGGCCTGAGAGCACCTGTTTTTCCCCCCAGGGGCATTTTCTGAGACTGGAGACAGGCTGAGGACTGATTGGATTCTTCAGAGAAGTGATGTTCTAGGGAACAGGAAGCAGAGAGCTTTTTTCTAGGATAATGTGATAGACTTGTAATTAAAGAAGCCCCAAACTCGCCACTAGTTTATCTATAAGGCACCAAAGGAGGAATGGCTCATACTAAAGCTGAAATCCAGCTCAACCCAGCACAATACCTTGGAATATGGATGTGTGATCATCCTCTTTTCCTGCCTGCATAAGTGCAATGGATAAATCTCCTCTAGTGAAGAATAACTATCTTTGTTAATTATCATGATATTTTACACAAATGTCAGCATGCAAAAACATTATGAAATGCACAAAAATTATGTAACGAGCAAAAACTGTGAAAACAAGTTAGAAAGCTTAATCACCAAGAGAATAAGCACAATTCACATGTCGAAGTTATCAATATCTTTTAAATACCTATTATAAGTGTGTTAAAGATAATGGATCTAGGATCAAGATAATAGATGAAGAAATGAAAGATTTTAACAGAATTAATATTTTATTTTTAAGTAAAAACTGACTCATTGAATTCGAGGGAAAAGAAGACTAATTTATTTTTATTTTAAAAAGAGGAAAATAAAGAAAAAAGTAATACCAGGTAAAACTAAACCAAAAGACAGGCTAGGGCCAATAGTACAAGGAATTATGAGTCTGACCATGAGTTATAATATTGAAGAATAAAGCAAAGAAATACAAAATAGAAATATTCATGTTACTATCTACTAAGAAAATCTGAAATTAATAAAAACATGAACAAGAATAAAGTGGACTGTTATAGATATGGAAATAATAAACCAAGAAACTATAACTTTAAAAATCATAAATACCTTTAGTAAAATACCATTGATTATAGTTAGTAATTAATGAACCAACAATTTTATCTAAAGATTTAATGCAACCACTCAGAAACTAATAAACCAACCAGATTAAAAAATAAGTGAAGTTACAGATTTGTATAACAAAAATCAATAAATCTAAATTATTAAATGATAGACAAATAGATATAGATTTCTACACCAAGCAAACGAGAAATTCACATTCTTTGACTTATAAGTAGGAAATCAACAACAATTGACTATACACTAAACAACTAAAGAAATCTTAACAATATTCAAAGAATAAGGATTATACAGACTATGGCCTCAATATACAATGCCATAAAATTTAACCTATATTACAAAATAACCAATAAAATATTTTATATTTCTATCATATACACAGGCACACACATTTATTTTCATATCCAAAAAAAAGAAATAGGAAAGTTTCAGTGTTATTAGTACAGAGTGGATTTTGTGAAACACAGCTAAAATAGTCCTTACAATAATGTTTCCAGCTTTCAATACACTTACTAAAAGGCAAAATAAATGAAAAAAATGAGATTAGTACTGATATTTAAAAATTCAGGAAACAGTAGTATAAATTCAAATAAATAATTGGAAAAAATGATGGGTACAAAAATTAGAGCCATTGAAGAGCAGATGAAGACAAAAATAGTTTTTGCTCCAAGTTAAATTTCACTGACAAGCCAGGGATATAGCTCAGCAGTTCTGCGGCCTGCCTTGAAAGCTCAAGGACCCAAGTTCGATCCCCGGTACCAAAACAAAATTTTTTTTCACTGACAAAACAAATGAAATACAAATAGAACATAAAATGAGTAAACCTCAAATAAAATAGGAAAACTAGTTAACTATGGAGGAGGCAAAAAGTAGGTGAAAAATATTCCAGCAATTTGTTGATGTTGCTAATTCATAGAGGAAGCTTTGACCAGACCATACTCTGCCAATCCAAGGACACCTCAGCCCTTCCAAATCCCCTTCCCAGGGCTCATGAGAACTTCTAAGCCTCCTGCTTTCCATTTGTAGGACATAGGGCCCAGTCTTAGCACCTGTGCTTACCTGTGCCCTCTTCCTCTGTCCCACAGACACTGTTGCAGGATCACCCCATGCCCTTCTGGAAGGACTTTTGAGAAAGCCTCTTAGAAGGAGTTCCCTTCCAAGGAGGCCCAAGAAAGTGCCATGTGTGCTAAGTTGTCAGGAGCAAATCTGGGTGTCTCAACAGCCATGTTCCCCACACCGAGGCTGGATGTTGTGGGGCTGTATAGGGAAATGAGAAATCTGAAAGCTTTTCCTATTTTTATTTCATCCCCTACACAGCTTTCCAGATGGAAGAAGTCTTTCCCTTTTCTTTCTATCCAGTCTGCCTTACCCTAAAGGAACATCTATGATCTACTCCACCAGGCCCATGTTTTTATACATACTAAAGTATTCGATAAAGGAAGTAATAAATCTTTTTCTGCCCTCATAAATTGTACTTCTGTTTTTTTGTTCCCTTTCTAAAACCAACTGTTACCTCTTTGAACACCTGCTGTAAGAAGACTAACTATACTATGTCATCCCTTTCCTGAAAGCCACATAAATGCCACAGGTAAACTAGAGGGATATAATTATGTGTAATGGAAATGTAAAAGAAAAAGACATTTGTGTTTTTAAATAAAGTTAACGTGTTAAAAATTGAAATGAAATTAAGCATTGTTTTTGGAGAAAGTTTTATAGTGAGTTTTAAGATCTTCATTTATTCTGATTTTTTCATTGGTAAATTTTAATTTCTCTTTAATAAACAAGGAAACTACTGTTTTCAGCCTCCTATGCCTTTCTTTTATATGTGATTTGTTTCTTTCTGAAATTTATTCTTCATTAGATCTTTCACCAGAAGCACCTGTGTCAAAACAAAGATCTGTTTTTATTGTTCCTAAAGATATTTTTATACCGTCCTCATTTTCAAATGGTAGTTCAGATGTGTACAGAGTTTTATGTTAATGCAAAATTTTCTCAGTATTTTGAAAATAACATTTCACTATGTTTGGCCTCATTTTTACAGTTGAAAATTTGATGTTCAACTTATGTATTTGTTTTCAATGAATTTTCTTTATGACTGCTTTTTAAATTTCCATTTTGTTTTTATGGTTCCTAGTTGTATTACCATGAGGGTATGTTGATTTGTGGCTACTTATTCTAGTGAGATTTTAAATCAAAGGTCATGTGCCTTTCTTTCATCAGTTCCAGAAAATTTTACTGTTATTTCCTAAGCCTTTGCTACTGATATTTTTCTGGTTCTCTTTCTTGAACAATTATTAGTTTTCTGTTGTGTTTCTTGATTATACCTCTTAAATATTTTTTTGGTATTTACAACTCTTTCTCTTTGACTATTTGGCATGTATGTGCTGTTTTTATTGCTAATGGAGTTTTCAGAGCCAAGGATAATATTTTTCATGTCTTTAAATTGAAATGGATACTTTTTAAGGTAGCCTGATTTTTGCTCTCAGTATTATTTTTTGGACTCTAGAAATTATAACTCTATCTCTATTAAGTGTATTTTTTATAATCTTCTTTGAATTTTAAAAAAATTTCTTGGGGTTCTAGTTTCCCTATTAGTTCTGACTATAGCTCACAGTGAACATTGTGTGTGTGTGTGTGTGCGCACACATGCGTATTTCGAATTGTGAGGTCATCTTCAATGACTTTGGTAGTAATAACATGTAGCCTGAGTAGTAAAGTTTTTTTTAGAAATTTTGAATTTTCTTTTGCCTGCCCCATAGAGATATCTTAGCTGGGGAATGATTTTACTCAGTGCCATGGTTACAGGCCTCATGAGTAGTATAAATTCAAAGCCCAAACCTATCTGTGAGCAAAATCAGTATTTAGGTTTTCTGGGGAAGAATTTTCTTCTCACACAGATAATCAGAGACCAGATTCTTTGCTCTGTCAATGTGCTACTTTGTCAGTATTAATTTTGTTCTAGTTTGCTCATGTACTATGGAAACTATCTTTCACTGGTCCCAACTTTGTACAGAATCCTCTCTCTACATCAGCTTTCCTCAGTAAAACCACCATTGCCTGGGACTGAAGAGCATTAGAATCTAAGTCTATGGTTCACAGGATCCATAACTCTAAGATAATTGCTTACTACAGGGCAACAATAGCCTGAGCTCTCCCAGTTATCACTAACTTTGAGTTCTTTGTCTTGTTTGGCTCCCAGAGTTTAGGTGAGAATTTATATTTTTCCCTTATATTTTAGCCAGTGTTTATGAATGTTTGAAGTAGAAGAGATTTCAAATATCTTGGGCTAATATTGTACTGGAAGTAGAAACACTATTTTCATAATGAAAGCTTTATACATTTCTTGCTAAGTGTATTTCTATTTATTTGCTTGTTTTATTATTATTTTTATGCTTTAAGAAGTGGAATTATTTCCGTTATTAATTTTTTCTTAATTTCAGGGCCGATATATAGAAAAAAATTTTAGATTTTATAAAAGTTTTAAACATTTAACAATACTGAATACAGGGCCAGGGATTTAGCTCAATAGTTTGGTGGCCTGCCTTGCAAATGCAAGGACCAGAGTTCAATCCCCGGTACCAAAAAAACAAAACAAAACAATACTGAATACAATAACTAGCTCAAATAAATTATTACGTGATTGCCAGGAAGATTGATATATTTAATAAAAATATGAAAAATGTGCATCTATCATTAAATCTTTAGGCTGTATATTCAACTTTTAAATTTTATAGTGTCTCCAGAAAAAGAATAAACATATCTTAAAATAATAAAGATAATGGGCTCTTATCCTTTCTTTTAGCATCATTGTTTCTGCCTTTTCAGCTTTTCATGTTACTTGTTGAGAGAGTACCTTTGTCTTTTTAAGGATGAATTCTTCTAGTACTAATAAAAGTTTAGAGGTTGAGAATGGCTATTAAACCATCCTTGCATTTTCATAATAAATTTTTTGTCTTAGTCTTGATATAGTATTTCTTAAAACATGTCACTGGATTAGATTGTCAGATATTTTGTTTGAAAGCTTTTAAAATTTATATTATAAATGATTTTCATGAAATATAATTGGATATTTGCTATTATTTTCCTCTCCCTCCCTCTAACTTGCATACCTGTATACAAACTTCCTTGCTTTCTTCCTGTCTTTAATGAACTTAAAGGGCTTTCAACAGTGCTTTACTAAAGTTAATCAATATTCATTTCTGCCCTCCATCTTTCTTTATATCTGAGGCTTTGTCCTTGATCTATTTTAATAAAGATAATATTAAAATTTGTTATTTTTTGCTACATTATAGAGAAATTTTTGCAACAGATTTTTGACAATAGAAAATACAACCAGAAAAATTACATTGACTTACTACTTTTATTGAACCTAAAACTTTGACATTTAAAATTTTTATTCTCAGTTCATTTTTGTTTAGGATTTTTACTTCTTATTTTACCTTCTGGTGATATATATTTTTCCATTTTTTTTACTATCAAATGATAGTTTATATATTATCCACTCTAAATCAAGTTTGGTAAATTTTTCTGCCAGGCTGCCTTTTGTCATCATAAATGTTTTTCTTCTCTAAACTTTGGGGGATAGTTTGCTTATTTTTTGCAGTGCTGGTTTTTAAGTCCAAGGCCTCATACTTTCCAGAAAACCCACTTAACACTGAGCTTCATCCCTAACCTGACTCTGTATAATTTGAAGTTTGGTTGACAGTTATTATTTTTTTTAAAAAACTATATAAACAAAAATATAACTTCATCCAATCTTTTCTTTATTTTAATTTTTAAAATAATATAGTCTTTAATTTTCCTTTATTTATATTTTTTAACTTGTATTTTATTCAACCATTTGTTTGGCTTTGCTTGAGTCATTTTTTCATAAACGATTTGGCTATTTTCACAATTTGAGATTGTCACTCAGTGTAAACATTTAACCAATTTGCATTTGCTGTAATAATTAATGTAATTCTATCATTTTAAAAATGTTTCCCGGGATTTTCTGGGAAAATTTTCAGATCTACATTTTAATATTTGAGCTAAGGGTTATTTTATTGAATAAAATAAATTATATAGTTACCTTAACATTTAAATATGAAGTGTGAGTTTTTTTCAATTTTCAGCATTATTGGGTCAGAGATTCAGCTCAGTGGTTCTGCCACCTGCCTTGCAAGCACAAGAGATTAAATTATCAGCATTAGTAAAAACCCCATATTTATTATCTTTGCAAGTAAAATGAAGTTTCACATTTCTAATTCTCATTCTTTCTCTTATTATAATCTGATTAAAACGTATAGTTTACATTTAGTTATTTATAACTTTATTTTTACATTATGAGTTTAAATTTATTGTGGCTAATGATAACTGAATTTTGTTTTGTGACAAAATCATAAACTTGATTCTGGATTTAATTTTATTTTCCTCAAATCATTTTATGGAATATATTTCTCATTTATACGTACTTTGTGTTGAGTAATCTTTTGGTTAGCTGGAGTAGAGGTCTTCAGAATAGGTTATGTGTACTTTTGAGAAAATCAAGGAATGTATGCAAATCGATAGTTTTTATATAATTAGTTTTTAGAGCCACATGTTTATGCACTTTTATGTATTTTATTTAAGAACTTACCTCTATGCTGATAATTCAATGAGTTGTTCTTCACATTACTTCTTTCACAATCATCTTTAGTTACACATCTCATGCACGCAATGACCTCCTGTGGTACATTGTTCCATGACACTAAACTCTCCCAGGCATGAACCATATGGATAATTTGGAATATTTGATATTAGTGAAGATCATTTAACAAGACATATGAAGCCACCACTTTCTTCCCACCTTATTAAGATATTTTCCAATATAAGGGCTTTTCTCTTAAATAGTTTTTTCATGTGTTTGAAGATATTTATGCTGTTTGAATCACATGCATAGTAATAATTACTGCAATGATGTCAGTTCAGAATAAAGCTAAGTCTTCAGAACCTTATGTCCTTAGAGAAAAACAAATTTTTACTTATGTCTTCATATAACTTTGGGCACAGGAAAGATTCATAATGGAATCAGTAAAAGACTTCAAAGCATAAAAATGTGTGAATATCAGAAAATTAATATAAAACAGGAGGAAAAGAGAAAGTTGAGGAATGCAAAAATTCTGTAACTAAAGAGCTTGTTTATTACTTCATCATAGATGATAGCAGGTAGCAAAACTATGGTTTTTATATTTCATCATTATATTTTGAAGAGTTAAAAGTTCAATTTAAAAATATTCATATGACACAGTCATCCCTTTCCTCGCTATCCAATATGTACCTATAAAGACTACATACAAAAACTTCATAGAAATTTATTCATAATCATTGAAAACTAGAAATAATCCAAATATCTTCAACTGGAAAATAACAAATGATGGTACATCCATACAGTGGAATACTGCTCAGCAATAAAAAAGCAAAAACTCCCAATATATGAAATAATGGCTTTTAAATGCATTATTCACTTTGGAGGAAGCCAGGCACTAAAGGCTAAATACTAAATACTTTTTGGAAAAGCCAAGTTCTAAAGCTATAAATCAGAGTATTGCTTGCTAGGAGCTGGAGTAGGAAGAGAGGTTGGCATAGTATATGAATGAACCATTCATGATGATGAAAATAGTCATGACTGTGTTTCTCATTTAATAGTGCACACATATGTGTAAAAACATACCCCCCACACATATACACAATGCATATTTTCTACCATACGATATATACTTTGGTGTAATAAAACAGTGCAGTTCTTTATAAAGTAAGTCTTCAGGTATTTCCTTATAGTAATGAAAAACAAACTAATACAGTGAAGTCCCCAACCGAAGGCCCTCCCAGTGAGGGGCCCGTCTGCGCATCCTAGAGCTGGAAGGTGCTTCAGGGCCACTGGTCTGCATTCGCCTTTTTATTTGTGTAACAGCAGCAAATGTGGTAACAGATTAGGATTCCCAAATATCATAAACATCATCCTCACATCAGTCACTGCCATTCTAAATTAGGTGGCACCAGCATTTCTTTAGCCCTGGTTTGCCAGCCTACCAGGCTACCTCTGCGGAAGGAGAAGTTGGGGCCAGACTTTGGAGCCTTCCTTCAATCTGTTCCCAGCTAGCACATATGCATCAGAAATTTCTCAAAACTCTGGATGATGCTTTCTCTAGTTTCTAGATACTACTTTTTATTTTTACATATTTTCAGCCACTAAGACCTTTCTGAAACGTTTAATTTAGGATTTGAAAATAGAGCCTACATTCCTTAATTTTCAAACTCCTCCTCACCCCAAAATTGGCTTCTGCTTTGAAGTACGGGTAAGTGAAAGATTAGGTGGAAAAGAAGCAGAGAAAATTGTGGCAGGAATTCACTCTGACAGAAATGTGATGTGCCATGTTGAAAAGAGCTACCCAGACCCCCAACCAGGGCCTCAGTCTCAGCCATGCCCCTCGTGTAAAGTGCTTTCAGCAGCCTCCGCTGAACTGACTCGTTGGATTAGGACACTCTCCTGTCCCTCTGAGAAGCGCTGACTGATTCCCACCATTTTCTGCATTCACATAGCCAAAACGCTAACCCTGGGACCCTGTACACTCCTGCCCTCTCTCTCAGCTTGTACTCTTATCTAGTGAGCCAGCTACACAAGTTTTAATCATACACAATAAAATATCCTCAATGAATTACATATAAACGTAAGAAAATTTTGTTTCTATGAAAACAAAACAAAATGATCTGGAAAATGTGGAGAGTTGGTATAAATGCACAGTACTGCTGAACTAAATAATAAACAAAACAATTATGCTAGATCTGAAAGGTAAACAGTGAAAACCGAAGGGGATCCCTTTCTCTGATTGCCTTGAAAATACCGTTAAATTGTAGGTCTACATTAAGAGAATCAAACTGAAAATCAGAATTTGCACATTATGGAAATAATTTATGCAAAAAAGTCAGAAACCCCGTTAAAGGAGTATATGAAAAAGAATGGCATGCTGTCATTAAACATCAGGAAATTCACATTTATTTTCCTGGCAATTATTATTGCAAGATGAGAGAGCTCCAGGGCATTTTTCTGAGCAAGTTCTTCCTTTTATCTTTTCTCTAGTGCATTTATTCTCTCTGTCACTATCTCTTCCATCCCTCTCTCATCTTCATTGCTGTCCTCTATAGCGTTACAGAGACTGTTACCTTTGCTCTACATTTCCTCACATGCAACTTTTTTGGCCTTCCTCTCTGTTTTCCTCCTAGAATACATGAGTTGATTGCTTGTTGCTTTGGACACTAAGCAACTCGCAATGTAGCACTGATAGTAGACTATTGATAATAAAGTCTTTGAGGAACCAGGAGCTCCGTCAAAGGCCACAGACACTTTCTCACAAACTATTGTCAAGCTAGGTTCAGCCACTTCTGTAATTCATAGCCAAGCTCTCTTATTCAGACCTTCAGCAGACCTTCATCTTGTGGCCAGTCTGGGGAATTCAGTTCTGGAAGTTTTGGAGAAGAGAGAAGGAACACATGCTAGACAACAGAATAAAAATATGAGTTGGTTAAAAAAAAAAAAAAAACTCTGTCCAAGTGTCGATATAAAAAATTCACATTTACTTCACAAAGTCAATTTTAATGGTGCGGTTAAGCCTGGCAAATGATATCCTCAAAACACTGCTTTTCCAGTGGCCCTCATTGGAAACAGTCATCAACAGGACAGTCTCTTCCTTAGACCTGTGTTTGAAGTATGGTCTATCTTAACTCTAGAACCCAAGTTCATGACTTCCCAAATGAGGTGCCTGGTACTGTAGAAAAAGCATAGTACACAAATCAAGATAGACTATAAAAACCTTGGAGTGAGTCTTTTACATCTCTCACATGCTATTTTTCTCACCTATGAAATGTACATTGTCTCACAGGGTTGTTGTGAGAAGTGAATGAGATTAAATATGCACAATGCTCAGCTAATCGGATGGGGTGCCCAAGAAAATGTGCAATATATATGGGGAAAATGTTTTTCTTTCCAACATCAGTGATGCTGTTGATGCCAAACTGTGCAGTCACGGAACTAAATGCTGAAGGTCATTCCACATAGGTACGTATGGACAATGCACACAGACACTGTGGCATGGACAGGTATTGACATAGAGGAAGGCCTAGCCACTGAGTTCAGGTTGTGGTTTAGCCTGTGTTATATGGTGGCATCTGACCTGACCGTGTAACACAGGAGTCTTCCTTTCAGCTTCTTCCAGGGATATAGGGATGGTTCAATGGATACCACATCCGGTATACAATGGTAGAGCTATGGAATGAGTTCCTCCCCTTCGTCCTACGTAACTCACACACAGGTGATGCCACACAGGAAGAAGGATCATTCTCCAGTCAAAGGCATCTGAGTAACTCTATCAACTTGCTAAAAGATTCCAGATCTGTGCTCTCTTCCCTCTTTCACATGCACACAACACACAAAGCATCTTTTTGGTTGTGAAAACAAAAATGCTTCTTGAATTTCTGTGATAAATGAACATACTTAATGGTGTGAGCTTTGGAGTGCAACACACCTGGGTTTGAATGCTGGTTCTCCCACGGAACTAGTGATTTGATATTGGAAAAATCACTCAGCCTCTCTGAGCCTCAGCCAGAGGCTAACAATATCAACTTTACAGGTTAAAACAATGTAAGATAGCACTTGGTTTGCAGTATCAAGTACACACTGCAAACACTAGAGCATCAGTGATAGCAGTAGATGCAGTTTTTGCTTTTGTTGCTGCCCTTGTCATTGTCCGTCCCATTTCCCTAGGTAACGAAGGATGAAGTGGAAATGGCCAGCTCTTCAATATGGCACCAACCCAGAAGGAGGGCTCCCTTGGGCTTTCTCTTTTCCCCTCCTCTTTCAAAGGAAATCACTCAATGCCACCTGTCTCAACAGACTGGATGTGAAATCTGCACTACTCTGCAGCTGGCGCTTGCCCCAGAGGTACCTGGGAACCTCAGATGCTTTGTGAGCCTCACTCCAGCATTTGGGATTTTGAAATGGAAATGATGGCTGACTTTATCCTGCACCCTGGCAATCTCAGCCCTTCCAACAGATCCAGCAGCTTCTAGTCATAACCCTGTTATTTGAGAACAATGAATCTTAATATAATTGAGTTAACTGTATCATTTTTAATGTAAGACAATCCTGATTACAGCCAAAGGGCACCATTAATACGCTGAAGGAATGGCCGAGATTTTAGCATGTGAATGTTGCAGAGAAAATAGAACTAATTAGCACTAATTTAATTCGAAGATTAAAGAAAATTCTGCTTTTAATTTTTAATTTAAGACAAACCATTTTACTCTGAACAAAGAAAGAATAATAAGTACATTTTTTTCTATCTGAAAGGCAATTTTTACTTTTGCATTATTACACTAATATGGGACTGTGGGAATCCTGACCCCATTAGAGATCAAATAATCAGCATTTAATTATTGACAGCAAATTAATATTTAATAAAGACACAAGGGTTCTGGTATATGAAAAAAAGGCACCAAGATTCTGCTGACCCAGAAACGTCCAGAAGGTCCCTTAGCCATAGCGTGCTTTCCTGTGCCAAGGGTAACAAGTCAGGATCCCTAAAGAATTGTGGCAGTTTATTTCCATCTCAGCTACCAAGACAGGAGCAAGAGGACCAGCATTTGTGCAGTCGCTCCACATCCTCTTCCTGCCCCCACCCACCTCCATTCTTCCTTAATCAAGCACTTACGCTAAATAATACATCGAATGTCATAACCAAAAGGAGGACAGTCATAATAAAAACATAATAAAAGAAGAGGCCAATTCTCCTTTTTCTTCTGCAGAAATAATACTGACTTTTCTTTGCTGTGGGACTGCTTGTCAGGGATAATTTCTAACCAAAGAAGACATAATGGATTTACAATGAAACTCTCATGCTTTCCTCAGCCTCACATAGATTCTGAAAATAAGAGCTATTACATTAGCAGTCCAAGGCAAGCCAAGGAAAGCTGTTAGCTGATTTCTTGAGAAAGGCAGAGCTGTGTGCAGACAATGGCCCATGGGTGACCCAGTGTGGGCTCAAAAGTCCTTTCTATACTCCTCCCTCCTCCCAGCAAGAAAACTAGCCAAGGATTCTGTGGACCTGTTGAGCAGATAGCAGCTGCCCCAGAGCAGAGCCTCCTTAAACTAGGACCAGAAGCTGAATAACTTGACACAGGCTACCTGGCTCCAGGCTCAGACCCTCAGTTTATTTATCAAGTAGTCATCACCTTCAGCACTGTCCATTTCAGCTTGCAAGGCAGATGGAGCCCACCCACAAGGAGATGCCCGGCTAGAGTCTTGTGCAGATCTATGGCAATGAGAAAGCTTTCTGAGGGCGCTTTGTGCACCTCCCAGACTCCACCAGACAGTGTAGTCCTCAGCACAACACCATGGACTCTGTACCTCGTGAATGTCTCTGTTTAAGTGATCCCCAGACCTCTCTCACTTAGCACATTAAAATACTGAGCTTCTCGATACTCATTTACTCTCCTCTAAATGAAAACATAAACATCATATTCCCTTCCTTCCCATCACAGCACTTCAGCCCCAACTGTGAGAATGTCCTACAGAGGACAGTCAAATCTTCACATCATCTCCCTCCCATGTACAGAGGGTAGGAAGGGGCTATAGCACGTGGTCTAGATACATTGTTGGTTCTAAGATACGTGCGTAGCCATGTCAAGGACTTTGCATGGAGCCTGTATGTCCTTGTCCATCTCGTAGCTTCTCTGCGAATAGCCTTAACATAGTGTTGTCCAGGGTGCAGAGCACTTGGGTCCACTTCTTACCTCTGCCTCTTGCTAGCTGGGTGACTTGGCAAAGACATTCTACCTCTCTAAACCTCATTTGTTTAATCTATAAAATGGGGCTATTTCTAGGTAGACTGAGTGAGGTGATCCATGTAAAATGATGGCAATCAAGTATTTAAATGCATATAAGCAAAGACCCCCAGGTGACATCCTGTAAACCAAAAACAAAAATTGCTTGGGGCAGGTACAAATCTTACTCCCTTGGGAGCCTTTATAGACTGTGCTTCATTGAGGAAACTGTTTTCCTCAATCACACAGCTCCGGACTTCTGCCTCCAGGCCCTAATGTCAGTCATAACTAAATGTTGGTCTGAGTACAAGACCATATTAACCTACTGGGTAATTAAGAATGTTCTTTTGTACCCTGTAGATGGTGTCAGACACAAAGGTGACAACATCCATGCTGGATTATTCCATTGAAACATCCTCAGGCCTCACTCCAGACTAAATAATTCATGTGGGGAAAATGTGCAGCTTAAGATTGGTGCATACTGAGTATCATGGGGAAAGAGACTCTAGGGTAGAGGCTTACCAAGTATTAGGAATGGGAATTTACCTAAAAAGGAATAAATATTCTCAAGAAAGGGCTTTAATCAAAAACACGCATTCTCAGAGCAGAACCTCGACAGTAGAAAACAGAGCCAGAGTGGGCCCACAATGGTATCTTCCATGGAGGACTTACTTCCTTAGTAGGTCAGAGATGGAGGACAAACTGATGATGTCAAAATGGAGGAATCAATGACGCTTGGCAGGTGATAGATAATACAGACAGCTACATGACCATTGTAGTTTACAATATTTTTCATTCGGTTTCTCATGGCTTCCAACTCTGGTAAAATTGAAGATAACCACACAGCAGCAGGTGGGTTTGGTGTGGAGAACAGAAGATCTGTGACAAGCGGAAATGTTCCACAGCGCCGTTTACTTATGTGGGAGGAGGAGTATTGTATTTAGGAGGACTAGGTTGTGATCGGCAGTAAAAGGAATGATGGTGCTGGCGGAACAGAGAACAGGTATTCTCCAGTGAAAGTGGCTGTCAGAAGGATGAATCGAAAGTGGACAGGTCTCCTAATATGTTCCAGAGGACGCTGTCTTTGGAGAGGGGAAAGGGAAGTGATTTGGGACTGCATTCTTCCCCTGTTTCATCTCTAAATAAATGCACGCTAACAGTCAACTCCATCATCAAGTCAAAGGGCTGGGACCCATCCGTGGTGTTTCTCCTCTCCATTCTTCTCTATACGGTCATTAGTCCAGCATGGATTATTTTATATTAGCAACAGGGTTGCTCTTGTTATCAACTCAACTCTAATATGAACCAAATGCCCTCATCGTTTACTTTGATTTTTTCAATAGTCCCTTCAATGGTCTCCCAACCCTCAGTCTTACCTCCTTGAGATCGCCTGCTATAAATTTTTAATAAATTAAGCTGCAGTCAAATGTGGCTGCTCCAGCCCAATTTCCTAATTTTTCGTAGAGGTCAATCCTGCTCTTGACTGGGTGGCTATGCAGTAGTTGGGAAGAAGGGGGTTGACCCTCTATGTGGTGCTTTCTGAGAACTGCTGGCACACACAAGAGAATTCACCCAGCACACCCAGAGAATTCACCCACCTAGACAGGAAAGGTTGGATAACATTCTACAAATTAGTGAACCTATTATACAGCCTCATTTTCTCCGTTTTTAGACAAGATTCTAAAAATGGCATAATAACAGTGCTGAACTGGACCACATAGTCAGAGGGGTACCGTATTTCTTTTAGTATATGCCAAAATCTATGAGCTTTAAAATTGAAATACTCTTGGGCAAATTAAGATTCTTTCATACCTTATATCTATCATTTCATTATTGATAAGCTATAGAGGAAAGTTGACTACAGGCAAATATAACAAGACACACTCTGGCATCCCTGATCCCTGCTTGTAGAGATGAGGCAAAATATTAGTTCTTCAGAATCATATAGCAGGTTTGTCTGGTGGCTATTTGAATTGGGAGCCAACAGTTAGATGCCTGATAGCATTTTGCATCTGAGATAATTTTGAATAGAGCAAGCCCAGGACTTAGAATTAGAAAGTGACTGGACCTGAGAGACTGGAGTGTTTGATGGAGCCAGGAGCTGAGAGCAGCCTGTAGTAGAGATGCAACAACAGACAGACAGCCACAAACAAAATCACACAACTTAGGAGAAGCTCCTGGATCCAAGTGAAATGAAACAATGCATAAAACACTCATAGCAATTAAGGGGTCAACAAACCATAGCTGTCAATATCATTTGTATTGACTTAGGTCGTTTCACTCTTGCTGCGTTGAGTTGGCAGAATTCAAAGAACCCACACCTGTGGCCTAAGCCAAGGCGATCGTCTGCTAGCTTCAGTTTGCACAGTGAGTGGAAGAGCCAAAACACAAAAGCACAGTGCTCCAGCCTGCCTGGAGGTGGTGCTGAACCTTCTCCATCCCCACACTGGGACCCATGGAAATCAACTGATGATGGAAACTGAGGCAGCAAATCCTTGGATTCTACTTTTGCTCTACCTCAAAGGGTTTGGACAATGCTTTCTGAGGATACTTTTAATGCTGAGGCTCAGTCTTTTAGAACCCCTGACATATTTACTACAGGATCCAACAGCAAAGACTCATCATACTATTCCAAAGAGAAAATAGAAAACACACCTGGCGAAGAACTCCCAAGTGCTTATGGCTAAGGGGAGGGCTCTTCTGGATCCAGAGACTGCTACCAGTCTTCAGTCCCCAGAGCCCTCACCATCCGTAGCCAGCAATGTCTTGTCTCACAAAGAACCAGAAGGAACTTCACACTGCTCCTGAACCATCGTCTCCAATCCTACGTCTTCTATGAGGTTAGAATTGTGTGAGGATAAACTGTAGTCTGAAGAGGGCAAGTCTGGAACTCTGCAGATGAATATCCAGCTTTGCCCTCCCCTGCTACAGAAGCTGAAAGAGTATGGTAGACTCTCTGCTAAATTGTCCCATGTGTCACATTATTTTGTCCTTCTGATAATCCCACGAAATAGGTTCTACAATCCAAATTCCTAATAGTGAGAAAATTATGGCTTGAAAAGATTAAGGGACATGGCAAATACCAAGTAAGATTGAAAACAAGGACTCAGACTCCAAACCTGTTGAACTCCTAAATTAGCCTGTGCTCTTTCCTTATACCAGGAATTCTTTTCTTTTCTCTTTTTTTTGTACCAGGGATCAAACTAAGGTCCTTGTGCTTGCAAGGCAGGCAGCAGAACCACCAAGCTAAATCCCCAGCTCAACACCAGTAGTGTTCTTTGTTTTAGTTAAATTTTTTTTTAATTATTGATGTAGTATTTGCCAGCCCAAGCTACTATGCAAATAAAATTCAAGTCTGATCCTCATTTTGCAAAATTGTTAAAAGCTCTGTTCTACTGATGGCCTGGTTAGAACAAGGACAGGCCCTCGAAGGTCACTCCCTCAACTCCCCATCACCACCACAGCAAGGACGTCTGCAACCAGTTCAGTAGCATTTGCTGCTCTGCACTGAATGGGCTTCTTTTGGTCCCCTTACATCAGGTCTCTTTCTTTCTTAACCTGTCCTATTCTCAACTACTCAATTAATTTTCCCAGGTCTCAAACTCGGATCACATTGGTCCCTGCTCAGAGAAGCTACCCCTTTGTCTGTCATGTGCCAAGCTACCTCGTGATCCTGGCCTCTGGGCTCTAGCACAGCCTTCGGTGGGCAGGCCCGGTTTTGCCCAAATCTAAGCGTGAAGATGACCTACTGCTGAATTCCTCATATTCCCAGAGTTTCTATTTTTCTGCTTTTCCACAGGAAGTTTCCTCCTACTCTCCCATTATCACCTGAAAAGCCACCTTTAAGTCACCTAGATCATACCCTCCCCAGATACTCCCCAACTTGGGAAAATTTTCCTTTAGATTCCAGATCACTTTTCTGTGTCTCTCATGACATTCAAACTTGTAGTTATGCATGAGCCTGGCATGTCCTGTTCTTGAGGACTGATAATCATCACCATGTTCGCTATTGTGCCCTATCAGTGTGCCTTGCCACATTTTGGGGGAAGATTTGTTAAACTGGACAGCTGATGGTAATTGACTTGTTGGTAGGCCAGAAGAACACTCTCCCCCAAATTGTAAACTAAGCACTTTGACATCCCTCCATCCCATCAATGTCTTCCTGCTCACCCTATGTTTGTTTCTTATTTAGACATCATTTTTCCTCTCCAGCTGGCCCTTACCAGATCCCTGAAGGGGGAACAAAGAGCTAAAACAGAACTAAAAGCTTGAACCTGGCAAGCCTTTCTCCAGTCTCCCCAAGCAAGTTTCCATCTAAGCCTTGCAGTCCTCAGTGAAGGAAAACTGACCCTCTCTTCTCCCTACACACCGACACCAGGCTATCAGGGGTCGAGCTGATAGCCTAGGCAAGCCACCTCCCAAAGGCAGTTACTCTTGCTCCACCAGTGGGTGAAGTGGCCCTAGGTGTTGGCCCTGATACCCTGTGCCCAGGGATGCAGCTCCCATTTTCATAGCCACTGGGTCACCTCAACCGTGTTACTGTCCTGTGTTCTCTTAACATCTTCATGTCCCTCAAATAAATGCCCTTTCCCCATTACGTTCTCTCTTCCTCATTCCCCAAGTGACCAGAGATGGGCTTGAGGGGTTACTAAAAGGACCTGTAAAGGACTAGGCATAATGGGGCTCAGAAATTTACTTGGCAGATGATTTTCTCTCCTCTTTCCCCTTCCCTTCTCTCCTTTCCTCTTTCTCACCCACCTTCTATTTCCTCCCTCCCCTCCTCCTCCTTCTCTTTCCTTTTCTTCCACTTCCCCTCTCCCCCCACCACCACAGTTAGTCATCTCTCCTTAGGTTTGCTCTGACCACTGTACTGTGCCTTCCTCTGGTATCACAAGATCATTCTCCCATCGAGGACAGATTATCTTGCCTTTGTTGGCCATGGCACCAGCTTTCACCCTAACCTTATGTGCCCTTTTAGCTTTAGACATCACTGCCAAACAATTTCTTTGCTTTAGTTGAGTCTCTGAAGAGAGAATCTAGATGATCTGATGACTTCCTGAATTGATTACCCCTCGATCAATCAATCTCCTCTTGCCTGATGGTACATTGATGGCTATCTCTTCGGCGGGCACTTTGGTAGGTAGTAATTTCAGAGATCTTAGACAGTTTGAAAGACTTGTAGAGGTTTGGATAAGACTGTGAGGCCTATGAAAACAAATCTGAAGATAAAAGAAGGAAAACATGGAAATAAGAAAAGAGATGGAATAAAATCAAACTGAAATGAACCCTCTGCTTGTGTTAAGCATAAGTTAGGCTCTTAAATTTAAACCATCCTATTTTAGCCTCATAATAATTATTCAAGGTAATTGCTATAAGTTCATCTCTTCATATAAAGGGATTCAGTCTCAGCAAAGTGAACTAAGGGGCCAGAATCATTCTGCAGTTAGTGGCAGGGCAATGATTTGAACCAGTGGGTGTCTGACACTGGAGCTCAGGCCTTAAAATATTTTCATCAGAGGTGGCCATTCTGTGTGGTATATTAAGAAATAACATTTTAAAAAACAGTTTTCTTTAAAACAATCAAAACAAAAGAGTGATTATTGAAGAATGTTAATTGATATCTCACTGCACTGGTTACTTCCTCTTGATGGTTTAATTATTAGTAGCTCTGTGAGTTTCATTAGGGACCTATTGTGCTGCTGTTGGCAAAACAACACTGGCATCTCATGTTCAATAATTAAAAGCAGAAAAAACAAACATTCTCTTTTGGAGCCCTGGATTTATAAATAGCAGTGGTATGTGATTCCTTTAATCAATAACTAGGCTATCTACCCTGGCTTGGATGATGGAGATAACGGGCCTTCTTATTTTAATTCCTCTTGTTGAGCTATGGATTGACATAAGCCAACAAGGCAGAAACTGGCCTTGTCAGGAAGCCATCCCATTCTGGACCCTGACTGCGGCCATATGAGTGTTTAGAGGCAACATTCTGATCAAGGCGAAATCCTGACTCTCATATTGAAACAAGCACAAGTTATAAATTGAACATGTGTGAAAGAAGGAATTGAGAAAGATGCTGCAACCTGTTCAAAGGAGAAATCAAGGAACCTCAAATTTATTTCAAGAGAAGGAATATAAATAGGAATTTACACATTGATGTGAAAGTGTCTCTTTGTGTTTGCTTTTGTCTCTTGTTTTTGTTGAAGGAGTGGAAAGGGGAGAGTCAATTAAACCTTGGCTGGACAGAATTTATTTGCATCTGTATAGACAAGAATTATTTTGCACTGCTCTCACTCATATACAACTCACAGTGTAAACAGCTCAAGAACAACAATGAAAGGCTAAAATCAGATTAACTTCAAGATTGTGCTCTTAACAATGCATAGTTTTCCATGGATGAATCCAGTAATCTTTCTTGCTTATTGCAAATTTCCTTACATAGAAGAGTAAAATACATGCGCCTTAGGCCAAATCTAAGCTCAATGAACTCTGCTATTCACTTACTTTGGGTTTTCTTAGATGAGTAACTCACTTCTTTGAACCTTACTTTCCTCCTCATAAATTAGGGTCAAAATACCCACTCACTGGCTGAAGATGAAGGTCACGTTAGTAACATGGTACTTGACACAGAGTGGTATTCACAAAGTATTCATTCTGATGAGCCTTTCTCCCAACTCAGCTCCCAGGGACTCCAGAAATTAGCCTCCACTTGGTGGCCAGCAGGAGGGTTGGGTTAACAGAGTAAATACCAGCTACCCTGGGTCCCTTAATCTCTCTGGCTCTTGGCAAAGGAAGCAGAGCTCTCATATGTCAATACAGTGTCTTCTTCAGCCTAGGACCTGAGCTGCAGTTGACAAGTTAATATGTAATCAAATACTATAGGAGACTGTGACCCTTGGAGAGAAAGAAGGTTCATAGGCAGAAAGAGAATTAGTGTTTCTGGTTTGAGGCCTTCCCAAACCTCCATTCTCAAAGCTGACATACAAAGGATCTGGCTTGGGGTGGAGGAATAAAAGAATGGAAATCCACTTGACATTACAGTCTTTCAGTTCTGTCTGAGAAAACAGGCAGTGTGAACTAAATCAGCACCAACATTATTCCATCCAATTAATATGCATCGATCAACAATTATATGACTACAGTTAGGGTCATTGTGGGAGGTGGTATAGCAAGTTGGTTCTGATCACAGGCCTTAGAATCAGGCTGATAAGACTGAAATCCTAACACTGCCAGTGATTAGCCTGTCACCTCTAATGAGTTCATTCACCTTCATCTTTGAGTTCCTCACTGCTTAAAAAAAAACAACAATGCGGACTTATCTAAAGTATTCTTCACAAAAGTATTAAGAGAAAAATTCTGACTAAGCAAACAGGCAAACATTAAATAGTAGCTAAAGTAAAAAAGTTGAAGACACCTGTCTTCCACACTGGTCTGGGTTTACACTCATTTGGGAGTGTTTACCAATGGAGCTGGCGGCAGAATTTAAAAATATAAGTTAGGGAGATGTAAGAGGAGGAGGACCTTTCCCATCTATGAAGTTCCTCAGCAACACACATCCAGTGAGTTGTCCTGTTGTGAATATGCCACCAGTTGCATCTTGCTCATCCGTCTAGGGGTTCCAGAAGGCACATTAAAGCTGCAGGATGTGTCTTCCATCACCCACAATCCCAGAATGGGCTAAATCCCACGGCTCATCCAGAAAGGAAGTGCAGTTAGAAGTAATACAAATGCCCAGTGTCCATGCGTGGACCTCATGCCTTCGTCTCCTCCGAAGAATCCTGCTTTATCTTTACTCTCCGGTACCACCGACACTGAGATGCATCCTGCCAAATAACTGCTGGTGGGGATTTCCTGCACTCTGTTCTCGGCACTAGGGATTTTGAGAAGGGAGGACCTCTTCCTGCCCTTGTGTCACCTTCCACATGACTCATTTGTCCTTCCTTCTGGACCTTCTCATGTAGACTTCCTTCTTTAACCAAAACATTATACCCCATTATCCTGCCACCTCATGATTCCTGATGAGTTATTGTGTAACAACCCTTCTGAGATTTCACTGACCCTGATCATTGTGTTTTCCTCCCCTTCAGCAACCACAGTCCATGTTCTCGTAGAGGATACCAGAAGTGAACTCTTCTGTGCCCTAGAGCAGACATGTGAGTCTGCCCTAGGATGCCACTGTTTGGACAGGCTGCAAGCATCTTGCACCCTCCCTCTGCTTGCCTATCGTCCTAGACCCTTAAATACCAAGGTGAAGTGTGTACCCTAAATTGTGTAAGCACAGTGTAGGTAGTGAAAATTTTCTACCTAGGGATTGGCCCAATCTGAACAGGTTGTTGGATGTATCCATAAAAGAGATTTGTTCTAATAAAAATAAAATTAAAAACAAAAAATAAAAAAGGCTCTAAATGGGTAAATGGGGGTTATTCTTTTACTATGGTTATAGTAAATGAAGTTTACACAGAGAATATTGTCTCTGATATGAAAGTAGTAAGCATTTTTGGAAATAGGTAAGTACAACTTTTTATTTTTATGCATTTGACAAAACCTACCCAGAGATACAATGATAAAGTGATGAGGCACTTTTTAGCACCAAAATGACCAGGGAAAATAATAAATATGGATTCCAGCATTCCCCAGGGCCATGCCCCTGAAACTGGTCCAAAAGCCAGACAACTTACTGTTCTTCCTGAGCCATGGGGCTACCCATCTCCCTTTGCTTCCCAGCCTAGCGGGTGTCTATGGATGAGTGATAAGTTAACAAAGCTAATATCAGATCAGGCATGATGAAGAGTGCATCTCCCTTCTGGAGACTCTTTATCACTCAGAGAGAGTGTTTTATAGCCTTGCATAGAGGTTGCCATAAAACAATATTTCAAAGAGCTCGAGACCGTATTTCATCCATTAATGTCCTCTTGCCCCAAGAGGCAAAACAAACTAGCAGGTGGCTCAGGATTAACATCTTTATTACAGATGACCTCACTATTGTGTTCTCTATAAAGAAAAAATATTACAAAGCATTAACACACTTTAACTATTAAATTAATATAGATTTACAGCTCATATCCGGATCTAAATTTCTTAGCTTGCAGGGTCGTTATTTTTCTGTGATTTTTTTTGACAATATTGCTAATGGGGGCCAGAGCAAAATTGATATGAACTGTGATGTTAGATGCATGAATCCAGAGAGGCAGCAGGTTATGTCTCCACATAAATCACTCTGATGGCAGGTTTTCACTAGAACTTACAGATGTCTTTTCAATATTTGAGCAATAGCCACAGAAGGGTATTTAGCTGAGAAGATGCAAGTACTAAGATTCCAATATTTACTTTGTTCTGACAAATAGCAAAACATGAAGACCAAGCTTGAATTACTTGGAGAGGTTTTGACACATAACTTTCTCTCTCTCTCTCTCTCTCTCTGTCTCTCTCTCTCTTTCTGTGTGTGTGTGTGTATGTGTGTGTGTGTCTCCCCTAAAGTACTCATTACCCATTATTTACTTTATCTTGATGTGTTGCTATTGAGTGCTGTGTGTATACACACTATGGATAGAAATTATCCCATTCCTGCTCCTTCTAGAGTTCTGAATAATTGCATGCTTTGCTCATTTGTCAAATGAGAAACAAAACATCATGTAAATTATCATCATTTATAATATTAATGACCAGCAAGTATTCAAAGTCCCAAAGTTTGGTAAAAATGGTTTGTGGAACAGAGCTCAAGATTAAGGCAGAACAGAGCCTTTCTCGTTCCTTCCAAGTTTAAAATATGGGAGCTCCTGTCATTGATGCATTAAGGAGTGACAGAGAAAAATGTTTCCTTGCCAGTCTACTGATTGTGCCACGCCAAGAAGCTCAAGAATGAACAAGAGGTCAGAGGTCATTTGCATGAGCTGCGGTGATCTTGAACACAGAAACCCTTCCCATGGAGCAATATGGCCTCAACTGTAAGGTTCCTACACCATGTATGTGTTACCAACTTCTCCTCTGCAGGAAGGATGTGAGGATGGAAGGTATAGAGGGACAAAAATGGCCCCTCCAAAACCCTGGGGTGGGGAGAAAGAAGGAGGGTCCTTGAAAGAAAATCCTGTGTTTCCTGTGGGTTCATGAACAATAGCAACAACAAAACCTCAAAAGTGAAAAGTTTATTGCAGAAGACCTTCAGTTAATTTATCACCATTTAATCCAAGTTCCATGCATTAGTTGAAGTGAGTCAATATCTTGACACATGGCCCCTGAAAGTACATAAACCCTGCCTTGGTTTTCTGCAAAGCCCTACATAAATATATGTCCATCAAAAAAAAAAACCTAAAGCATTATAACTGGAGAGCAAATCTACTTAGATGTTAGTGGTGGCCATGGCCCCAAATCCTAAGACTGAACTCCACTGGGCTGGGAGGAAGGATACTCTGGTTTGTCTCAGACTCCCGCTGACTACCCAGAGTTAAGGGCAGCTGCAGGCAGGTCATAATGAGAACACCAAGAATATACATCTTAGAGGAAGGGGCTTCCTCAGCTCTCTTTACAACTTACAAACGCCCCTTACAAATTACCATCCCTGGAAAATACCAAAGTACTTTAAAATGGTATATAGGTGGAAATAGGATTGTTTAGCCAAGAACTGACTTATGGAAAGGATATTAAATATGGACATAGAAATAAGTCTCTAAAAAGCAATAAGTCTCTCTTTGACTCTAAATCTATCCTTAAGAATAGCTGCAACCTAGAGAACCTTGTCCTCGACTTCAAAAGCTCCCGACACGAACTTCTTCTCACTGCCCTGTGAGATCTGTAGTTCTTCTCCTCCCCTTGTCCATCCCCACAACGAGGAACCACAAACCACTCAGAAGAAATAGCTCCAGAAAATATTCCACTCACCTAAAGAATCTCAGCAGAAGAGGGGACAGGTTGCACATCCCTAACATGTCCTGATAGCTCTGGCCAACACTATTAGGAAGTCTCCTAAAAAATAAATGAAAACAATTTTTAAAAAGTCTTAATAAGGAACAATGTAGTGGTACGGAAAATCACTGGCCCTGATATTTCTGGATCTCACCTATGAACATAAACCTCCCCAAACTGAGATAGCTCCTTTCCCTTCTCCCTCCAATCACAGAGATTCACAGGCATGTAGTCATCAGCCATGCTCAAGGGCATCGGTGTATGCACACAGGAGCAATGAGACGTGTGTAGTTGGTGGGCTTGCAGATACCCAGTACACATGTGCATACACATATGCATACAATGTGCATCAGTGATTAATATACATATGATCATGCCAGTGCTTTGTGCCCCTTTTCCACATAAATTCATATGTCTGCACACCCAGGTGTTGTTGAGCATGATCAGGAAAGCATGTCACATGTTCGCACAAGTGTACACATGAGTTGTGTGTCTGTGTGTTTGTGTGAGTCTGGGTTCTTAAGCCCTACCATGCACCAGGCTGTTTGCAGCCAATGTTGGGCTGCTAATGATTTTAATGAGAGTGCCTTCTGGATTCATATTTTTTTCATAAAATACATCACACTAAAACCAAATCAATGAGAAACATTAATTAGGGCCTTTGTAGATGCCTTCTGTGGTGGTGTTTTTCTTTTGAGAAGCACCAGACGAAGAATGCTGGGCTTTATTTAAGCTAAGTTGTTTGACATTTAGATGAGAGAAAAAAGGGGAAGAAACTAGCCAGCCCAGGAACCATTTTTGACAGCTCTTTGTCATGCAAGGGAGAAAAAAGGCGCTGGCTGTGAGAGTCTACTTTGAAGCCCTGGAAATTTGTAATGAAAAATTTAAGATACAAGAGAGGCAGAAAGATGAGCTATTCATGGGGCTCTGCATATATTAACACTTGTAATGCAAACTAAAGGTTTCTATGTGTTTTTATAATTTGGCCGCTAATAAATATCTTCCAGAAGTGCTTTGATTTTCTAAGCTTGGGTATAGAGTTCGAATCCATTAAAAAGTAAAGAAACAATTGGCATTGGACTCTGGTCTGTGATTAGGAGACCATGCACATCAATTATTACAGACAGACCACTGACTGATTTCAAAGCATGCTGCCAGCCCCGCACACTTGAAGGAAAACATACATTTGTGGTTAACTCTTCCTCTGTGACCAGCCTCCAGTCCATCCTCCAGGTCAACCCATCCCAACTGCTCGACCCTCCTCTTCGTTGACCTCAGAAGTTCTTTGCAATTCTCCAGATTCCAGGGTTCACTGAGGAAATTTCTCAAGAGCCCCATATTCACTGTTGAAAGGATGGAATTTACGTGATATCAAAATCACTTCTGCAAATTTGTGATATCAGTACTGAGGCAAATCAGTTCCATTCGCACATTCCATCTTTGTAGGCCCAGATCCTTTAATCTACTGATCCTATTGCCATGGTGAGCTCAAGGCGTCTTTGCTTCCTCTCTCTTCTTTCTATAGCTTCCAATGCCTCCTCTCCCCAATCCTGTTTATACCCTGTGTCTGGAAGTTGTATTCCCTGGTTAACAAACCCCAACATCTTAAAACTCTCTCCTTTTGATCTTTATGAGCACACAAGCTATTTCAACAGAGAGCACAGACTTGGCAGTTGGACAGGTGCATGGTTTTCACTTAATCGTTTGGCTTAGGATGAGGCTTCTAACCTTTCTAACTCTCAGTCACATTTGCATAAAGTGAGAATGTAAGTGCCTACCTTATGATTATGGTGGGGGTTAGACTCAATATCTTTAAACGTCCTAGTATACAGTAGGCGTGCACCCACAAACGCCAAGGGCTAGCTAACACTAATTGAAATTTGATCCTGCCTCGAGAAGACTGGTTCTTCTGTAACCTTTTGAATTTCAGCCTTTCTTCTACCTCACCTCTCTGGGAGCTTAGGGAGTGCTTTAAACATTCTTCCAGCATCGTATAGACACTTCTAGGTGATCACTCCATCAGACTAGACTTTTGTCCTCTATGATTACCATCTCCGATCGATTGCTTTGGCTCCTGGATCATTCGAGTGGCTCCTGTGTCCACTTGAATCTCCCTGTGACAACCATATTACAGCCTCTTACTCTTCTCCCATTACCTTTAAGTTATCATCAAGCCTAAAAATCTCTACTCCCCTGATGTCCACTGCTCCTGTGGCTGCAATTACATAGACTGCAATTGTCCCTGTTCTCAAAATAGCTTAAAGGACCAAATCTCAATTTCTTATTCCAATCATGTTCCCAGGTCTCCTCCGTGATGATTTTGGACTCCATTACACCAGGTTCAACTTTGTTCCTGCCCTTCAGGAGCCACATCCAGGTAAACAGGCTGGCACTATGCTACTCCTTACAACATTGAGAAATGGGTGTTATCGCCCCAATTTTTCAAAATAGAAAGTTATGGCTTATAACGATTAAGAAATTTGCCAAAGTTTATAAAGGTAGTAAGTTAAATCTGAATCCAAGTATTTCTGACCTAATATTCCATTTTCCAACCCCTATGCTTGATACTTCCTATAATACTCCTTTCTGTAGCCTAAACTCGTAGATGAACACCTTCCTCAGCTTCTCCATACCTACCGCACAGACCACTACTTCTTGATAGATTGTTCAAGTCATTAAATATCTCCCAAGCCACATTAATTCACAAGATGACGCAAAAGCTTTTTAACAATGATCTCTTTATGTCCTCACAGCACCATTTGACTCATCAAGGGAAGCAGCAATCATAACTGATTGGGAAAATAGGCCCTTTCCAAAGGCCAAGGTGGTGGTAGAAGATGTACCCACCAAGAGCTGTCTGGCATCTTTCAGAAATCCAAGCAATGTGTATATATACATTAAAGAGGAAAATCTTGGCTTCAAGAAGGCCAGCAAAGCTGTCAGAGCCACCTACCTGGTAGGAAACTGCTTTCCATGGCAGTCCTTCCCTCTCCCAGTGACTGTTATGACAGTCTGACCACAAACAAGCATCTATCAACTATCATACTTATTCCAAAACTTGACTGACTATAGAAAAACTTCTGTCCTTAATACCGAATGAGTTTTTTTTTTAATGTTCCCAAAACATTGCTTTTCTCCTTTCAGCCACCCAAAGACTGTAACTATACCCAAAGACCAATTGCAAGACATTAAAAATATCTCCAGACACCCTCAGTTATCCTTTTCTCATTGCGGTCAAGAACAACTTCGACTATTAATTTGCTGAGCAATTGTGAGAAAACAGTGCAAGTGAAAGTACCTTGTAGAATTGCAAAAAATAAGTTGGGTTAGTTTATTAGAAGCCTAATGTCAGGAATCTGTGTACCAGCCTCACAGTCCCACAAACCCAAGGGATGCCCATCTCTGCTGAGGATGGATATCCCTGTGGATTCTCTCTGTGCTAAATTATTCCCATTTCATCAAATGGGCAACACCAAATGAATTATAGGCACATTTTACTGTTCCCATGAGACCCAGTGTGGGAATCCAGGCAAGGGTCCTCAACCATAGTCATGGAGTGGAAGGCTCGGGACAGAAATTATCAAGGGGAGCACCTGGGAAGGGTGGCATCTGTCAGGGACCTGGGAACAAGGATAGCAACAATTTGGGCTGGTAATTTAAAGAGAGTTTAACAAAATAACTATTTCTAAGGATATGAATAGTTCTTTTGTTATTTAACGAAAGACTTAAGGAAAAGAGACTGGGGACCTACTCTAGGCCTAAGAAGAGCTGAGAGCTGCTCTTCACTCCCAGCCCAGAAAGGGAAAGGGAAGGAAGCGACAGAGCGAAATGTACAGCTGTGTGAGAGAAGCTACTGGGAAGAGGGGTGAACCACCACCAAGCCACAGATACCCAGAAGGGAGGAAGCAGGGAAGAAATGCCCTTGCTCCACACTCTGTGACCTCATTCCCTCCTCCAGAAGCCAAGAGCCACTGGAGTAGCTTGAATGGATCACAGCAGAGTGGAGGGAGACAAAAGGAGGTGGAGGAGCAATAGAAAATTGCTAGTGTAGATGGAAAGAGGAAAATGTCCCCATATGATTTCTGGCCTACTATGGCCAGGACATTGCCAGAGATACAGAAGAATGATCAAAGGCAAAGCCAGGTGTCACAAAGGGCAGGGCCAAGGACTTATCCAAAAGCAGGCAATGAAAAGTGACCTGGGGAAATTCTGAAAATAAAACAGTACTGGTGGCTGAGAGTTGAAGGGGACAGGTTTTTTGAAAGAGCAAGAATGGAGGAAAGAAATATCCAAACACAATTCCTGAGCTGTTAACTCAGTTTCTGCTACTCCTTTATAATCCTGGCCAAAATGGAACTTTCTTTAGATTATATACCTCTTGAAGACAGACATCATGTCTGATTTCTCTGAGTATATTCTCCAGTCCCTAATGTGGTACTTGACCAAGCACAATTAATCACTGGTGTTTCGTGTGTGTGTTTATATCTCAAGCTGCCAGGGAGCCCTGGGACTCCTTTATGTGCCCCATATAGTCTGACAGTGGTCATGGGTGAGAAGGACTCCCAAGGGTCCCTATCAAAATGAAGGGCCTTGCCAGGCATGGTGGTACACGCCTGTAATCCCAGCACTCGGGAGGCTGAGGCAGGAGGATCACTGTGAGTTCGAGACCAGCCTGGGCTACATAGTGAGTTCCAGGTCAGTCTCAACTACATAGTGAGACCCTGTCTCAACAAAACCTAAAAAAAGAAGGGCCTCACATTCTTCCATTCCCTTTAGCAGAGGTGGGAATCTTTCTCACAAAATGTACACAGTTCAAACAGGGCCCCAGCTACTTGCCCTCTCATCAGTTCCCTGGGCCTCAGGAAGGAGAGCAAGGCATAGAAGCTTTAAATGACAACACTTCCTATTTATAAAACTGGGCAAACTCACCCAATGCATGGTATAATGGGAGAGCCACTCTGTTGTCTTTCAGAAGCTGCTCTTAGGTTCTTGTCTGGTTCAGAGGCCCCATTGCAGTTACAACACCTCTTTCATCATACACATACCTGGGTCTGTGGCACCACGTCACACACTTTTCTGAAAATAACAACAGTTCCATGGTCCCGATTCCTGAAACAAACCTGAGTACAAACTATCCCAGCCTCTCAGAGCATGTGCTCATTGTCCAGAGACCACTGCTGCAGGAAGTCCCTCTCCAGGTCTTCTCCTAGCCAGGCAGTGAGAGGTGCAGCACAGAACTCCTCTGTACAGACTTTGGGTGCATTTTGAGCTGACAGGATGAAGATCAGAGATCGCTGAAATGGTGTGTCCCTTCAAAAGGATTATAGTCCAGCAGGAAAGGTTTCTAAAGTCTCATTTATATTGGTCTAAAGCAGACATGGATCAGTGGAGTGGTCCAGAAAAGCAGCATCCCTTGCTGAGAGGAACGATGGGTGAGATGGGTGTAGGTAGGACAAGGAAGGGAGAGAGAGGGTCCCCCTAAGACACCCTTGCCTGATCAGTAGACTCTCATCAGCTGATATAGACACTGCCTCTCAGTTGCAACCAATGCGTAAGACATTCGCCACCCCATCCCTGCTTCTCTCTTTCTATTTGTGATCACTGGAACAATTTTAAAAAGGAGGTGATGTTCTGGCAGTGTTGGTTAAGTAGCTGTGTCTGGTTCTCCATTTGAAGCCGACTTCTTAATTATGCACCATTGCCTGGACATAAATGCATTTATGTATATTAATTTTTGCTCCACTTAGCAGAGTGGTCACTTAATTAAATGTCTTCAGTTGTTTTATTGGGGGAAAAAAATAACCCATTTCTCCCCCCCACAGCATCCCTCCCTCCCACTTAGCTCCTCTGTTGTGCTGTGAATTTAAACATACTATTTGTTGCTTTCCATTCCATTCATTTATAACTCCAATACCACTGCATTTATAGGAACTTATATTAAAAAGTAATATCCAAGACCAAAGTCGCTAGACTGTTTAGCAGATTTTTAAATTGAAACCAAAATTATACAGATTTTTCATTCTGATAATTCCACCAATTCACTAATCCTTTAATCTTTACAGGTCATTGAACAGTTCCACATTAATGAGATGTAGTTAAGAACAAATTTTACACTTTTTCCTTTTTTTTCTTGAAAAATGTTTCCTATCATTTGTAAATTAGAAAGAACTTGTTCCATTTATGGTCCATTTGTTTAAAATAATCGAATGCATGGGATCTGACTGAACACTGTGTGTAATGATGCTTTTAAACAAATTACCATTTATTTATAAGCAAGAAATAGACTTTTAAAAAGCACCCAGACTTGGTTGCATTATTAATGGTTCTCTCCAGGCCCAACAACTCTAGAGTACCAGGGTGTATGTGTACACACACACTGATGCACATTGAACTCCAGTGGGAAGGCAGAGGGTCTAGGAGTAAAATAATTTTAAGACTTCTAGGAAAGAAGCATATTTTTCCATTTCAGAAAATTTTAAATGTTAAAATCCCAAGCCTGATGATGCACCCGTCCCAACTTTCCACTGTAAAAGCACAGCTGTCACCACCAACCACCCACAGCTAAAAGCAAAATCAGCTGCAACCCAGTCCGTTTTTAGGGTGCCAACCTGAGGATATAGAACAAACAGACAGAGGCCTTCATCCTAGCTAAGGCAGAAGCAAGTGCAAGTCTGCCAAGCCCACCTCTTCTACCAGTGGCCCGAGAGCATCTACTGAGAGAATAATTGAATTTTCATGAAATGTTGGAGAGTTAATTGCTTGGATTGAAGTATGGTAAATTACTATTATTCCCTACCACATGCTACCACAGGGAGGAAAATGTTTATCCTGTTAAGTGTTATTTAAAGAGCTGGAGTTGTAGGAGAACCATGGGAGATGGCAGGCTATATGCTAAGAATTGATAGGGAGTGATTATTCCAGCTGCCTCATCTCTGGTTCTATCCATTTATGAGAGAGGCTCCATTCTCCTTTTCCTGTGCCCTGTTGACAACTAAAGAATACATAAATAGTAGATGCTTCCTGGAACTTCCGATAGTCAGTCCCAGTTGAACTGCCTTCAATTTCCAGAAATTGTGCAGTTGTCAGAGATCACTTGCCTGGCAGCCCTGGAAAAGTCAAATGAATTAATGCTGTTTACCCATTTTTCTGTTTCTTGAAGAGAAGGATCTTCAAGTTTAGAAGGAGTTAAGAAAGAGGAAACAAGCCAGGGATTTAGCTCAGTGGTTCCACCATCCTCCTTGCAAGAGCAGGGACCCGAGTTCAATCCCTGGTACCAAAAAAAAAAAAAAAAAAAAAAAAAAAAAAAAAAAAAAAAAAAAAAAAAAAAAAGGAAACAGTATGCCAGCCAATGGGTATTAATAACTTGCAGCCAATGGATTAATTGCCCTCTTTATAAAAATGTTTTAATAAAAAATTTAAAAATAAGGGAAGTTTTGTTACACGCACATAATCTATATTATACATTTTATATGCAATCCAAGACAATTCTTCACTCTATGTGATTTGACAAGCAAAAAACACTGGACACACACAGTAGACAGTAGAATAAGGGAGAGCAGGGAGAAAGGATGAGAAGAGGTAAAACATGGGAGGGGGAAAAATAAAGCTATAAGAAATAAAGTCAGAGGAATCAAAGCTGCTAAGCAGAGGAAGTAATAAGTCTCCAGACATAAAGGAATATGTGGATGCACTTCTTGCCAATGTCTTTTTGAGAAGTCATGGAAAAAATTAATGGAAAGAAAGTGTGTAAAAATAAGATGAATGAATATAGACACAACTTTTATATTTCCAGCACCAAGGACAGTGCCTGACTTATAAAAGGTGCTGAAAGATATTTGTTGAATAAATAATAAATGCACAAGTGATGTTGTGCTGGTTTTCAAAAAAGACAGGAGGCAGATCTAGGCATTAAAGGCTAGTTACTTCATCACTACGAAGACAGTAATTACTAAATCAATTGTTTTAAAAGCTTAGAAATAAGGAATAATGGCCATTTCCCACCAGGACAAATCTTACCAAATAAACATCATGCAACTTTTTCCACTGAGTTGTCAGGACAGAAGTTATAGCTTAGTTTCAGTCCAAGTATTTGAAGAAAAACATATTGTGATATATTGGAACCTAGGAAGAGCTGGAATTTCCTTAATAATTGGCTAAATATATTGAAATGATAATGACTAGTAGATATAAATTGTCAGTGGAATTCTATGTGCCCTTTGACTAATATCCTGTACTGATAAGTGAAGATAACAGTAGAGAGTACTGTAGTTGGGAGCATCATAAAAATAAATTTTGACCTTACAGTTATCCTTTGCCATAGGCCTGTGTCCTTGCCTTAACCTATTTAATATGTTCCCAGTATTTTAAATAGATGCTGAGAGTAGGTCAATCAAAATCTAAAGATGGCAAAAATTGAGCAAGTAGTCATATAGGAAACCTAGAAGAGATAGATGTAAACTTCTCAAAAGTTCCAAGAAGTCAACTCTTCATAGACAGGGAGACTACTTCATTAAGTAAAAGTAAGTGTGTGTGTGTGTGTGTGTGTGTGTGTGTGTGTATACAAGTTTGATAGGTAAAAAGTATCTGATATGATTGCTAAATAATCCACAATTGTGGTGTTTGGATCCATGCCATTACCACTAGCAGATGGCAGTTAGTTGAAAGGAAAAAGAGAAATGGAGAGATTATATGGAGGAGACAAGCCTTTGGCAAGAGAGAGGGGATGTTTTCAACTGTTTGAACAGCTATCTTTTGGAAAAGGAAGAAGACACATTCTTTGCTGGCCTATGGGAAAATGTCCCAGGTGAAAATGTCTAGAAATGGAACAGGATGCCCTGTGAGAACTAGTGAGCTCCATACTCAGTAGGAGACCAGATCTGTCCCCAGAAGGAACCCTTGACCTAGAGAAAGAGTGTACTAAACGCATAAAATTGTGAAAAAAGTCTTGATTCTCAGACCAATACCAAGGACCCAGGTATAACAAATATTGCCTGGTATCACACAGACTTGGGAGCTGTGTATACATGTATGCCACTGAAGTATAAAACAAGTAGTTAAGTTGGAGAAACTGACACTGTTCTCTACTTTTTTTATTTTTTTGCCTTAGTAAGTATATTCATATGCAGCAACAAATACAATCAAATACAAAATCTATATTTCACACAAGTCTAAATTTTATCAAAATCAAAGATAAAATCTCAGGAAATGGATAGTTTTAGTTTATTTATTTTTAATTGACAAATTAAAATTCTATGCATTTGGGTCTAGGATTTAGCTCAGTGGTGCTGCCTCCTGCTTTGTAAGCACAAGGTCCCAAATTCAATCCCTGGTACCAAAAAAATAATAATTTAAAATAATCTACATATTTATAGTATATAAAAGATTTTGATATATGTATGCTTTGTACTGTATCTTAATAAAACTAACCTGTGCTTGCTTCACATATTTATCATTTTTGTTGTAAGAACACTTAAAATCTGCTTTCAGCAATTTTCAAGTCCACAATATGTTGTTATTAACTATAGTCACCATTATGTACAACAGATCTCCAGAACTTAACTGAAATGTTGTATCCTTTGATCAAAATCTTCCAAATTCTTCTACCCTCAAACCTTGCTAACTACCATTTTTGTTTCTATTGTTTTTAGATTCACATACAAGTGAGATCAATCAGGACTCATGCATCTGTGCCTCTTTTAGCTCACTCAACCAACATCCTTCGGGTTCATCCATCTTACCACAAATGATGACTTACTTCCTTTTTTAAATGTAATAGTACCCACCATGTTTAGACAGTACAATTTATCAATTCATCCACTGGATATTTAGTTTGATTCCTTATCTTGACTATTATGAATAATGCTACGATGGACATGGGAAAGCATATATGTCTTTGACATACTGATTCATATCCTTTGATTATATACCCAGAGACAGCATTGCTAGATTATGTGGCAATTTCTTTTTTATTTTAGGAACCTCCATTCTGTTTTCCATAATGGTTGTGCTATTTTACATTCCCACCAATGGAATATGAAGGTTCCCTTTTCTCCACATTATTGCCAACACTTGTAGTCTATTATGCTTTTTTTTTCTTTTTATTGAGGTTATTGGTACAATCTAGGTATACAATACAATTACATTCATCATTGGGATTCTGTACCTTTACATAATAGGTCTTGATTCTCATTTTTCCCCTTGTCCCTGCCCTCCCTTCACCCCCTCCTCCCCTCCCCATTTACAAACATTTTATTTCCATTTTTTCAGTTTCTCATATTTTTTCCTCTCCCTTATTACCTTTCCCCCACCCTTCCCACTTTCCCTACACCTGTAGCCCTTTACTTCCTATTTCACATTATTAATTATCTCATTAGGATCCTGTGTACTATTATAGTTTTTTACACCAAAGAAACTATTCGGTATTTCAGTTAAAGAAATCTCTGTATGAACATTAAAAATAGGGAATCCTAAAATAAAACTAAAAAGGAAAGTAAAAGAGAAAAGGCAATGATGTAACATCAAAATAATCCTTAATTCTGGAGATGAAAATGGTCCCTGAATATATTTAAATTGCTTCTCACTCTTATAGTCTTATCTTATTCTTTTTTTCATTATTTAGAGAATACTTTATTAGTTTCTGTAATCAAACCCACATAGATATGACTTTACATATTTAGTACAATGTTTTACCCCTGTACACATGGAAAAAAAATAAAATAAAATAAAAATAAATTAACATTTTTAGACCAATATGGTTGTCCATTTCTGTACAATGCCAAGT
>NW_022900928.1:14559754-14568811 GCF_012274545.1 Fukomys damarensis
ACAGATTCAAACAGATATCCAGGAGATTAAACACTGTATTGAAAGTGTATGCAACAGAATAAAAGAATGCGAAGATAGGCTCTCAGATATAGAAGATAAGATTGCAGTCAGTGACCATGAAAAGAGAGGTCTCTTAAAAACGGTAAGAGATCATGAGAAATCAATCCAACAACTCCTAGATAATGCAAAGAAGAATAACATAAGACTGATAGGAATCCATGAAGTAGCAGGAGAAAATACAAATGACTTAAAAAAGCTGTTTGCAGAATTAATGACAGAAAACTTCCCAAACAGAGGGGAAGAATTTGACATTCAGATAACTGAGGCATATAGGACCCCAACTAGCTACAATCAAAAAAAATCTACACCTAGACATATAATAATCAAGATCCCAGAAACCCAACAGAAGAACAAAATATCATTATGCTTTTGATAAGAGTCATTCTAACAGATGTGAGGCGATCGCTGGTGGTTTTAATTTGCATTTCCCTCATTAGTGATACTGGGACTTTTTTTTCTTATAGTCATTGGTCATATGTATGCTTTCTTTGTCTATTCAGGTTCTGGAAAATGATAACATTCTTTGAAAGTGTAAATAAGGACTAAAAGGTATAATAGATAATGTGAAGTAGGAAGAAAAGGTACAAAGGGGAAGTGGGAGGGGTGGGGGGAAGAAAGATGGGAATGGAATTAATATGAGAAGAAGAAAAAATGGAAACAAAGTCTTGTACAGAGGGAGGGGTGAGGAATGGGGAAAAATAAGAACCAAGATATACTAGTAAAGGTGTAAATTTCCAATGGTAAATGTCATTACATTGTATACCTTAAATGTACCAATAAGATTAATTTTTAAAAAAATAAAAATAGAATAATAACATTCTTCATATAAAATAAACTTTGTATCATGAAGACTACTGTATTGTCGCCCATAATATTGTTTCATTTTGCCAGGGGGCAGAAACGCCCTGTCACCAACACCAGCATTCAAAAACCACTGATACTGGCAACATCCATCAGGGTACTAAGGCTGCTCAGCTGTGGCCATTCATGGTGCTATAGTAAAATTAATAGGCAATTCAGAAAGGACAAGTATAGTTTTCACAGTTGCCCCCTCTGCTGCCACCAAAAGTAAAGTTTTACTTTAGCCCCGTGCCTCTGTCATCAGCAAAGCAAAGCATTAGATGAATACCTCATCATATACTTAGATGAAATAATGGCATCAGTTAGAAATAAACAAATATTAAATGAAAATATCATTATTTTTAAATTATTCATGGGTATGCAAACATTTATTTCTGAAGAATTTGCTGAAAAATCCATAGCACCTATGATTAGAAAATTCATTTTACCTTATTCTAAGTCATTCTGTATACTTAGGTGTGTGTCTGGGCTTCTATCTGATCAGACCATTTATTCCTACATACAAACAAAACTGTTGAAATTATTATACTATGAACATTTATAAATGAAAGTCTACCACTGTGATTCAAAATGCACTGAGTAGTGTTTTTAACTGATTCACATGGGTTTTCCAACAATCTTCACTGCAGAATCTTTAGTCCAACAGCTCCGTGTCATGTGTTTTCTAATCTTTGCTAATATTTATAACTACTTTTCTTTTCTTATTCCATCCAGTAGAAATTCTGAAACAATGTAGAACAAGAATGATGCCAGTGATGTCAGTGGGCGTTGATTTAGGGACTTTTCATTCACTGGGGTAATTGCAGTGTTTCTCACCAAGAGGACAAAACCTTTAAGGTCCTGGGTAACAAGCACTCGGGATGAGAGACATGACATGGAAACAGGTATCATATATCTGTCTCTGTGAGACTGAGTTCTGTCACCCACAATTGAATATCATTGCATACTGATCTACTATCAATGAATTCTCTGCCTTCCACATGTATCCGAGCAGGAAAATGTTGAGAAAACGTGTTTCGGCATTTAGCCCATTTGCTGTTTGATGTTACTTCAGGGTAGATATACTATAAGAATGCAGACCTACATTACTGAGAGGGCTTTTCCTTTTTTCTTATATTTTTATTTGAAATGGTTATAAGTTGGAACTCTATTACAATTATATCATAAATTTTCAAAGGCTTAAGGAATAAGCTCCTGCAGCAAGCTAATGGTAGTGTCCCCACTACACCTTTGCTCGCAATTTGCCAACATTTTGTTTAGGATTTTTGCAGCTCTATTAATCTTTATGCCCCTGGTTATCACTAATCCCTTCATGTATCCTCTGCTCAGTCTAACTGCTCTATGACATGTGCTCTCCAATTTCTGTACCTCGACTCATGCTTTCTTTGTCTTACCCTTTCCTTCCTTGTTTCCACGTCAAAACCTACATCAAATGCCACTTTTTATGCAAGCTCCCTTCTATACTTACCTTAACTTGTTTCTGCACCCTTCTAATGACACTGACTTCTCTGTAGTATATATGCCAATTTATCTTACACCTTCTGCCAGACAGTGAGCTTCTTGAAGGATCTCTGTTGATTCACGGCTGAATTTCGGACAGGATTTTATGATAGTGCAGAAAAATGTACTGTGAGAACCTGGATGCAGAGTAGGTTGCCTGCTTCAACCCCCACTATGTGGCTATAATCTAGCTACATGATCTTGAGCATTTTGTTTAACTTTTTGTGCTTTTAATTTCCTCTTTAATATAGAGATCTCTTCAATTTCCTTTTTATCCTAGTACCTACCTTTGAAGGGGTGAGGATAGTGAGGTAACATATGCAAAGCATTTGAAAAATGGTTACCATGTGGGACTGGGAATTTAGCTCAGTGGCACTGGGCCTGCCTCACAAGCACAAGGTACTGAGTTCAATCCCTGGTATTCAAAGAAAAAAAAAAAATGGTTACCACAAATGTTGTACCCAGTATGTTTTATTTATTGCAACCTACTAGACTATAGGGGGAGCTGCTTCCTGCTGATTCCTATCACTTACCATAGTTCATACTATTTAGAGGGCACAGGATATTTATTTAATAAAGATTAAATGAATGAATAAATCTGTGGATGATAAAACTATTCTTTGGGAGTTTGAATCTCTTGTTGGATTTAAGTTTCTACTGTTTCATTCAGAGAAACTAGATCCCACATATCACAGAATCCACAAAATTCCCCCCTATGATTTCCCCATCCACAGAAGTGGGATGCTGTACTGACACTGACAGGAAGAAGGAGTCATGGAGCCACCGAGAGGTGGAGAGACAGGAAGGCTGAGAACTGCTGACACACCGTGCCAATCATTACCTCAGAGGTCACAATAAATAAATCCTTTCTTTTTTAAAGGGGGAAATGGCTCAGGTTGCTTTTCTCCTTTCTATAAAGGTATGAAGGATAAAAGATATAACACAGAAAGGATGGCATAAACCAATTACCAGGAGCAGAATATCATCCACTAGTAGCAAGGTAGTGGTTAGTGCAAGAGCCTTTAAGCAGAGACAATTTTACTAATCCATGGACAATACAATGAGCTATTACAGGAGACGAGAACATACATTTACTCACAAAGGCTTAGCCTCACAAATAATAAAACTGAGATTCACAGAGCTCAATAACATGTCCAATATCACAGAGCCAATAATTAGAATGGCTGACAGTTTACTTGAATATTGAAGTATTTTCACTGACATTTTTTCCATATTTCTAAAATAACTGGTCCCCCTCTATCATGGAAAGTCACTGTTTTGGGACATATGAGTAGTTTGGAAAGAGATAGACCCAGAAGAGATGGAGCTCTTTCCTCTGTGTCAGACAAATCACTCTTAGAAGAATTTGAGCTGAAATTTTTTATCTAAATAGCCAATGTCCCTGATATGTCATATGCACACACACACACACACACACACACACACACACATACATAATGTCTATGTATGTGTATAATTAACATACCGTAAGGGAAGCATTTTCATAAGTCATATGTATAATTTCTCTATTTTCTTCTCTTGCTTCTTGTTTTTCACAGTCATGTTAAAAACAGCAGTCTCTGAAATCTGACCTTCCTGAGGTTAAGTCACAGATAATCTTAGAAATATAACTCCATCTCTGGGCCTCAGTTTCCTCACATCTAAATACCTACCTGTAAAATTACTGAAATTACTAAGACAGCACAGAGCCCTGGCCCAGACCTGGGTGCCTAACAGATGTTTCTTAAATGGTAAGACTTTCTCCTCTCCACTATTGTAACATTTTACCACACTTATAAGTGATATATGCCTGTGTTGCAGAAATTTCCTTTCTATTACTGAAAAAAAGGAAACAGGAAAAAGTCCCCAATACTTGTGGTATGCCAAACACAAAAAAATTGACATGAAATACATTGTAGATCTAAATATGAAAATTAAACTATAAATTTTTTTTAAATGGGAGAAAATACTGTGACCTTGGGATAGGCAAATATTTTTAAACACAAAAAAATTTTAAACCTTAAAAGATAAATTTTATTTCATCAGTATTAAAAGCCTAAAAATATCTGCCCTTACAGAGCACTGTAAAAATTAAAAGGTAATTGACAGAATGGGAGAGAACATTTGTAAAGAATATGTCTTGATAAAGGACTCATATCAGAATAAAGAGCACCCAAAATAATAAGAAACATAACCCATAACACAATGGGAAAAATATATAAAGGCGAGTTTTACGGAGAAGATATATGAAAGACAAATAAGAACATGAAAAGATGTTCAACCTTGTCATTAGGAAAATGCAAAATAAAAGAACAACAATAAACCAACCCATTGCCACTAGCTTGACTAAAATTAAAAAGACATCGTAAGTGTCAGTTGTTATCAACTGCAACTCTCACAGCTGGAGGGAATGAAAAAAGATACAGATACTTCAGAAAACAATTTGGCAGTTTCTTTTAAAAGTAAGAATGCATTTACTATTTTGCCCAGCAATACTACTTCTCATATTTTCCAAAGAGAAATCAAAACATATGCCCACAGAAAGACTTGACCTTTAATATTTACAGAAGCTTTATTTATAATAGCCAAAAGCTCGGTGGACGGATAAACAAATGGTGGTTTGTCCATCCAATGACATGCTTCTCAGCAACGAATAGAACCCACTGCTGATGGGTGCCACAACACAGATGAAACTCAAGGGCATGCTGCTAAGTAAAAGAAGCCAGGCACCAAAGACTATTCTGCATAATTCAAATTATGTGAAACTAGGCAAGGTAAAATTACAATTATTAAAAGTCAGCCACCTGGGCCTAGTAGTGGGACTGAGATTTAACTGCCAATGGGCAAAAGGATACGTCAAAGAGCTTTATGAGTTACTGAAAATGCTTTAGGCACTGATTATGTTGGTGTTGTCAAAACTTATTACAATGCACACATAAAATGAACAACTTTTGAATGACATTAAAGCTGATTATCAATTAGTAAAATCATTCCCATGCTCAAAATCTTCTAACATCTTTCTATCATGCTCATAGTAAAATTTTAAAAATCCTTGCCAAGACCTACAATGCTGCCCATGACCTTTACATGACTTGGCTCCTACGTATCTGTCCAGCTTCCTCCTCCCACTCCATCTTAAATCTTTTCTGATGCAGTCACGGTGTCCTCCTGGGCGGCCCCGGGACATACAACCATGTTCCTGTGTTAGGTCATATATACATGCCTGGGGGATGTTTCCCTCCTCTAGGTTCCTCACTTCTGCGTTTAACTGTCAAGATATCTAAAAGGTCTTTTGTCAACCCTTTCCATAACACTGTCTCCTTCACAATCATTCTTTCTAGTCTACTTTATTTTCTTCATGCTTGTTTTCTTTTCCTACTTAAATTAACTCCACGGTGGCAGAGATTTCTAGGGACCATATTCCCAGCCACTAATGCAATGTTCAACACATAGCAGGCCCACTATACATATAGAAATTATCCAATGCCAGAACAATGCATATAGAAAGACTCAGTCATAAAATCTTATATTATTAAATAAGAATAAAACTGAATTAAGCTGTGAGCTGAAAGAATTAAAATAAAATGAAATAATCCTAAGGAAAACAGAAAGAGTGAATTAATTAAAAGCAGAAAGCAATAAATTACAAAATAAATGAGGAATTGAAGTAACAAATCCAAGAGTTATTTCCTTGGGGAAACATAATAATAAAATTGGTAAATCACTGGCTTATGTACTTTTGAATAAAGCTGACAACATAATACACAAAATTATAAATGAAAATCAGGGAACTTAGAATAGGAGAATATTTTTTAATTATAAGAAAAATGATTTGCTCAGTACTAAGCAAACATAGTTTAGAGCACAGAATTATTTTGGCCCCCAAACATTAAACTTGGTTTGGCATTCTTTTGACGCTTTTTTAATCACTGGCTCTCCAGTGACTTTATCCCTCACTGTGGTCCCTGGGTCTTTGCAACATAACACAAGAGAGAACCAGGAAGCAGTTGCCTTTGTTCAGTGATGCGTAATCAGAGTGTCAATACAGCAAAGTGATTAAGAGCACAGGCTCTTGATTCAGATCATCCAAGCTCTATTACGTATTGGAAGACTTTAGTTACATCCCCAGTATTTGTCTTCGTTTATGAATGAAAATGTAGCACCTCTCTCACAGGAGAGGATAAAAACCTAAGGTGTTGGGCATCTAAGAGCTCATTAAATGTCACTGGTTTTAGTTTGCAAGTAGACTCTAAGTCTGGATACAAGAGGAGCTGTAAACTCTGACCATTGAACACTGGGGAGAAGTGTTGTGAAACTTGTTGCTCCCTACCTCTCTAGCCCTCTAACCTACTCGTGTACCACAAAATATTTTTGGTCAATGACAGGCTGTATAGACAACAGTGGTGCTTCCTATGAGATTACAATAGAGGTGGAAGAGATGCTGGTGTACAGACCCATTTAGATATGTATGATACACAAATTCTGATTTATCATTGTGCTAAAATTGACATAGTGTTCAGTGCAGTAACACACTATACAGGATTGTAGCCTGTGTGCATAGTAGGCCAAACCATCTTATTTTTTGAAAGTATGCTTTATCATGTTTGCACAAGGATGAAATCACCTAAGGTTTGTTTCTCAGAAGATATTCCTGTCATTCAGTGATGTTCAGTCAGCATTAGCTAGACTGATATTGAAAATACATACTTAGAGTGTTTCAGAGACAGGGGTCTTGGTCAGAGCTAAAGGAGACCTCTTTAGCTATGGCCTCTGCTCCATAGGGAACTTGGCCTCCACAATTTTCAGGCGACATTTACAAAGATGTCCTCTGGTGCAAGCCACAGGACCAGATTTTTCTCTTTAATGGACAGGAGAAACGTTCCCAGGAAATGTCTAGTAGGAAGGCTTCTTAATGCTTAGCCCAGGCCATCTCAGCTCACCAGACCATGTGCATCTGTACCAGCCGGCCTGGGACACATACAAATCTAGATGAGGCAGTTAGCACCTCTCAGAATTGCACAATATTCATCTGGGCAGTGGTAGGGTGTTGTGCAGAAACTGGAGAGAAGGTCCACCAAAGCTTTTACAGATTTCTCTCTATGACATTCAAGGAGAAACCAGTGATGCAAACAGGTATGTCCTAAGGCAGGGTTGCGGGATGAAACATGCAAGGGAAATGCTTTCCCCAACTCAGGGAGTTTGCAACACCGAGGTTCCAAATGGAATTGGATTTGACCATTCTCTGAGAAAGCACAGGACAAAAACCAAGATGATATTCACTTAAGGACAAATTGCTTGCTCTTGAACTTGACATGTGAGTTCTGAGAGATATTTATCATATGTTAAAAGTTAAGAATTTAAATGAATAAGAAGAGAAAATAAAACAGTTGCCCAGTCCAAGTCCTTCCTAGAATTCTATCAAAGAACCTGGGCACCAGCAAATTAAGAACTGTTGCCTGTGGAAGGAACTTTAAAAAAAATCCCCCTCCCACACCCCTCATTTCACCACAGAGAATAGGGAAGGGGTTCATGCAAGGTGCACAGCAGGTCAGGCGAAGGACTAAAACGAGTAACCGCCAGTCCCTGTCCTAACACTGCTCTTCCCAATTGTATCACATGACAGGCTGGCCCTGACATAGCTCAAAAGCTGAAATTGGGAATTCAGATTATCTGAACCCCTTGGGAACTTGTGGCTACCAGATGTTTTGCATATGTTCAGATGTTGTTTAACTTGTTAGGGGAAGGTCTCGGGAGATCTGCGAAAAAGTGCCTTTGGGCTGAAACAGAAATATGAACTGGGTGGATCTGATGCTCTGTGTATATCAGGCGGCTGTGCACACCAAGGAGTCAAGCAGCTTCTGGTCGCTTCCAGCTGTTTCTCCCTTCCCTGCTGCTCCCACCCTGCAGCCTCTCACTGTCATCTCTAGCCTCGGTTTCTTACTGCAATATCCCACCCTGGCTCTTCCTGAGCCTCCTGCATGTGCTTCCCAACACAGTAACCAGTGTGGCCTTCTTTTAACATAACTCAGCTTGTGCCTTCTCTGTTCGTGTGTACTCTGGTAATAAACATGAGGATCTACAGCACTTAACTCCCCCTTTTATATGATAAGTTTGCAGATAAACAGCTGAGGTCTTCCATGCCTGAGCTGGCAGATTCATCTTCTTCACCTTCTGATGTCCAAGAACAGACTGCTCTTGCACAGATGAACAGAGAGGGAAGACTGAGCCCCTGGTTTTGCAGCCATATCTAATACACGTGGAGCCAATGATGCTGACAGAATAGAATTATTCAGATGCTACCTACGGATTCTTTTCTTCCACCTAAAACCCCCGGATAACTTCTAAAATCTCTACCAACACAGCGAAAAGAATCAGGCCCACATTCAATCCTGCTGATCAAGTGTGAGAGGAAGATTGTGGGTATGGTGGCACATGGCTATAATTCCAGCACTCTGGGCGGTTGAGGCAGGCAGACTGCAAGTGCAAGCCTAATCGGGGCAATTTAGCAATTTATCAAGACCCTATATTTAAAAAATGAAAAGAGCTGGGGATGTGTCTCAGTGTGAAGGTTGTGAGTTCCATCCCCAGTGCCACACTAAAAAAAAAAAAAAAAAAAAAAAAAAAAAAAAAAAAAAA
>NW_022900928.1:14569255-14595048 GCF_012274545.1 Fukomys damarensis
AAAAAAAAAAAAAAAAAAAAAAAAAAAAAACAGAAGAAGGGAAAGGGTATAGACATTCCTGTAGGAATAATCAGCAGATACTTTTCAGAAAGAGAATCCTAAAGAAGAACAGATGTACTTGAAATATCAATATTGTGTGGATGTGTGCAGCAGAACAATGCAGAATAAAGATAGCCACAGCTACAGCTAGAAACTTTAAATTAAGTAGTCAAGGGAAAAGGACAGAGGATGATCAGCAGTTAAGGACCATGCCTGCTAAGATTAAGCAACAAATCCATGCAGTTTACCAGATATGAAGAGGAAGGGGCTTTGGGAGAGGTAGATAAGCTGGAATCAGGTTGATAAAGTTAGAGGCTGCACACAATGGCAGGCAGAGGTATGTTACTTTGTCTAGAATTGGTTAACAGTTCCATCAATCACAAAATGAGGAGGGACTGATCACAAAAGATAAACCATTTTAAACTTCAGTGGAGGTGTCATAAGTAATTGTCCATCAGCATTAGACCTGTACAATGCACTGGAGATGCTTGATGGAATGTGGTTAACAGGATCTGCCCAGAGTAACCAAGTCAGTATCTACTGCAGTCTGTACCTTTAGCACACAAATCAGGGGTTTAAGACCATTGGATTTCACATTATTATCAGACCCTACCTTGAAATTTTTCTACTTTTTGTGTTTGTAGTCTGATATACAAATATTGTGCTTTATGTATTCCTGTATGACTTTATATCAATAATTGCCTTGGGGAAATCATCACTAAATAAATCATTTTCAATGATTAACATTAGAAAAATGGATGAGGCACAGTGGGAAATTGTAACTACTTAAATTTCTGCTTACCTTTTCTAACCTTATTTATGTATTATCCATATGGAGAAGTAGGGGTTTCAGGACAAGATGCCCAATGTTAGGCTGGTGTTCTCTTTACACTTTAAAAAGAGTAGACACTTTTTTCATTCAAAAAATATACACTGAGTGCCTATTATATTCAGGCATTGTTCTAGGTACTTGATATAGAATATTTGCAGGATAAATATATAATTGGATATAGACTACTTGATGAATTAAATATAATTCGATCTTTGTACCTAATTGGTCATCAGTGATTTTACTCTCTCCAAGGAGTCCCAAGTTTACAGAGCCCTCCAGATTTGTCGATTGAGACTCAGAAGGGAGTGAGGCCACTCGACAGCGGTAGCCATGACCTCGGAGCCAAAGCTGTGCATTTCAGGCGAGAGACACCTGTCCCTTCACTGCCTTACAGTGAACTATCAAAAAGGCTTACTCTCTTTCGTGCTGTGTTGCATGTCATCTGCGCAAGACAACCAACCCTGCAGAATTAGAGTTGTTGACTTTCAGCATTGGAAAGTACTGAACAAGAAAAAAATAAGAGGGTAAAAAAGTGAAATTGATATGGAATATTAGTGCAAAATCTAAATTTTTCTTCCTTCTCTCTAGGTTAGTAATCACTCTTTTCACTCTCCCTGGAGGGAGGAACCACTCACTGATGGACAGTGAATGGAAAACTTTCAATTTTCAAGCCCTTTCTCTGCAATAACAAAGCCACCTTCAAAATCTTGCATCAAATTATTTTAAAACAGTAGATTTTATGTGTGCATTAAAAGAAATAACTTACTAGCCTTCTTACATAATGCGATACACAGAGTTCTCAGAAATATATGTTTTAAAATTAAAATATGAGTTAGCAGCCCCCAGAAGTATTATTTTTATCACTATAACTAATGACAACAATTCTTAACATCTTAGTGTTTACCATGTTCAGGGTGCTATAACAAGTACATAGACAGCATTTTTTGACCCTCATAATATTCTGAAATAAATATTATTGCCATCCTCATCTTTAAGAGGAGGAAACTGAAACATAGAGAAGCTGTCTTAGTCACTTTCTCGTGGCTGAGATTTAATACCTGAAACCTGCAAATTAAAGGGGGAGAGGTTTATTTTGGCTCACACTCTGCAGGGGGTCCAGTCCATAGTCCACTGGCTCTAAGGCAGGGTGGCATGGCAGAGGGGCATGGCAGAAGGAAATTGCTCATTGCGTAGTGTCAGGCAGGCAGAGATCAAGGAAAGAGGACCAGAAATGGAGCCTTCCAGGCCTCGATCCTAGTGACCCTCCTCTTCTGACTAGGCTTCACATCCCAAGATCACATTTAACTATAAACTCACCAGCAGGCTAATACACTGATAAATACAACACACCCATGATCCAGTCACCTCCCTAAACCCCACCTGGCTTTCAGGGGACATCTAGATGTGAAAACCTGTAAGAGAAGTTCAGTCCAAGACCCCACAAAATTCTCACTATTGACCCACTTACTTGTCTCTAAAATCTGCTGCTTGACCTACTCACCCTCTGTGCCGAAATCCACCAATGGTACAAAAGAAACGTAGAAGGTCACACATGAATAAAGAAAGGATAGATTCGACTACTGTTGTCCCTTGACCTCTTCATAGCTAATTGAGCAGATAAAATCTTCAAGAAAAGCATTACAAGATATAGCCATTCTATGAAGGACACCATCATCAAGTTCCATAGGAAGCCTCCAGCTCTCTAGCTGTTGGTGATCTGCCAACCAGGCCCACAGCATTGACATTTTTCTCCATCTGTCTCTTTCTTAAACCCCCTCTGTCCTCTCTCATCTTCTTCTCTATTTCTCTTGTATTCAAGGATCAAAATATCTTAACAGAACCTAAGTGCTGGATTTAACATTTTTCAAGTCAAGCATATCACTTGCACTTCTTTTGGCTTTATAATTGTGCATATTTTTAAATTTAATTCTGTGCTTTTTGTCTTTTATGGACTATCATTCCAGCAGATGTGAATAGATATATCCCAGGGTAACCATTGTCAGGTACGTTTGAGAAATAAGGCCTTCCTGCTTGCATTAACACAAGAAGATTGCAAGAAGTCCTGCAGGAAAGAAATCTATTAAGATGAGTAAGCAATGTTTTATTCAAAGTAAATATTGTAGGTGCCTCATATGTACAAGCCTTTATTTTGAATGCTGCAAATGCAGAGGTAAATGAGACAAAGGCCCTCATTTCACACAGCTTCTATTGCAGTCAGTGTAACTTAATTGCACATTAAACACTGTAACATTAACATCTTGGGAACTGTTTCCCTCAGGTCACCAGTTTCAGAAAGATCTTTCTACAGATATGTGTTAGTTATGTAACTTGACTTTTATTTTTATCTACCGATGTTCATATGGGTACCATACACCTCTTTTGCCCTAGATTTATACAGATTTTTTTGTCTGTGCTTGTAAAAACAAATAATGTATTTCACATAATACAGTGTTTACAAAGAGAAAACATTATCTAATGAGACCTTGGTGAAAAAAAGATTCCCTTCTAATTGAGAGCAAAAATCACATTGATAACTTTGCTTTATTTGCATCACTTTACCACTTTCCCATGGAATTTAGGGGCATCGTCCTTAAGTTTTTTTCTAAAGGCTCTTCTTGGAGCAAGACAAGGCATTGAGTTCTTGTACCATGATTCCTACAGGCTTCCTGAGGTCATTAAATATTTCCTAAAAATCTTGGGACTAGATTGGCCTCAGTGTATTCCTCTCTGGTATCTGTTATCAGGAAAGCTCTTCAGGTTCTAGGTTGAATAATGGTACAACACTTTCCTCTCTGCTACACTGTTCTTGTTGGTGAGAAGAGGTGAATCTATGGCTTGGAGCCCAGCATGAGATGGATGTATGGTGAGTTGTCTTTGGCAGGTAGGAATAAGAGGGGTTGCTCTGTACAAAGAGAGTGGCTATAAGGGCTAGGACATGATCACAGAAGTAGCACAGCCCTTTTAACCTCCATCTGAGAGTAACATCTGGGCAGCCTCCACAACCCTACGCTAAGATCCCCATGTTCCCCACTGGGGGTGAACAAGAGTTTTCACCACTACACTTGTTTTCAAGAAGGCTGCCTCGGGATCTCCTTCTGAAGAGGGATGAGTGAATATTACAAAGGAGGCATACAGTGGAAACAGAAGGGTCAGAAGAGACGCTGGAGTGTCTCTTAGGTACAACTAATGGGCTTATCTGTTACAGGGGACCCTCAAGAAGTCCCTATGCACGTGCCAATCATTCACTCTGTTTAGAAACCACAGAAGTGGGGCCAGGGATGTAGCTCAGTGGCACTGTGTCTGCCTGGCAAGCACAAGGTCCTGAGTTTGATTCCCAGTATGAGAAGAGAAGAGAAGAGAAGACAAGACAAGACAAAAGAAAAGACAGAAGTGTACTTACTGTTGACTTGCAGTGGGCATGTCTTCAGTAAACTCCCTGACACCCAGTCCCAAATATGAATATGAGGGAATTCCTTTTGCAAAACATAAACCCAGGGTCTCACGCAAGCTAGGCTAGCCTTCTACCTCTGAGTTACTCTCCAGTATCCCAAGAATTCACTGCAGCTATCTGACTAGCAAATGCCTATTAACCTGGTCCATCTTGTCTTTGAGCCAGATTTGCCAGTCACTTCTACTTGATCAGCCAGGTGTTAGCCTCACGTGCAGAAAGAGAAACCAGACCAGGAAGAGCAGATTAGGTGGACATGGAAGCAGAAGTCTGCTATTAAATCCAGTGGGCCACTCAGTGAAAGACATAGGGAACACACTCGGTGCCTAGTGCCCCACAGGTCCTGGGAGTGCAGAGGTGAATGAGATGGGTGAGGCTGTGGACACTTCCAGGGAGGGCAGCCACTAAGTAAAGGAACAAGAAGACCATTGCAGAGAGAGAAAAATGTTTTGAGGGGGCAGGTGGTATAGCAGGAAGGGTGCATATGCAGGCAATGGCCCACAGACACAGGCTCTGAGGTGCAGACAGGTCTGACAAACTTGAGGACTGGAAAGCGGGGCAATGAGACAGGCACAGAGGTGGCTTACGAGGGCCACGTCCTAGAGAGCTTGGTTAAGGTCACGTGAGGCTGAAGTTGGAACTATTCTAAGTGCAGTGGTGTCTCTGAAGATTTTTAAGAAAGGAGATGATGTAATTTGTTTGGTGTTTTCAAAAACCAGTCTGTTTGCTCTGAGAATAAAAGACAATAGTAAAGGTAAAAGTATAAGAAAAATTAGAAGGCCACTTAAAAGGCCTTTCTTTTTTTCTATGATTGTGAAACTAGATAAAGTTGCCCTGACAGTGAAATTAAGAATAATAATAACAATAAGGATAAGGCTTTTAGAATATAAATATTTATACATACACTTGCATCATAAATGAACTCTCAGGGTACACCCTTACTAGAAAAGGATCTCTATTTTCTTCAAACTGTGTCATCTAATGATGAACAAAGACATCATTAGCCACCTTTTCCCCTCTTGGATCTTTCATGAATACTTCACTGGTAATTGTTTAAGTCCCTTTTCAAAGGGAGGAAGATTACCCACCGTGCTATGTATTGCTGTCAAAAATACACATAAGCAGGGCATGGTGGCTCACACCTGTAATCCCAGCACTTGGGAGGCAGAGGCAGGAAGATTGCCATGAGATTGAGGGCAGCCTAAGCTGCATAATGAGTTCAGGGCCAGCCTGCTGAGACCCTGTCTCAAAAACAAAGCAAAACCAATAACAAAGATAATTATTGGGCTGGGGATTTAGCTTAGTGGTTCCACTGCCTGCCTCGCAAGTGCAAGGTCCCAAGTTCAATCCCGGTACCAAAATAAATAAATAAATAAAACTAAAAAGAAACATAAATTACTGATGTTGAAGAGATAAATGGAGTAAATATCACTCCCATCACTCCCTATTCCTTGAGGGGTGCCTAGGCCTCCCCATCTTGTGCAAAGACAGGCTAGGGAAAACATCCTGGCCTTCATGAGTATTTCAAGTGCGTCGCCATTGTTGAGAAGCCAACTCTTTTACCTCCCAGATTTTGTTGATTGTCCTTACATCAGGAATCACCACTGTTCTTTACTTTAGACAGTACTTTAGTATTTGGTTTAAATTTTTAAAAATAACACGTAGACAATAATGGAATTGGATCATATGAAGGTAGTTCACACGGCTCTGCTTGATTCTTCTCACATTGTTTCATCAGCATGGCTAGCGCTCAGAAACCATTCAAATGCAAAATTCAGCACCATGATGGTTTCAATGCTCCCTAATTCTAAGCCAAATTAATGAGGCATGGCAATAGTTACACTGGTACGGCTACATATAGGTCTGTCTCATAGATTAGGAGTGCGGAGTGGCTGGAATGGTTATTAAGCATTAAGCGCAATGATGCTGTCCCATAATCTAGGAAGAAAGACTTTCCCAAACAGTTGAGGAACCAATCTCCAGAGAGAGCATCCATCCTCAGAGACATGCTCTGGGCTACCTTTCTTCCTCATAGAGGCAAGAGAAAACTCAGATATTATTAAATCCAAAGTTGGTCTCACAGAAATTAAGAGTTGAATGCTGGTTAGGAAAGGAATGAATGGAGAAATGGTAACCAGTGGGTACTGAATTATATTTAGATAAGAGAAAGCAAGCCAGGTATTATATTGGACAGACAACCACAGCTGATGATAATGTATTAAAAGGCTCGACGAAAGGATTATGAATTTTACCATGTTATAAATATTCGAGGAAACACATATATCTATCCTATTTGAGAATTACAGGGTGTATTCATGTATTAAAACATCACATGATAACCCATATATATCTACAAGCTTATGTAGCATTTAAAAATAAGTAGAATAAAATTATGCAAGATACTAAATCCAACCTCTACCTCTCATAAATGAGGAAACTAAGATGCAGGTAGAGAAAACCCTTGTCACATGGCATACAGACACAATTAGGCCTGCAACCAGGATCTCCTAAGCCAGGCATTGCATGGCACCACCTTTTCTTTACATTTGTCAGATTTCACATACCCGCTCTTCTTGGAGCTGCCCCATCTTACAGAAGTTAGAAACCTCTGAAGATCCTTTGGACAGAGGTAACAAATCACAGCCCTCAGGGCAGCGGGAGACCCTACCAGAGAACCTGAGATGACAGAGAGTTGATACTCCCAACCTCTCAGGTTCACAGGAACCCCTGTGAGTTATGCGAGTGTTCACAAAGGCTCACTGTGGATACAACTGTGCACTGAGTAGCTTGGATATAGCATCTCACTGAAATTCCCAGAGCTCCTACAAAGTTAGACAAGTAGTTACATGATCACGTGGTGTGGAGAAGAGGTGAACTCCAGAGACAGATAGCCTGCATTTGAACCTATCTTCCCTGCTTAACAACTCTATGAACAATTCTCCATGTCTCAGTTTCTTCCCTGTAAAATGAGATTGATAATATTGCTAAATCCCAGAAGTCGTTATGACAGTTCACTTAGTGGGCTCACGTGTCATTAGGACTAAGGTTCATCACATGGTAAGTGCTCAACACATGCTGCAGTTATTGTTGTATTTTACAGATGAAGGAAGTGGGGCTTATAGAGAACAACACGTAAAGTTGCACAGTGTGTGGGAGAGTTGTATCAGAGCACTCTCTACTGTCCAAAACCTGTGCCATTAGCTCCCTTCTGTGCCAGCCCCCTGAGGGGAGACTCAAATATGATTTTTGCTCTGGTTCCCCTAGGTTGCCAGTCTGCAGCACACTGGCTCTGTGTAGTCAGCAGAAGGAACTTGAGTGGAATCCAAGGGATGGGAGTTGCTCTGCTCAACTTGTCCAGCCCACATCTTCCGTTCCTTCCCTAACCGTACCTCCATCACCATCCATGGGCTTCATGGGGTCCCTGCCTTAGCTTAACAGACTCCACAACCTTGCGCATTGAATTGCATCTTCCCAGAATTCTCCGTTGACTTTTTCCACAGGAAAAATTTCCACGTATTCTACATCCCCTCACAAACCATATCCCTACCTCCTTTATGTTGAACAGAATTAGTCACTGCCTGGGCAGTGGGAAGATTGGCAATGAGAAGATAAATAGTTCCTGAATCACTAGGACCAGCATTGATGCCCCATTTCTGACATTTCCGAATTTGGCAAATTAAGAAAATTGCCTCAACTCACACAGATATATTTTAGCATCTATAAAATGAGGTTAATATCTTCTTTGTTGGATTTGGTGGTGATTAATTAATGCAAATACACACAAAATTAGCTGCAATATGACAGAATTTCAAGAAATGATAGGGATAGGATGTTTCCTGTAGAAGTTTGCTCAACTATTTATCAGAGATTTAATATGTCATTCAATTACATTTTCACAACTGTTTGATACACCAAACGTGTGGTTTTTTCCAAAGGCAAGTGATGATGCCTCCAGGACGTAGTGCAATTCCTGGATAGAGCAAGCAGCCCTGATGTGGTGATAAATGGATTTAAACCATCACCAGGCCATTTATTTACCCACAGTAGAGCACCACAGGAAAGACAATGGTTTCGTGGGACTTGTGTCCTTCTAAAGAATTAGAATACACTTTCAATTGCTCATTTAAAAAAAACCCCACATGAATGGTTTTCAGACATTAGTGAGTATCAGAATCACCAGCAGACTTGTTAAAACTCCGTTGCTGAGCCTTATCTCTGAAGTTTGATTTGGAAGCTCTGTGGGCTTGATATTTTGCATTTCCAACAAGCTCCCAGATGTTGCTGACGTGGCTGGTCCGTGGCCCACACTGCATGTGAGCTACTGCCTGGCCAGCAAGTCTGACATTGTCCTTAAGCCTCATCGGACAGAAACAATTCAGCTCGATTGAACAAAGTTTCATTGAGAATCCAAAGCATCACAGACAAGATGCAAAAGGCAGTCTTCAAGGTTTCACTGTGCAGCAAAAAGGCCAAGTCAATACATAAATGAGATTAGCACAGTAATTTCAAGGTCACTTCTTGAAATAAAAGATCGCCATTCAAATACTGCCATGTAATTAACTGCTGCAGGCACAATTCACTGGCAAGTTCTCAAATGAGTGGACAAAACATTAAAGAAACATAGCATATCTCCATGGTCTTGGGTGTCTCCTCCACATAATTACTTATTGTTTGGGTGCTTTTGTTTGTTTATTTGGAAGTGTGAAGGATTGAATCCAAGGTCTCATACATGCTAGGTGGTGGCACTTTTAGCACTGAGCTACACCCTCAGTTTACAAATTTCCTCATTTTAGGAAGTGAAGCTCAATCCCTTGCTCCTGAGAGTGGGCTGGACATGAGGTAACAACTGCACTTAAAACAAACTGGGAAGAAAACAGTGGTTAACACCATGTCGGAGAATCTGGTGCCACAACAGAGAAAATCTGATCCACCCTAATCAAGATCACAGTCACCAGTGACAAGTTGTACCAGGGTCACATACCTCCTGGTGTCACGTAAAGAGGGCGCTTCAGATCTGTGGATCCTTTCCAAAAAAAAAAAAATCTGTGACCTCAGGCTGATCAAGAGAGAACATCAAACCCACCCAATCTGAGGGACAGTCTACGAAATAACTGGCCAGAACTCTTCAGGTTTCGAGGTCCAGCACAAAGAAAGACAAAAAAAAGGGTCACAGATTAAAAATTAGGGCTATGTGACAGCTAAATACAATGTACCCTGGAGTACATTCTGGAATAGAACGAGTACATTAGCAGAAAAACTGATAAAATCCCAGTAATGTTAGTAGTTTGCTTAATAGTTCCAATGTGAATTCCGTAGTTCTGACAAATATTCCATGGTCATGTAAGAAGGGAACACCAGGGAAGCATTAGGGTCTAATCGGTGGTCTCATTATGACACAAAAATGTGGAGCCACTTGTCCAAACACTAGGAAGATTTCAAGGTAAAGTAACAGAGAATTAACCAAGCACAACCGGGCTCTTCTGAGCATGAGGCCCAGAGAGACTGCAGAGGTCCTTGCCTGGGGAATGTGGACACAAGGTATTGTAGAGAATGCAGCTGAGCTGGAGACACAGAGCTGAGCTGTCAGCTGCCAGAGCAACCAATTAACATAACAAGACAGAAATTAGGGTTAAGCATTACTCTGTTCTTCTTTTGTTGTTACCATAAAAAATACCTAATATAGGGTAATGCATAAAGTAAAGAAATATATTTGTCTGGCATGTAGTTCAGGAGGTCCAAAAGCACAGCACCAGCTTCTGCTTGGTTCCGGTGAGGGACCCACAGCACATGGTAAGACATGATGATGTCAGGAACATGTTTGGAAGAGATCACATGGCGATGTAGAAAGGCAGAGAGATTCAGAGATCGCCCTCACTCTTTTGTGAACCCACTTTAATGAGAACTAACTCATTCTTCGAGACCTAGATTAGTCCTTCTGAAGGCAACATCCCCGTGACTTAGTTACCTACCACTAGGCCCCACCCCTTAAGGTTCTGCCCATTCTCACATTGCCACACTGAGGACAAAGCTTGCAACACAAAGCCCTGAACACTCACAAACCACACCCAAACCATAGCAGCTTTTTATCACTTATTGTTATGGTATCTGAAGGGACTGAGACTGGGGGAAATAGTTACTCCCCAGATCCATTTCTCCCCGTGCAACTGGGGAAGGGTCAAGTGGAACAGCACAGATGTGGGCATCCACTCTAGTTTGATGGACCCTAGGGCCAGGGGTGAGAGGGACAGGAGCACAAAGGTACTGAGTCAGAAGGGAGGGAGATACACACACAACCCATGCACAGACTGAGAAGTGTCTAAAGAGGACTGCGCCCAAGATCTCCCATAAACAGACTGAGGTGCCTGGGCTAATGATATAAATGTGTGAAAGATCGTGACTGGGCCCTGAAACTCCCCACAGAGACTGCAATGCAGGGCTGAACATCATGTCTAATGGGGCCAGTGCCTTTGTAGTTACCAGGTCAGGAAGTTGCAATAGGTTTTTAACCAACTGCTGGACTCCTCAGTACATGGAAACTCTTAGTACTACTTTTGTAACTCCTTCTCTAACTCTAAAATCAGTTCAAAATAAATAACTTAAAAGTAAGAAAATGACCCCTTTCTCCATTCCATTATTTTTCATCTCTAAACCTAGAGACAGAGTTCTTTATAATTGCCTCATAAACTCATTTTTGGTCCTTGTCTTCATAATCACTGGGGCTACAGCAGGGGACTTGGCTGATTCTCGCTTCTCCTCTTCCTGCTAGCAGGCTCCTTTCCCAAATGCAAATAATCAACCCTAACAGTCTCCCCTCACAGCCCTTGCTTTTAACCACCCTGCCCTCTAACAAATGTGCCATGTGCATTCATAGTGACCGTATCAAATATCATGAAATAGAAAAATTTGGTTTCTGCCAAGATCGTTGATTACTTTTCTCTCCTTCTACCAACCTCGACACTGAAAAAAAAAACTTCAGAACCAAGAGGAAATATGGATTTCAAGAAGAAACAACCACAAGTCCTTTTATTCTAGGGAACTAGCAAGTGTCAGGGAAAAGGGCAACTACATAGAGTTGTGCAGACAGAGGGTTTTCAGCCAATGTGTGGGAGGCAGGCTGTGAGGTTCTGCTCCCACCGTTCTCCGCAGTGCCTCAGACAAACCACAGCCCAGCAGGGCCAACACTAGGACAGCAAGATAGCCTGGCACAGGTTGGTTCCGCTCTCATCCTCTTAGACACCCTCGGTCTGCGCCTCCCAAACTCAGGGCTGGTGGGCTCTACCTAACGAGAATGCCTTCTCCCCGTGTGTCACTGCACCCCACAGGCTTCAAACGGAAACCCAACAAAAAAGGCCTGAGGCCTTGGGCTTTCTACCCTGGGCTCCTCTTTCCCTTTCTCAACCTGATCTTGGCCTTTTCTCCCATACCCCGTACCAAAGTGACTGATTGTTAATACGCGTAAGGAAATATTAGAAGAATTGTGAGCAATATTGTTGCACTAGCAAACAGCACCAAGTAGGCATATCTCATGGAAAAGACATAAGTAGCCAAAATAAAAGACACAATCAATAGGATAAATAAAAAGTTTAGTTTGATTGAAGAAAAATGAATTACTGAGTTGGTAGATTCAACTGAAGAAATGACAGACAAAACATAAAAGAAAAACTAAGAGATATTAAAGATAGAATACACAGAGAGGTAGGAAAGTACTGTGAGAGTATGAAGGACAGAGGTTCCACCTTGAAAACCCAGGAAAAGTTTAATGCTTGAAAACTTTAATACTTAATACCTTTAAGTCTTGAACTTAATGGCTGGTAGGAGTGTAGCAGGCAAGCTGGCAGGGAAAGGGAACGTAATTTCATGCACAGAAAAATACACACACACACACAAACACACACACACACAAATGCATAGATGCTTGAATAAAATTGACAACTGTGATCCAAGAATACTGTGCAGTCTGGAGTGTCTGGAGAAAATGCTGTTTAAAGGAGATTCACAATGGCCAGTGTCCAAAGGCAACCAAAGGTCAAATCAATGAGTATCTTTGAGGGGCACATAGCACCATTTCCTCCTACTTTACATGTGGGAAAACTAAATCAAGCTCACACAGATTAAGTGAGAACCCCCAGGTCAGGGCTTCCCATCGGGGAGCTCTTAATCTTTTCTACATTCTTCCCACTCAAGGGAAGCTCTGAGATTACTTAGTTTGAAGGTCTTAGTGTTTGGCAGAGTCAGTTAAAAATTTTAAAAGTCAGTGAGACTGGGAAGTAGGTAGGATATGAATTCAGGATCAAGTGTGCTTTTCTGATTGGTTATGATCCAGTGAACAACTAGATATTTAACATTAAAAGTAAGATTATCCAGCAAATAGAAACGTGGGAGTCCTCTGTACATAGGGGTAGGTATATTTGCAGGCATAAATGAGGCTGTAGCAGTAACATCCTCCATAAAGTTGGACAGAAACTCAAAGCCAAGAGGAAGTATCTTGAATTCCAGGTCTCAGAAAAGAGTCCTTTTATTCAGGAGATAGATGCTATTATTTCAACCTTTCAGGTACAGAAGCTAAATCTTAGTGAGGCTGTGACTTACCCAAGGTCACACTGGTATAATGCAAAGGTGGGATTCAAAGGAAATTTAGGTACCATGAGATGAAAATGGAACAAGACTGAATGCTGACTACCCAGAAACCATTCCAATACTCACTCTGTCAACGCCCAACACTCAGAATATGTCAACAGTTAAAGTTCATGTCCTCCATCCTAAAGTCCACTAGAGTTGAGCTGGGCATATAATGGGGAAAAGAAAGCCCTACACTGCAAATCAGAAGAACTAGGTCCCAGCCTGACCTTGGCCATGCTTGCAGTGCAGCTGTGGCCAGGTCATTTCCCCTGTGTGGTCTCAGGTCTCTCAGTTTATGGAAGGCTATAGGCTCTCAGGTCTCTGCACTTGGCTGTGCGTTGGGGGTTTCCGTTAGACCCCAAGCTCCGTCCACCATGGCTGGCAGCTTCTATTTCTCTCTTTGCATTGCCTTTCCTCCCTTCCACTCATACCAGCCATTCCAGCTCTGGCTCTCCAGCCAAGGGCCGGGTGTGGATAGTTTGAAAAGACATATGGCATCCCAGTGCAGACGAGAGTCCAATCTCGAGGGGAAACCATTGTTCATTCATCTGGACCGAGTGACATTCTTTATGCAAGAATAACTCTTGATTAAAGGGTGAGTTTTAATGGAAACTAATTAGGCAAACTCTTTAGCCTGGGCATAATGATCAAATGAGCTGTCACACCATACCTGATACAATGATCTCACTCGCTACAAGATTTTATTCCTTAGCAATTACACTCCCACATGGCACTGCGTGCCGTTATTGCCTGGAGCACACATGTCAAATTAAAGAGCAACTTATGCACCTGATATTTAATTATTGCCTAGTACTACAGACACCCGGGGAATGTCAAAGTGAGCAGTCCTGCTTGGGAGAAACGAAAACTGAAATCTTCTTCTGCTAAGGAGTGAAAAAAATAAGGATAAAATATGTATAGGCTACTATAGTTTCTTATCCAGCCGTCTTACAATTCACAATTACAAAACCTTCTCTCCCCAACCTTGAATAATTCACCAATTTTTTTCCTCATCCAGGAAAGTCAGCAGAAGAAGGGCTGTAGGTGAAGGCGCCAGACTCTATTGGCATTTGTTTACTTCTGGGACTGATGTGGTCTGGATTTGGCCAAAGTTGAGCCCTTCCTGTAAGTGGTTCTTTTCTTAACAGGCTTTGACAGGGAAGAGGGTGTCTCCTGTGTTGCACCAGCCCAAAGAGAACTAATTGCCCTCTGGGTTGAGCACTCAGATAACGCCCTCTTGCACTTCAGTTACACTTGGTAACAAATTTAAAACTTGTCCAAAGTCCCCCCAACTCCCCCAACACCCCCCTCCGCCACCCATGCAGTTGTTCAGAAGCTGGGAAGGTGAGATGCCCCTGAGATGTCAGGCTCAGTTTCAACTTTGTGCATCTCTTCAAACCAAACACACTGGTACTTGGAGTACCATTTCAGACTAAGTACTTTAAAATCTAGCAGCATCTATTTCTCTCCTTGCATTGCTTTTTAAAGCCTCCCAGATGGCTCTGGTGTGGAAGTTGGGTTGAGCACCGCTGGTTTGGAGAGCAAATAGCTAGACATAGGGGGGCACTGAGGGTCATGGGGCTGCTTTCTGAAATGACAAGCGCTCATAATTCAGTGCCTTAGCAAATGCTGCCCTCTCCCCTGGCATGGCTTGGAAAGACTACATTTATCCTTCCATGTCAAGTACAGGTGTCACTCTCTCCTGATTTCCTCAGGAAGAGTTAGTTGGCTCAGTTAACTGCTCCATCAGGAGCCAGACACAAGGCTTGCTTCTCAAAGGATCATTAAACCAAACTGCCCTCCTCTGTGGGGGCTCAAGAAGGGAATCCCTATGTCTCCAGCAACCATCTGTGTCCCCCAGCTGAGCAAATTCTGAAAGCGTCTTGGTCTCTTTCGCTCCAGATAAAGAAATTCAATTACCGGTTATCAGAATTGCACTGCCTAATACTAAAAGGCCTTAATAAGAATGCTTTGTATTTAGTAAACTGCACAGCTTGTGAAAACCCCCTCCAAACATCTGGCAGGAGGCCCAGCAGAGGTAAGGCTGGAACCTCTAATGATGGCAACATGTAAACAACTGTTTTGTTTCAACTGATAGTCATTAACTTTCAGTGTCAGCCTCATCCCCAGAGGTCTGTTTCCTCAGCCTTGCAGGGGCTTCTTGGAAACAGCAGCTGGGGTAGGGCCTGTGTACACCCAAGGAGGAAGGAGAGGAAGTCAGAATGCTCTGATGAAGGAGAGCAGACCTATGTTCCTTTTAGGGACTTGGACACAAGGTGACTATTGACTCTCCACTATGTTACTGGCTTGTCCTTTGACCTGGGGCAGCAAACCACAGTTGGTCTGTCACGATCTCTACTTCATGTGACAGTTGTGCGAAATCTCTAACGAAATGTGCTAACAAGGGTCCTGACACAGCATTGCCTTAAAGAAGGCTGTGGGTAAGGAAATGAATTTCTCCTAACTGGGGTCTAGACAGGTTGGAGGACTCTTATCTAAACTTGGTAAAGGCTATTATTTATCCCACACTCACCGGCCTGAAGTTTGCGATGTTTCTGTACATGCACACTTGAATACAAACTCGTATGGGACAGCTGGATCTTTCCCCCTGCTGACCATTCATGACAACTGGGCCCAAGCAATCTTCCATGCTCTAACTCACATCCAAATAACAATTCACTCCATCACTAACCATTAACTGAATAAGCAGTGTGTCACTAGCACCGTGCACCCTGAGATGACATAGAAGTGGCTTGGCTTCTCTGAAGGTGGATGCGGAGGCGATATTGGTAGCAGGAAGATATTCAGGAACGTGTTTAGGATCCCACCTGCGAACAGGAGGTATTATGGACTGAACTGTGTTCCCCTAAAACTCATGTGCTGATACCTTAACCCCCAATGCAACTATATTTGGAGATACAGCCTTTAAGGAGGTAATTAAGGTTACATAAGGTCATACAGGGGCCCAATCTAATAGGTCTGGTGTCTTTCAAAGAAGAAGAGACCAGAGGGAGACCAGAGATCTCTCTCTCCACACATGCACAGAGAAAATACCATGTGGGGATGCAGTGAGAAGGTCGGGAAGAGAGGCTCCATCAGAAACCAACCCTGCTGGCCTCTTGCTCTGGGACTTCCAGCCTCCAGAACCAGGAGAAAATAAACCTTTGTTGTTTAAGGCACTGATGATACCCTGTTAAGGCAGACCAATACAAGAGGCAAAGGAAGCAGGAAAGATTAGAGGCAGACACCGGGAGTTAATGCAGGCCCGACACAGACCTCAGCTGACCCCTCAGAAGCTCCCAAGCTGGGATGGCCATTCAGTCACTGGAGGTTGAAGTGTGGGCCTGGATGGGCACTCAGGGCTCCTGGATTCGCAGACCCTGGAAGCAGCCGCCCCTGAAAAGAAGCTTCGCCCTAGAGGGGCAGTCACCTTCCACTGAGGCCATCCCAAGAAGGCCGGCAAGACTCGATGCTTCAGTCTCATCACAAATGGGAAGCAGCGAACTCTGCCATTTGGCCAGCACCCACCATGTGCCAGAAGCACCACTCTCATCATCCTGTTTGATCTGCACATTGCCCCCATGAGGTGATACTGATTTCACGCGTCCAAAGCCACAGAGCCGACAAATAACAAAGCAGGAATTGAAGCAGCCGCTTTTTCCCAGTGACCTGCTCTGACCTTGACTTCGTACTGCCTTCCCATAGGAAATGGAGAAGATTCCCCGCAAGAAGCACTCCCTGTCCATCCTCCTCCAGAAGTCAACTGTCCCCACGGCATCCATACATCTCTCTTCAAGGCCTGCATCACTTTGCCTTGTAACGTTCCTATCAGTCGATACTTATTTATCATTACCTTGTCCCAGGCACCGTTTTTCATCGACGATTCATCTAATCTTTCCAATAATACTCGGAGGTATTATTTTCACCATTTATTTTATTTTATTTTACTTCTTGGAACAAGAAGGAATTTGTTGCTAGTCTCAAGAAATCCTCCAACTTCCCAAGTAGCTGGGACTACAAAGGCACACCACCCCCACCCCAAGATCATTCCCATTTCATTAATGAAAACGCTGTGATTAAGTAACTTGCCCAAAGAGGCCCAGCCAGGATTCGAATGTAGGAGGTCCAGTGGAGAATGTGACCGAGACTTGATCATCTTTTCCACCCGAGCTTTACTTGGGACTGATTCATACTCGGTTCTCCGAGAGAGTTTTCCAAAATACTGAATGACGCCTTTCATTTTGAAAATAATCCTGCTTGACTTATACAGACAGAGCCTGGAAGAAAAGACAGACATATAAAATCTATTTTCTCTATTTGGACATTGAGATAATGGGCAAATTTTAATTCCTCATATCTGGAAATTAATAGACTATTGTTGGGTTTTTGCCTTTAAGACAAGGTTTTGAAATCATGATCTTCCTGCCTTGGCCTCCCAAGTACCTGGGATTATAGGTGCATGCTACTGTGCCTGGCACTCAGAATACTGTTTTCCTATTGCTGATATGAGAACAGATATCTGTTGCTCTCATGATTCCATTGCTACTGGGATACGGGCTTCTCTTGGCCCTTGCGACCCAGTTCATATCCCAAGCATCACAGTATGGCAATATCTTTCCAGGGATTTCATAACAAATATTACATGAAAAGATCAAAACTCCCATTACCACTACAACTCAGAGGTGACATTTAAAGTGAAATCCAAAAACAAGAAGTAGTCAATGTCTTGACAGTCTGGGAGAAGAACATTTCAGACAAGGGGGAAAGTGGGTGCACAGTCCCCGAGGCAGGACAAAGTTTGCTCGTGTTCCCTGGAACAGAAAGTAGGCCATTGTGGTTGGGGTGAGTGAGTGATGGTAGCAATGGAGACTGGAAGAATAAGGCCTGGGGAGTAGGAGGGAGAAGTCACACTACCCACGTGCTTACAGGGGTAAGGGGTTTGACTTTTATTTCCAACCTAATGTGGACCCAGTGGAGAACTGTAAGTAAGAAGGAACTGTAGTATGACTTAAGGGGTTAAAAGGTCATTTTGGTGGTCAAATGAAGAACAATTATAGGTAGCAGAAATGGAGGCAGGGAGACTCAGATCACTTTTTCTTGGGTGTCATGCCCAGCGATTTCAGTCCTGTTCCCATGTTGTGTTCCAGCTCAGCATCCCAGACTCCCTAGATCCTCGCACTTGTTCCCTAAGCTCCCCAAAGGCTCACCTGTCTTGCTGTTAGCTGCTTTGACCATCCCCACCAGCCCAGACTGTTTCTGACTCAGGGGGATGACTGGGATCACCAAAAGGCAGTGGTTGGGCTCGTAACAGTCACTTGAAAATCCAAGCACTTTGCAAGATCCACAAAGGCAGAACAAGAGTTGGCCTCATTCGTCAGGCAGAGCAGGAGCTCCACAGACACTGGTGGGGTGAAGTGCTGCCTGGAGCAAAGCTGTCCGTGGGTCCCTTCCTGGATCAGCTGGAACCCAGTAGGGCTGCCAGGGTGATTCATTAGCAGCCTGATGTCACACATCTGCAAGTAAGTAATTTTTATTTTTAACTGTTGCCTTCCAGCCGTAACAAGTGGTCAAAACTTTGTTTTATTATGAAGTTGATTATGCACAGGTAGAGACCTCACAAAGGGGTAGTGACAATGAACGATGCTGAGGGAGCCCACGCTGCACCCAGGTCAGCCTCAATATCCATATGGAATGGATCCAAATAGACCAGGGATAGGCACTTTTAGAGGGCAAGTTCATCCCTTCCGGTGAACGCAAGGTTTCCGGCAGACTAGGAGGTGTTTCTGGGAGCTGTTGCCATCCTACAGCATCCTAGTACCGCTGGACTCAAGACAGAATTGAAGCTTGGTTAGAATTAGATCTAGAAGAAAGTCATTTCTTTGAATATTTTTTTCATCTTCTTATCTTCTTACTCTATCATATCTCTGTATAATACGCAATAGTTGATTCTACTTTTATTGAAGTTTTTTTAAAGGAGGCCACCCCTCATGCCTGGGCCTGGCAATGGGGGAATAAAGGATTTTAGAGGATTGGCACAAGGTTTGAATTTATAGACTAGAGTTATGCTATCATATTTTCCACTGAGCTATGTTTCCCTAAATCATTTAGATCACCTCTGAGTCTCAGTTTCCTCATTCATAAAATAGAAGCACTAGATTTCCCTTTTTGGCAGGGTTTTTCTAAAAGTTAAAGCATAAAAATGACAGCACTTGTAGAAACTTAGTTTTAGGTACTCTGTGTGTTAATCCATTTAAACCCATCAACACTCCTTCATGGTGGGTGCCAGTGACACTCAGTTTGTAAAATGCTGACCAAGAGGTGAGGAGGTTGGCTGGAGGTCACAGAGCTGGTTAAGGAAGGAGCCAGGACTCAAGCCCAGGCAGCCTGAGTCCAGGGGAGAAGAACCAGCCTAGTACTCAGGAGTGGAATCAACTTCAATAAGTGGTAGCGCTGTTGAGCTTTCCGTAAGCCAAGGGCCAGCTCTATGCACAAACCTTTGTTACCATTCCCCAGACCTTGGATATGGCCTAAGGTCCTTATGAAAAAGGAGTAGAGAGGACACTGAAGGCCTCAGAAAAGGGGAGCCAGGGTATGGCCCTCCCAGAAGTTGGATCCCCAGCTCTTACAGGGGAAGTTAGAGCCCATCCCTGAGAGCAGGATTGAAACAAGAATAGAAGGAAATTGACACCGAAAAAGAAGACCATAGCATGGACTCCTGGACACCACGGCATTCCTAGGCCCTTCTGGACTAGTGCTGGGATTCAGATGAATAAAGCACAGAGGGAAAAATCCAGGAAGCTCACCCTGAAATGAAGCTTAGACTGAAAAAGCAATGGAGCCTGGTTCCATTTGCCCAAGTTTTCTTCTTAGACGTCACCCACCATGTTGTCTGCTACAGCTCCATGACGTAACAGAGGTTCAGACAGGGCTAGGGAGCCAGAGCACTGCCTTGGCCCCCGAGGGTCTGTGGCTTATCCCCAGTTAGAGCCTCCTTCTGGCCTTAGTGTTCCCTTGTGTAAACTGAGAAGGTCAATTAGCCAAATTTTAATGTCTCCAACATCTAGAAAATTCCAAGTCCCCAAGCCTCACTTCACCTACAGCCTCAGGGCAGAGCGATTTCACTTAGGTCAGAGGATTCCCTGCACATAAACAAGAGTGAAACAAAGGCCCCCTTTCTCTGAGTTGTTAGCGCGCGAGAGCACGCGCGCACACACACACACACACACACCACCCACACTTGTAATGCTTATACGGCCCACCCCCCACCCCAGTCATGCACAAAGACACACAGGCGGGCTGAGGCACAAACACCTGGACTCTCTAAGCTGCTCCTTCCCCCACCCCCAGTCCCAGCCCCCAACTCCCCTGCTGGGAAGCAGAGGGGGCCCTGTGTTCCACTGCCTGTTACCTAACCTGATGGGCTGGTGCCACCCAATGGTCAGGATTAGAAGTGCAGCCTTGGCTCCAAGACCCAAACATGATTGGACTGAGCCCAGAGCCATTTGATCCATCTCTCTCCCTTTCTTGAAGCTGAATCCAAAGCTACTCTAGATACATCAGTCTGTCTGTTACCTTACAATCCTTTAAATAACTTTCCTTACATGACACCCCTAGTTTTTTCTAAAGGTCACGGGGTCGCCACTGACACTTGGAGCGGCCTGGTTGGGCTAAACAAGAGCCTAAATGTGATGGGTGTGAACTGTGTGTGCTGGACACCATTCTAGAAGCTTTCTCTGTGAACTTTTCGATATTCACACTTACTATCTACCACAGGATATGTATTACTGTCTTCTTTTGAAAGGGCTACAATCAAGAATGGAGGATTCTAAGACGTGACTCTGCCTCTAACCCCAAAGGTGCTGCTTTTTTCAGCAGCCATTTGGCTCATCCAAATTTGTGCATGAGAGGCTGTAATCATTCATTCGGTCATTCATCCCTGTGGCCGGCACTGACTGAGCATCTATAATAGGCCAGGATCTACACTAGGAGCTGAGAACTCAGCATGCACTAGGGTCTGACCCTTGCTGTTAAGTAGTTCCCAGCCTTCCGGGATCAATAACCTTCATGTCCTCCTAAGCCCTGACTTTAGAACTTTACTTCTTTGCCAAATCCAATAAAGGTCTTGAGGAGAGGCCCCGGGGAGAAAAGTGAACAAGCCGTAACCCAGAGTGAGAAGGGCATCCAGTCCTCAGAGGAAGCGGGCTGTCAGTGTCCTCGCCCAAGCGTCCCCTGATCCACACCGTGGAAGTCTGGAACTGCCTCAGTGCAGGGCCCAGACACACCTGAGAAGGAAGGCAAGATCTGTGGTCATCTGGCTTCACAGCAGTGTCCTTTGTGCCACAACAGGGAGGGCAGAGCAGAAGGGGCCCAGTGGTGAGAATTGGGAAATAAAATGACAGAACAAAGCTTTAGTTACAATTCTACAGCTCGTCATTCTGACATCTGCTGCCTCTGTGACTGGACTCCACCTTGTATTCCTTGTCCTCTCTCTCCCTCTCTCTCTCAATATTTCTTCAGATTCACACTGTTCCTGTTCCCAATGCCCAAAACACCCCACAGTTTATCAGTTCCTACTCATTGGTCTTTTTCTTACTAAATAATGGACAAAGAAATAGAATAATGGAATCCTGGAATTTCATTCATGTTTTCTACTGAAAAAAAGATCATCCAGCCTAAACTTTATGGATGAGGGAAATAGCCTCACAAAGACAGAAAGACTGGTCCAAGATCACAGAACCAGTACATAGCATAGTACGGCCAATAGAATAACTGGATCTAGAATTCAAGTTCCCTATTTGAATATGAAGACCATTGTTCTATTTTTCTTTTTCTTTTACACCTGTAGTTATTTTAGTATATGTGCTGCTGAGGCAAGCACTTGACATCTGTTATTAAACACTGATGAGTCTACTCCAATTCTGAAATATCTTTTTATCCTTCTTCTCCTAAGTCCTCAGTTCAAACCCCACTAGAATAGAATATGTCACTTGAAAACAGAAAACATCTTCACCTTTTCCAAAGTCTTAATTCTAGCACAATGATTAACACGTAAATGCTTATGACAGAATGGAAGCATGGATGGACAGATGGACGCATAGAATGACGGGAGGATAGATGGGTGGACATGTGGAAGGCTGTTCTATAGTGGATGTTTTATACTTTACATTTGGTCTTCCTGTCTCCAACTACCCCACAAATTTGGCCTATTGTTCACAGTGATATTAGAGTGACCTAATAAGTGAAAATAAAACTGAATCATTCTCTTCCCTGTGCAAAAGTATTTGAAGACTTTTCTATCATCTAATGGGCGAGTCAAGACCAATTACCATACATTGCTATCTATATGGGTCTTTTACCTACCACAGCAATCCCACATGCTACTCCCATAAAAAGGACACATATACATACCCTAAATTGAAGAACAATCCAACAATTTGGCATTCTGTGAGTAAGGCAAACATGCTCTCATCTCCAGGACTTTTCTTGTGCCATTCCCATATCCTGCAATTCCTCTCCGATCAGTGCCAGAATCAGTTAAAATCCCAGGCTTCCATCAAAGCCCAATTCAAATGCTGCCTCTAGGCAGTCCTTTCAATCTCATGATGAGTTTGCTGTGTTCAGAGCATGTGGTCCCTCTGGCTTTGGTAAGCATGGTCTACCTCTCTGCCCTTCTTGAGTGATATTTCAAGACCTTTACTTGGACATCATAGTTGGACATTTTCTGTTCATCTCTTCCAACACAGTCTCAGCCACAGACCTGACACACAACACAGCAAGTGCTTATTTAGTATTTTTGAAATGGATGTTCTTGTTGTACCATGAAAGTTTAATTATATTTCATTCTAAAACCACTGAAGCTACTTTCTAGATCATAATAGACAGGAGCCCTACAGGAACTGTGAAGAGTGTCTCTAGAGAGCCAAAACTGTAGGGCAGGTATAGAATTGGATTGCAGAGATAAAAGTGATGCATAAACAAAAGGATATCTCTTAGGGACAAAGGGTACCCAGGAAAAAGAACTGGCTGTCATGGGTGGGAGTTTTAAGGCATCATATTTGGAATCACACGAAGATATTTTGTATGATGAGAAATGTGTAGCAAAAGAACAGTCAGCCCGGAGATAGTGAAACTTCTAGTCTTGCAGATATCTAAGTAGTGGCTGAGGACAAGTCGGAGGGTTTGGGATAATATATGGAGAATGGCAACAAGGATCAAATCATGTTCATCTCCAGCACTGAGTATCTATGATATCATCAAACCTCCAGGACTGGCCCAAGCAAAATTACCAAAAGCTAGAGTTGACTTTTATGGCTCAATATCTACGCTTTATTTTAATGCCCCTTCCCACCCTGAGCCTCCAAGATTTCTGTCATAATGTTGCTGGGGATAGATGATATTCTTAGTGCACCAGTGTTCCTCTCAGATACCTTTAGCCCATCTTTAGGTCATCTGTGTCTTGGTGAACAGTTCTTACATACACTAACCTTCCAGATAATCCCAGTGTGGTAGAGGCCCAGAGGCCAGCAGCAGTAACTCACTCACTGTAACACAACTTTCTTTAGTGTCTGTAGAAGCTACTGTGGAGCTTCAACTCAATTGGCTTTGCAATCTGCCCTGGGGGTTTGGTGGGCATATTGAGTGGGTTATGGAAACACATGGCCTTGGGTCCTACTCTGGCCCCTCATCCCTTCTGCTCTGGCACTCTTCCCTTTGTTTGCTTTCCAGCTGCTATAAATTAAGCAGCTATTCTCTGCCAAGCCTTCCTGCCACAATATCTCTGTCTTTGAGCCAATAGACCATAGATCGAACCCTTGAGCAAACTAATCTCCACCTTTAGCTGTGGGTGTTGGGTACTGTGTCCCAGCAACAAGAAAGCTGACTAATATGTAAAAATTGGTATCTTATTCACTTCCCCACTATTTGTTGTTCATGAGATCACTTCCCAAACAACTTACTGGCAACCAAATTTTTGCCTCACGGTCAGCATTGTGAAATTCAACCCACTCTTTATAGTGAAGGACCAAACTTCAGACTTTGCGGTTGTGCAGCACTAGATAGAGAACCCAGTTTAAACTTGGGCAAACTAATAAACCTATATGATCTCATTTCAACATGTGAATAGAGGTTTAAAAATTCTACCTTCCAGATTTCATGGCATTGTGACAAAGATCTCTATAGGAATTATCTCAAGATGAAAACATCCTAAATTACCCAGGTAAGCCCTAAATCCAATGTCAAATGTCTTTAAGAGAGACAAGAGAGAAGACTCAGAAGAAAACTCCTGTGGATGAGGAGATAGAGATTGGAATTATGCAAACACAAGCCAAGAGGAACTCCTTGGACCACCAAAGCTTAAAGAGGCAAACAGGAATTCTCCCCAAGACTTTCTAGGGAGGTGATCACTAATGACATCTTGATTTTAGAACTCTGTTCTCTAGAATTGTGAGGGAATCCATTTCTGTTACTTTAAAGAACCAAATGTGTGGTGATTCCTTATGATATCTCAGGGTATTAACATCCTTGGTTAGTAAGGTATTAATGTTAAAAAGGTATTAATGTCCTTGGTTTATAGATAAGACTTGTAGAAAAGTGAGTTACCCAGGGTCACTCAGTCAAAATATGGTGGAACTTGGATTCAAACCCAGGTCTGCCTGAATTCACAACAGCCACTCCTAATCACCCTATCAGGGGAAATAAATGGTACACTATGCCTAGCACAATACCAGGCATATGATAGATGTTCCGAAAGTATTAATTTGTTCATTTGATTCAAACTTCCTATCTGCCATTCTATATACTGACCTTTACCAGGTGGTCAAGAGTTAACCAGACAACAGTATTCCTGTTAATCCAAGACCTCGTGCATCAACCTTCCTGGAGTAGGCTGGTACCTGGGATACAACTATGCACGTCTAGAAGGTCTTTAAGAGTCGACTTGTCTGGTAAGTATTTCAGCACCATGGCAGCTGCTGAAAAAGATAGATTGGGGACTGTGCCTTGAGTTAATGTCAGTCTGAATTGAAGATGTGCCAGCCTCATCAGGACATATTCTTTAATTAACCTGCTAATCCTGTCAGGGATTGGGTTCACTTTCTCCAGAAATGTGTTATGTGTCTTTTCTTTCACCACTTTGTCATTTGCTCTATTTTAGATTCAAGGTGTCCTTTAAGCTGTACTTCAAAAGACTCTCTGTCCTCCAAGTCAACAGCTGTTGAAAAAGTGGCCTCTCAAATGCTATTTTATTTCTCAACCATCACATCTTTTCACCCTGTGCCTGCACATAGCAAGAAATAAAACAATTTTGATGCAATAAATACATATTAAATAACTGTTGTGAGCCTGGTCTTATCCTATGCATTGCTCTTTAAGTAGAAAAATGTGTGAATAAAAGCCAGATCTTGTTTGTAGGCACTTGCTTTTGGGCCTGGGGGTGGCAGTTAAAATAAATCAGATGACTGTTGTGTTTCCGAATATCTTCACTTTATGGTAAGCACAAAAATGATAATAATTTTAAAGGTAGATGGAGGTAAATTTATAAGGCTGTTTGAAGCCTAAAGGAATGAGCCCAGGAGCCCTAGGTCTCCAGGACCTACCAAATGGCTACACAGACAGTAGCTCCTGTCCCAGTCCATTTCTGCTGCTGTAACTGAATAACATAGGCTGACTGGTTCATAGCAAATAAGTTTATTCAACTCATAGTTCTAAAGGCTGCAAAGCTTAAGGTGTAGTAGCCATATCTGTGAAGTCCTAGGTGGTAAAGACACTGCAGAGGTGGATCAGGGTATCACAAGGCAAAGAAAAATATCCTCAGGTGTGTCCTCTTCCTTTTTTTTTTTTTTTTTTTTTTTTTTTTTT
>NW_022900928.1:14595153-14603530 GCF_012274545.1 Fukomys damarensis
TTTTTTTTTTTTTTTTTTTTTGGTACTCGGTATCGAACTCCAATCCTTGTGCTTGTGAGGCAGGTGGCAGAACCATTGAGCTAAATCCCCAGACCCAGGTCCGTCCTCTTCTCACAAAGCTCCAGGCCAATTGGATCAGGGCCCCAACTCTGTGACCTTACTTGACCTCAATCACCTCCCCAAAGTTTCATCTCCATATACTATGATCAGATTGTTTTCACCCTCGTACAACTCATCATGTTGCTTAGATGTCAACATAAGTTTCAATGGGGACATTCAAACTCACTTTGCACACATAGTCACTCACCTACCAGTGGTAAAACAAACAAACAAACAAAAAAAAAAACTGCTACAGGGAACCATAGCTCTAATCTTTCTTCTTTGCAGGTAGTTGTGTTCGGCAAATGATTCTACAGCTAAAATCCAAGAGTGGCAATACTTTTTCAACTTGTAGGACACAATATGTCATTTCTTTATAACTTTTCCCCACATTTTTTTCTTTAAAACTTTGGACCCACCTACTCTTGGACTGCTAGACTGGACTCACAGAAAACAAAATGAAAGAGCAAGGAAGAAGTTATTGACAGGAAAGTTCAGAGATAATTGATAATGTTTAGTTCAGAGAAGTGGAAGGTTTACAGTTTGTTTTCACTATATGTTTAGAGAGGGAGTCATTCAAAAGTTCATAAAAGGGGCCCTGATTTCCAGGTATTCCATAACCTGGGTAGTTTTGAAAATCACTGAAACAAAGTAAAAAGCATTCCTTGATGAAAGAACCAACTGGGACTCTAGATTAAAATTTCAATGTGCCATGAATAACTAGATGAAAACTTGAAGTTTCCTCTCAAAAGTCATGCTAGGTTGGGCTTATTGTTAACTGACCATTTTTGCCTACCCAATATAGCAGGCTGGCAGGGAGAAAGTTGTTGAAATCACCCAACAATGTATGTGATATACTCAGGGGGACAAAACAGGCCTGTTTTTTTGTTTTTGTTTTTGTTTTTACCGGAAACACACAACACTATTCTAATACTGAGAAAACAACAGACAAACACAAAACAAGGCACCATTCACAGTGTAGATGAACTGTGTTCTTCAGAATACATCATTATCTTCAGATGAAGGAATTTTCTCAGATAAAAGGAGATTAGAGGTTCATAAATATTAAGCACGATTTTGAATTGGATCCTGAATAGGGTCTAGGTGGACAGTACCATTAAAAACACAAGATGAAAATAAAGTGTTTGTAGATGGGGAGGGGAGGAGGGGGTGAAAGGAGGGCAGGGGTAAGGGGAAAAAATGAGAATCAAGACTTGTCATGTGGAGGTACAAGATCCCAACAATGAATGTAACTGTACTGTATCCCTAAAATGTACCAATAAACTCAATTAAAGCTGGAAAAAAAACCACATTTTTAAAACAACTGTAAATTTGAATAATGTCTATCAGATAATATTAATGAGCAATTTCTTCATTTGGCCAATTACATAAGAAAATATTCTCATTCCTAGGAAACATGCTGATAAGTTTAGGAAAAAAAGAAAAAAGCAGCAAACAGTGATAAATCCTGACAATGGTGAACCTGGATGAAAAATGTCTGTGAAAGTTCGGTCACTATTATTGAACCTTTCCTGTAATATTAAAACTATTTCGAGTTACAAAGGTAAAAGTTTAAGGGCTAATAGACAAATAATAACATACACTATTTTGCCTTCCCCATGGTTTCCCTCTTTCTATACTCTTTGCTCCCTTCCTTTATTACCTTTACGACATCCATCAAAAAAAAAAAAGGAAAAGAAAAAGTAATTCTGACATCCCTAATACAATAAGTATTACTAAAAGAGTAGGAAGAGTTCATTGATGCTCTGGAAATTTTTTTGTTTGAGGTATAAGCAGGGCTTAGTAGAAAGCTGTTGGCTTGTATTTACTTCATTTTATATATATAGAGTGGCGGGGAGGGAGAGGGGGGGAGATGATTTTTTTTCTAAACATTTAAATTTAGGGATTATTTTTTAAGGACTTACACATGGTGGAGATTGAATACACAGTCTCTAGAGCTGGAATTTCTCATATTTAATGAAGTCGGGCCAAAACCATCCTCCACCTTGCCAAGCAAGGGGCTTGAGTTCAGGTCTAGATTTGGATCTCAGTATTCATTTGCTAGGACTGCTACTTTAAGGTATTACAGATTGAATGACTTCAATAATAGCAGTTTATTGTCTCACAGTTCTGGAACTGACCACTGTAAAATCCTATCCCCAAATAAGGTTACATTCTGAGGAACCAGTGGTTAGGGCTTCATATGGATTTGAGGATACTATAATCCTGCAAGTAATATCACCTATGGATTTAAAGTTCTGGACTCCATTACCTCTATCTATCCTTCTAGTTAACTCTTTCTAATTTTAGAAATACAAGATCCCTGATTTTCAAACAGTGTATATTGGCTGGCCAAATTCCCAATTCCAATCCACATCAAAGATACGAGATTTCACATCCCAAGCCTCTATTGAGAAGATAAACCAAGTTTTAGGAAATTCACATCAGCAGCCCAGCTCTACTGTCTTTTGAGTTGTCAAGGTTGTTATATGGAGACATTGAACAAATAGTAAATTCTGTTTTCATTTCTCCGTTCCTTAGACTAGTGTTTTCTTGTTTGAGGAAGCAAAGGTCCACCCTTAAGAGTACAGGCTCCAACTATCATGGTGCTGAAGAACTTGGCAACCCCAAACATAAATAGCAAGGTATATGAAATGTAATCTGAACCAATCCTAACTAAGTTTGGACTAAAATCAAATCCAGGCTTTTATCTGAAAGTCTTCAGGGTTCTGTCTCAATCTCGAGTGCAAAATAGGTTTTCGATTAAAATCAGTTGGTTTAAAAAAAATTACCTTTCATTATGATGCATTTCCTCATTTTTCTTCCATATTGAGAGTGACAATTTCCATTTGTGATGATCAGCCACAACATAGATGCAAATGTGCTAAGTAAAATTAGGTGTATCAGAGCGACTGTCTTATAAAAGACTATTTTACATCCTAACCCAGCAAGCAGAGAATTATTCCTTCTCTATGTACTATATGCAGATGCTCAGATTATAGCTAATTATATTGTTGCAAAGCAGAGCCAAGAAACTGCTACAATACTCCCAGCCTCCTTGGGGAACTCGCCATGAAAGAACTTTTTTTTCTCCTTTGTAAATTACACTATGATATAATTGGGTCTCACTGTTCCTGTAACACTGTGCTCAGGGATAGCGCAAGAGAAACGAACAATGTCTTACTAAGTCCTTGTTAAGATCATTAAATGTAGATCACAACACTCAAGCAAGCTTCCAAATCTTAATGTGTCACAGTAACAAAACTGAGGGGAAAAAAAGTGACAAGTTGCGTCACATTATTTTTCTCTTACAATGGAGTTTAAGGTAATAAAGTGTTAATGAATTCGGCCCGTGTAGTTAGCATTGTGAGAGAACTTTTTTCTTATTTTTTACTACATTGTAGGAAAAATTGTCATATTCTGTTAGGCAGCTGTTTAGAGAAAAGCTTTGACAGTGTATAATTGACTCTATTTTTACTGCATTTTCATACGGCATTGTTAGGATTATACACTGTACTGAGTTCTGCTTTTCAGTTTTACGCACTGATAAAATTTCTCCTTAGATAATTTTTCACTGGAGATGAGCTAGAGCTGAGCTAACCAGTCAAAAATGGCAAAACCCCAGCTTCTTCTCTTGGACACCTTGGCGGGACTTACTTGAATTATTTGTCTAGGAGGCTTTCAGGGCAAAGGGACCTGTGAGATCAACCCCTCACCCTACAAATGGAGCCACACATGAATGTATTTCTGAAATCATGTACACACAGTCATCCAAGTGGTCGCAGTAATTCTCAGAGGTTTATTCTAGGAGATGAGGCTTTTAAAATTGTGGGTGATGTTTCCTTTTTGGCTTTCTGTTTTGTTTTTGCACGTCTTTTTTTTTTTTTTTCTTTTGGTCTATAGTATCCCTCCCCTGGAAAATGGGTGGGTGTTTTTAATGTCAGCTCTTTCAACTCATGTCACAGTGTTCCTTAATTTCTGTCCTACTGAGTAAGTGAGTAGGTGTTGCTAATACACTTGACCACTTTATAGCTAAGATTTTATGTGTCTAAAAATTTAATTTACTTTAGATTCAAATCAAGGTGTCATAGGTTCTAAAAAAAATTCACACTTTTCTCTCCTTCCTTCTTACTTCTGATTGTAAAGTTGGAATAAAATAGCAGCAACAGTGGAACTCTTTAACAGCCAGTGTGATAGGGGACACTCTCATCAGGAAAGACAATGGCTGCAAACAACCTGTGCTTCCTTGTTGGACCCTGACAGTGGCTAAAACCATTGCCCCCTGAGGTCAGAAAGATTTGCAGAGTAGTCCTGGCTGCACCACACACTGACCAGGTTACCCCAAGCAGGTTAACCTCTGGGAGCTCTTTGAAATGGTACCAACCTTCTAAGCTACTGTGAAGATTAAATGAGAAGGTGCATTTATAAAGCTCTTAGCAACATGCCTGCACATAGTGAGCAAAGAAAGAGGAATAGGTAGAAAGGAAGAAGAAGAAATAGGAAGGAAGAGGTAAGTAGTCTCAAGCAAGTCCAAAAGCAACAAGTCCAGAAACATTAAATCTTAAAGCTGGAGAATCATCTTTGGCTCCATAGCCCCCTTTATGAACACCTGGAGGAGAGTGTGGATCTCCCCAAGGCTCTGGGAAACCACAGCACCACATCTGTTAGCTCACACAGCAGCTCTCACGGACTGGGCTGCAGTCTCTGCCTGTGGTTCTGTTAGGCTGGCACTGCATCCTGGTGGCTCCACAGCTTTGGGCTTCAGGGTGATCCCAAACCACCTGCCCCAGCTCTTGCTTTTGCTCTCTTGAACAAATTCCAATTGTTTGAATATGCTGTCTCTCTTTCTGGAAAGTCTGCCTCCTCTTTACTCTATCCAGTTAAATTTCATCTTCATAGACTTAATGTATATTTCTTCTTTCAATAACCTTTATGTGATCCCTCTGATCAGGTTTCTCAGCAGCACTCTTAACATTCTCAGCCAGATGTTTCTCTGCTGTGGGGACCATCCTGTGTGTTGTAGGGTGTTTAGTAGTATCAGCAGCCTAAACCTTCTAGATGCCAGTCGCAAATCCCCGTTCTAGTTGTGACAATCAAATATGTCTCCATATGCCATCAAATATCCCCTGAGGGGCAAAATTACTCAGGATTGAGAACTACTGTTCTGAATGGTCCTTCCCTATCGCCTTATAACACAGAAAATGTCTGTGATCCTCCTTTGCCAATTCCTCCCTCACCTGACGTAACACTGTAAAAACATGAGGGGAAGAATGTGTATCAACTTACTGCATATGCCTGGCATATAGAAATTTTTTAATAAATAAGAACAAATAAAGAAGTGAACCAGAGTCGGACCTTTAGGGATGCAATCGATGCACCTCATTCCTCCATACTTTCCTTCAGTCAGTCTGAACTAACGTGAGCTACCTATCCAATCCTCCTTGCTCTGGTCTTTGAGAAGCAAGACTTACAAGATCACAAGTTGCCTCTGCTCCAGCCTAGACCTCTGTCTTCTATCAGCATTCCAGTAACCAAAAAAAAAAAGTCAAATGTTTGACCTTTCGTAACACTTAGCAACACATTTAAATTCTAGCTTAAAAATTTGGGTCATTGCCCTTCCCGCCTCCACAATGGCAGTGTGCCCCTCCTGAAACTTCAGGTCCTTAAGGAAAGCTGCCCTGTTGGACTCATTTCTGTCTCTCTACCCACACCCAGCTGCCATCGCTGTCTCCTGTGTGCACGGATGCATGTGGTAACTCACCAGTGTGGTATTTTCTGAATATATGGCAAGCATGTGCCACTCTACACTCTGTCAAAGCAAGGGCTCTGTTTATTCATCACTGAACTTCCAAGATCTTGACATGATGAATGAATGAGTGAATGAACGAGTACGATTGTGGTGGATGAAGCACTGTTCTATTTCATATGTTTAATTTAACCCTCAGGGAAGCCGATAGGTGCTCAAAAGTAATCACCATTTGGTACTAAATCAGACAACTAAGAAATGATCCCAGGGTACAAACTCAGGTTCATCTGACTCCAAATTTCACACTTCAAATATTTGTCAAATGAATTCCACTGAGCAGAATTGCACCTTCTGTATGATAAGTGATCTCAACGACAGGATCTGAAGTCTCCTACGACTTCAGGAATCTTCCCTACAAAGGTCCCACTGGGCTTATAGTGTTTCGAATACTTGACTGGGGTATAGCAAGTCTCTTCTGAAGAGTTTTAATCTCTGGTGTGTGCAGGGCTCAACCACCCTTCACAGGGAGGACAAAGTCAAGAACTGGAAGCATCACTTGCCAAGAGAAGTCTACAGGCTTCATTTGTTTGAAGAGGAAAACAAGATAGAATGGAAGTTTGGACAGAGGCCAGAGGAGAAAGAATAGAAACTGCAGGCTCTGCAGAAAAGCCTATTCTAACCTCTGCAGGCCATCCCACTGGAGGGGCCCAACTTACATTGTACTGTCCTAAGAAGCCAATAGAACAACAAAAGAAACATGATTTGAGGATGAGTATTAATAAAGTGTTCTTAATAGTCAGTACTGAGAAGGGAGAGAGGAAGGGAAAGGAAAGCAGGACAGGAGAGAAAGAGTGAAAGAAGGAAAAGGGAAGGTAGAGGAGCGCAGAGATGTCTTGAGTGCTCTTTATTCCCTGTAGCCTATAAAGTTTGAGGACAGTAATTTCCTGTAAGGCCAGTAGTGCTTACCACAGAACAGCAGTTGTTATAGTTACTGTTGAGCCAGCTGATCGCTAGTCTCTTCACTCCAGGAGCCCCAGCTTCTCACTCAGAAATCCCTCCAGTGTGGTGACTGCCTTCTTTTAGTGGTCTTGCCTTCCCACCCCCACTGCCCTTTGCCGCTGTCTCTTCAATCTTTCCACGTCACCAATTCAAAAGACTTTCCTAAAAGATGGCGATAACGTGCAAATAGCAGAAATCAAGTCCCAAGTTTCTGTCAAACCACCCAATCATAAAACTGCCAAAGTCAAATGTAGGAAGACTGGCGATCAAAGTTCCCTATCACAACAAAGAACTTGATCCCGGGTTCCAGCTTAAGGCTGGGAATCAGGCAACAGAATAACTCCACCCCCAGCTAGACAGTCTTTCCAGAAAAGCCTCCTGAAACACTGACACCTCCCAGGACTCTAATGGCTTCCCATCACCACCAGAGACTGACTGAGTGGGCTTGATGTTATAGTGTAGATCAAGAATGTTATCAAAAACCTCATGTGTTCATTAGGCAGGGATCTAAAAGCTGTTTGAAGCATGGGGGTGACATAGCTGATTTGCTGTTAGGAGGTGGGGTCTGATTGGAAGAGATGGATCACTGAGAACATGACCTGGAAGTTTGTGTCTCCCTCCCTGGCTCCTCCCTTCTCTGTTTCGTGGCTACCATGATGAAAGCAGCTTTCCTCTGTCCAGGCCCTTCCACCGTGCCATTTCTGCATTTAAACTTGCTGAACATGGACTGGAACCAAGCCGACGTAAACCTCTCTTCCTTTAAGTTGGGGGTGTCAGACACTTTGTCCCAGTGACAAAGAAAGTGATTAAACATCCAAGTTTAGCCATGACTGTTGCAGCAAAAACTCTGTCGCACATAACCAATCATTCCCCCATAGTGGCCTTCCTTAGTCACCCATTGTCCAACAAATATAAACAAACTGATGCACTTTTGTATGTAACTACCAGTGTCAGGGGATTTTATACATGCAAAGGTAAAGCACATACATACCTATGTAGCTGCATATGATTACCAGGACAAATGGATACAAATGGAAACATATAGATGAATACATACATGCAAAGACATAGTAGTATAGCATATGAATGTATTTAGTCATACAAAAGCATGTATATACCTTAGAGTCATGGTGCAAGTGACAGAAATGCAATTCACATTGGCTTTACTTAAATGAGGTATTCATTTCTCTTTTTATTTTCTTTTTATTGAGTTTATTGGTACATTTTAGGTATAAAGTACAGTTGCATTCATTATTGGGATCTTTTACCTTTACAGGACAGGTCTTGATTCTCATTTCTTTCCCTTGTCCCTGCCCCTGCTTCACCCCCTCCTCCCCTCCCCATTGAAGTATTCATTTCTAACAGAGTCTGGGTGGGAGACAATGAAGCTGGAGACAAAACAAGGATGTAGTTGGGCCTCAGGAGCAACTGAACTCAGGACCATGAACTTTATCACATAATTTACTTTGTTTCCATCTGTCCATCCAGTACATATGGAAACAAAGTAAATTATATATATTATATTATATATAA
>NW_022900928.1:14603849-14641178 GCF_012274545.1 Fukomys damarensis
TATATATATATATATATATATGTCCTTTCTCTACATATGGCAAATATGACCATAATCCTGATCTCTAAGCCACAGTTTACAAGAGAGATTACCACAAATATTTTCTAGTTACAAGATTAAAAAAAAAAAACAGAAAGAAAGGACAATTAACCCCAGTGCCCACATGTTTTAGTCAGTTTAGGTTAGGTTATGCTGCAGTAACAACAAAAAAAAAAAACTTAAAATTTCCACTGCTTACCGACACAAGGTTTATCTCTCACTTATGTTACATAGTTATCATGGGTTAATTGTGGCTTTACCTCCTGCCATCTCCTTTCTGTCACCTAGGATGACAGAAGAGCCCTTCTCTGAATTTATGTGTGTATCACAAATCTCATGGAGCAAGGAACAGAGAAGAGTTGGCAATCCATGCAAGGGTTCTCAGAAATGCTGGTCAAGTGTGGCATGTGTAACCAGGGTCCTAACTCCATTGACCCAGAAAGACATTTGGCCACACATTAGGTCCAAAGTAGGAAGGAGGAAATACAATGCACCACACTATCTCTTAATCATCTGGCTGAGTGAGGGGATACTGGAATTGACTCATCTCTTGATTAATTGTGCCAGAAGATAGAATCAAGTTGTGCTGCTATGGTGTCTCCAGCAGTAATGTTGAGAATCAGGAAAACAAAGAAGCAGTTACGGGGTGGCTAGACGATAATTTCATTGTATTTTAGAAATATCTCTAATAAACTAATGGCCAAACACACATTTGGCTCAGTAAACCACAAAGAGTACACATCATCACAGACTTGATAATTCTCTCACACTGATAGAGGCACTACACACATTCAGGTCTCAACACATATGCTCACACCTATTATGAATCTATAGTGGTGCATGTGTGTAGATGTACACACACATAGCACACACTGGCATCTAGTCTACCCTCATTTACATGGGAACCTACGTGCACATGCCACCCTCAGGCACACATGCACACTCTAGCTCAGCAGGGAGTGGCTGCTTCTGCGGCTGGAGAGATCAAAAGCAGCTGCTCCCTCTGCATATTTAAGGAGCCCCCCCCCCTGCTTCCCTACAGCTCTTAGCTAAGCCCCCTGCCTAGCCAAAGCCCACTCTGGGAAATGCCTCTTACCTCCCAACTCTACCCCAGGGGAGAGGCTTGGGAGACCTAATCATTTCCTTCCCTGAGTCTTTTAGGAAGCACCCCAGAGAGGTTCCAGGCAGGCCTGGGATTCCAGCCTGGCCCCAGCTGCAAAGCCCACTGCTGACTCAGGGCATTAAGCAGAGTGAACAGCCCCATTGGGGCAGCTAAGCTGAGCCCCAGGGAAGGAAGGATGGACCCTGCCTACTCATGGAGAACTTGTATTTCCTCTTAAGGAACACTCATATTGCCCAAAGAATTGAAGAAAGACATGAAACTTTGTGCAACAAGCCCCAAACATAGAGCCAAGCTTCAGGCTGTATTCCTGGCTTTGCCATAAACTCATCCAGACCGGCCACTCCCCCCTCTGAACCATAGTTCCCTAGAAGAGTAGATACTCAGAACCACTAGAAACCATAGGATCCAGGAACAGCAAAGACCTGGCACACCTAGCCTGGTCACAGCTTGCACTGCACCGTGGCAGACATTTCTAATCTATCACGACACCTTTCAAGCTAATTCTGGATGCAAACTCTGAATAATTTTTCATAAAATGTTCTTTGTAGGGATATTAATTCATCAAAATAGACACATGAAAGAAAAACTATCAACAACCTTAATATTTTATCCTAATACTTCATTGACTGTATGCAGACAAATGAAGCTCAGAAGTGGGAAAGCTCTTCTTCTAATCTCCCAGAAGTAAATTAGAAGGCTGAAATAGATGAACTCCTAGGCTTCACCTACTTCTTTCCAGTTTTCAATCACAAATGGTAAACAGGTTGCATCTACTCTGCCCCCTCTCACCAAATGGCAACGGCTACAGGCAGCACCACACGAGAGGAGCCTCAGGACTCTGCCTGGGGCTTGGTAGAAAAGAGTGCTGTGATCCGCCAAAACCATCAGCCATCAGTGTGGGTGTGCAAAATCGAGGCTCCAGGCTAATTTTTGCTAAATTAGCAGAAGTTGGTTGGGGGGACCATGCATTTTTGTATACAGCCAAGGTAACAATACTGACCTGCCCCTAGACTGAAGTGTCATTTTCCCCAGGAGTAGGGATGCTTTGAGTTGAGCCCTGGGGGGTGCGTAGAAACCTGTTTAAAATGTCATTATCAAGGAAAAGATAAGTCACTGGCTCATCCGCCCACCACCATTGGCATTCTGTTAAAGTCTGTTTCTATTGCTGATTGAGTCACCCATCAGGAAATAAGAGCATAATAGCCACACTCTCTGGATGCCTTGTGTGATAAGAGCATCACAGCTACAACAGTAGTAGTTTGTTGAGCACCTGTTACATGCCAGGTATTTTGCTTGACTCTCCCTGCAGTGTTTAATTCCCTCAGCATGGCTGCAACTAGGTCACATATCCATGTTTCACAGACAAATAAGTTGATGCTTAGAGACATGAACTGATTTCTCAGTATCATTCAGGTTGCAAGAGGGGTAGGTTTGAGCCTATACCTATCTGATGCCAAAAATCTTTCTTGTTTGTATGAAATGATGGTTAGATCTGTTTTGAGTAAAAATAAGAAACAACATGAGGTCTGTGAGTATGAAACCCAGATAGTTTTGGGGTAGATGGAAAGACTGGGCTATTAGTACTCAAATTTTGATGGCACTTCTTCTTACATTCTTCTTATATTCTTCACTTCTTGTATTCTACATCTACTTTTCTATCAAATTTAGAACAGGACTCCCCAAATCTTCATGCACTTATAGATGGGGCTTTTGGGAGGTGATTGGATTGTGGGGGTGTGATACTCATCAGTGGATGGGTCTACTCATGAGTTCATTGCTAAATGTGCTGTGAGGAGGAGGGAAGCCTAGTCAGGGGAGGTGGGTCACTGGGAGTGTGGTCTGGAAGGGTCTATCGCCCTCTCCTCCCTTGATATCTCCCTCTCTCCTCTTCTCTCTTCCTCTCTTCCTCTCTCTCTCTCTCTCTCTCTCCCCTTCCTGCTGTTATGCCAGTAGCTGCTTCTCCTCTGTGATGCCCCTTTGCCACGCCACCCCGCCTTAGAGCCAGCTGGCTATGTACTGAAACCTCTACAAACTGTGAACCAGAATAAACTTTTGTTCCTTTAAGTTGTGAGTGTCATGTATAACATCCCAGCAATGAGAAAGTAACTAAGATATAGACCATAAGTATCATCCAGGCTTACTACAGAGCAAGTAACAGATACTATAGAAATGTTATTGAAACCGCATGATGCAATCTAACATGACTCATTCCCTTTTATTAAACCACCGAAGCACTATACCATCAATGAAGAAAATGGAATTTTTAAAAGTACAAACGAAAATAAGACACATTCCTTATTTCTTGATCCCTCTACCAGATATAGCCATTGTTAACACTTTAATAGACAACTTTTCAGAATATTTTCATACATACTTTAATAAACACTACAAATGGCTTTATAACCTGCCCTTTCATTAAATGATACTCATGGTACTCATCCACAGCACCATTTTAACACACCAGTAACCAGTCCTTTGTGTGGGTATGCCATATTTTATCTAACCAATACCTGTTGTTTTCAATTAAACATTATTGTATGAAATCTTATAATTAATCTCTTACATCTTCATAATAGATAATTTTCTTAAAATAAATTTCTAGAATTTCAGGGCTAAGAGCACAGATACCTTAAAGGTTTTGTTACCTAATCCAAATTGTCCTCCAGAAATATGTGTGTCAGTCCATTAATTCTATCACCTTCTCTAGATCTCTGCCAAAGCTGGACATTTCATTTTTAAATCCATGCTTCTTAACACTTGTGAACATGAAAACAGAGTAATGCACTTTGGAAGATCCCCATGGGCCACCCTATGGGGCCCAGGCATGGATGGTAGAAATGGAGGTGTTGATTTATTTACATGGACAGCTGTCAGCATGGCTTGAAAAAAAGGTGCTGATATGCCAGATCATGTGAAGACCCTCCATAGAGCAGCACTGCTGGGCCCTGATTTAATGCCCTCCAGAGTGCTGTTACCCCATCTAGAGAGTAAGCCCTTTGAGGGTAGGGATTGTGCTTTATCTGCCTCTGAAATATCCTGGGGCTTAGTGTACAGACCCACTCATCAGTAGTCTTTTGAGATACATTGTCTCTGTCTCAGTCAGTGTTGAGGCTTTGGAGGACTTAGAGTATCTGGCCAATGGTACTAGGAAGTGATACTAAAAAAGCTGGAAGGGAAGCTGGCCTGGGTTAGGGGAGCAGCTCTGAGTTTGGATTCAGGAATTCTGAATTCAAGTCCTGGCTCCTCTGCTTATGTCAGGCAATCCTTTAACATCTCTGAATCTACTTTCCTCATCTAGTAAAAAAGAAATAATAATGCTGATTTCCCAAAGCTGGGGTAACTAAATGAGATAGTATAACGGGAAAAAGAACTCACAAATAACACACACTGTATTGCTGTTCCTTGGACTACGGTCGTTTCAAACACTTTACGGATGCCTTTAATCTGGGGAAAAAATGCAAACTCAGAATTTACCAGTTTAAACATTTCTCCTTTTAAATATCCTCATCAATGATTAGAGTTAGGCATTCAAGCAGATAAATTTAGGCTTGAATCCTGGCTTTTCCATTCTTTGGCTTTGTGACCTTAGTGAAGAAATACAAAAATATTTTTAATTAAAGGTCTTCTTGACTATAAAATGGGGATAATAACAGTACCTACTTCACACACACACACACAGCATAAAGACCAAAGGAAAAAATATAAATGTAAGTACCCAACCCAGCCTAGGGGTATAGTAGGACTTCTAGAAATATCCCCTTCTCCTCTCTAACACTATGAGGGCTCCCCCGCCAATCAACCTCAGACTTCTGTCATCTCTTATTCTGTAATAAAACACTCCAGAACTTATTGGCATAAGTAACAAATGTGCATTCAGCTTAGAATTCTGTGGCTCTACTATTTGGGCTGGGATCAGCTGGGTGGTTCTTCTGTTGGTTTGTTTGCTCCTGTGGCTCCAGTCAGCTAAAGGTCAATGACCGCCCTCACATGCCTGGTAGATGGATAAATATCAGCAGAACAAAAAGGAGGTAACTGAGTTTAGATCTCAACATCCAGCAGCCTATTTGGAGCTCATTCATGAATACAAATTTCCAAAAACAGCAAAAGACCAAATCACTGTGCACAAGTTTGCAATGCTTCTCTGGCCAAACTCACTACATAGCTAAACTGAAACTCAATAAGTAGAGAGATTTCTCCTCAGGGTGTAAGGAACTCCAAAGTCACATTATATAAATAAAACTATACAACATAGGGAATAGCTTGGGAATTGTTTGTGGTCAGTTCTGCAGTCTACCTCACAAGTGAGGACTTCTTCCAGGACTATCTGCGCCCTATGGTCCAATTGCTCACCCAAAAGTAAATTTCCTCAATGCATATCTGAATTTTTTTCCATAACTTTCCCAAGGTTTGCTCAAATTAGTGCCAAAGTGGTGCCATGATCTCCAGCCTAGAAGGCTGCAGAACAGGAGGCAGAGACAAAAAGAACAAATGCTTAAATTGTCTGATGAATGTCAGATACATTAAACTAATTTATGTAATAATGTAAGCACAGTGATGGGAAGGTAATATGAGAGGCATAAATTATACATTATTATTGTCAGCTCTAGCACTTATCTTAGTAGCGTGTCAAAATACATCCTGATATGTTAACATTTATAGAAATGAACAACAAGTGCCTGTGCTCAGGGCTCTGGCAGTGAGAAGCCGGGTGTCATTTGCATACATGCATCAAGCCATCATTGTCTTTCTCAGGACTGACAAGGTGAGCAGAAGAGGGTGCCCTGTGTGCTCGGCTCCCCTAGAGAGCCCTGAGCCAGAATCACCCTGGCCTGGACCCCAGAAAGCCAGGAGAGAACATCTTTTGGGGGTCAGACCCATAAGTTACCAGCTGTTCAACTCACATCATTTCCCCTCTCCAAACCTCAGTGTCTACATCTCTGAAATGGGAATAATAAATCTGTCTGTAGAAGATCATTTTTAGGATAAAATGAAGTAATGTTGTTTTTCTTCTCTCTTAGTGGGGTTAGGAGGTCTGTGAAGCACCCTTAAGCTTGGAAGCCTGCACAGATCCTGCCCCACACATCCTAAGCCCAGAAGCATAGCTCAGGATTATCTGGCTATTGCTTTGATTATTTACTTCTGTTTCATACATGGCTTTCGCTTGATCTCCCCCATCCCTTGCTGTGTTGTCCTCACACTGCCATTCTTATGCCCAGAGAAAAACAACAGAAAACTCCTAATAGCAACTTCCCAAGGCTGGTAAAGATTTTGGGGAACTGTGGGTTAATTTTGTATACTTCTGGGGCCTAAACACAGTGACAGGAAAGACTCAGTCTTTAGACGTCAGAGAAATCTGTGAGTAACACAAAAATACAGATACACAGCCCCAGGAAGGGGATCTACTACTTAGAGCCAACCAGCTTGTAAGTCATACTCAAGAAACCATGAACACACCCAGCTAACCCCAAAGCAAGCCCTGACCCTATAGCAAGAAAACTGAGAGTCCAGGCTCACAGGAGCTCAGTAGGCAACCCCAAGAGGGGCTGGATGAATAGACCCAGCAAGCTCCCCGTTTCTAGCCATAGCAGAAGAACTAAGAGATTTATATCCTGCCTCACCAGGGTACCAAATAATCTAAACGCAAGGGCAGGATGACTCTCTGGGGGTGGAGAAGAGGGAGGGGTGATGAGGAAGCAGAAACCAAAGGTGGGGCCGGGGGCAGCAGTGGTCCTGAGGCTAGAAGCTGGGACCCTGGAATCTGCCACCTTCCTCCCCTTCTTTCCTGAAGTGCTCCACTTTCTAAGCTTTTTATACCTCCCACAGTCTCAACTCAGGAGAGTCCAGATACCTTTCTAAACTTCTGTTCCTTTGTATTGAAAATGAGCCCCAAAAGCCATGCATCTTCTGGACCAGCCATCCAGGCCAGCACCTGTGAGTGGTAGTACCTCCTGAAATGTGGCAGCCTAGCTGTTGCATGACTTACCTTGCCTTGGCCCTGCCCACTCCACTTCTCAGGGAGTGTGTGGGAACTGTAGGGGTAGAAACAGTGAGTATATTTGAAGGTCTTCAAGGACACCCATGCTCTGATCTAACAAATCTATAGAGCTCTAATTCAACAAGTCAAAATAAATTAATCCTCCAACTCTCATAGTACCTACAAGACAAAAAACTCCACCAATAGAGAGCGAGCTCTTTGAGCTGAGGACATTATTTTTTAAAACTTTTTCTGTATCCCTATTTCCTCAGTACTTTAGATGAAGGTTGGAACACGTACAGTGACTGAAAAGTCATAGGACCCTTTTGTTGAATGTATTCTGGTTGGTGTGACAGTACTAACACCTGGCATTCAACTAGGGAAAGGGTCAAGAAACTATGACCCTTGGACCAAAGATGGCCCCAACTCATGTTTTTGTAAACGGAATCTTACTGGAACACAGGCACTCCCACACATTTCGTCTATGGTTGATTTCACACAAAAATGGCAGAGCCCAGTGGCTGTGAACATAGATTGGATGGTCGGTTTTTACAGACAAAGTTTACTGATCTCTGAACTAGAAAGTCATGGAATACAATGCATGCTCAAGGGCAGATTTCCCTGTGAACAGATCCTAAATGCCATGATAAAAACTCTCCATTATTTCCTCTGTGGTATGGTACCTTTTGACTCAACATTGCCAAGTACCACAACAGTGCAGTGACCACAGATTCTTTTACCACTTCAGGGCACAAGAAAGTGAATATGCCCAAGAAGCATATTTCAGCTGGTAGGAAAGGCAATCAGTTCTCTACCTCAACTACTACCCCCCTGACACCCAAGCAGCAACATCATACTCCCCATATTCTAGCAAAGCCAACCAACTTTGCCCATCCATTTGCCATTCAACAAAGTCTTTTAAACAGATGACTTTTAATAAGTTAATCCATTCATTGTCTGGAGCTCTGAAAACTGACATAAAAGCACAATGACACCTAATTAAACTTGTTCTGTGAAAACTAATTTGTCAAACCCAGAAGCACAGTTCATAGATAAATGCTAATATTTGAAAGTCAAATTAAAGTTGAAAAGGTTTGTAATAACAGTTAATTAACTCTTGTTTTGTTTTCCTTCACTGCAAACTTGAACCAACTGCATTGCAGGCGCCTCTTTAACATTTTGGACCACAAAGATAAAATTCAAAGCTTTGAGATATGCCTTTGATGTTGGTATTCTCTGCAGATTTGATATTATTTTAAGTCTCTTTGTTTAAAAATTCATTTTTATTATCCCTGCATGAAATGCATGGCAATTCCCCAAATAACGAGCCATCAGTGCAATTAACATCGTCGATCGACACCAGCGTCCTGATAATTAATACAGACGCACTGCCTCCCCAGCGAGAACTGTGAGGGCTTGATTTTTCAGAGCAACTGTTCATTTACAGACTCAGCTTCAACCTAATGAAAATGGATTGTGAAACTTTAATGAACAAGACTTTGCTGTCATAATAATAAAGACTTTGAAACAACGCGGAGGCCTCCCTAGCAAGCGTCTGGCGCTGTGCTTGTTGCTACGGTACATCAAACCAATTAAGCCATATGATGAATATTTACAGCGAGCTTTTTTTTTCAACTCTATGACATAAGATAAACTCGTAAAAGTGAGCATTAATTCTGCATCAACAATTTCTGACATACATCGGAGCAGAGACACATTTGCCCAGCCGACAGGCTGTCTGCCCACCTCTGTTTTGTCTTAGTAAACGTCAACAAAGGATTAGAACTTTCTGAGAATCCAATTTGCCTACACAGGTTGTGAGCACAAGTGAAAGGAAATTACTTTCCTGGAGGGGCATGTGCGTGTGTGCTTATTTTGCTTGTGGGATGTGCATAATTGTCCTCATGTGGGCCTGCGTCTCTGTACTAGGAGGAATATGTTCCTGCTTTGTGCACAAGGATCTGTGTATGTGTGTGACAGTGCAAGAACACATCTCTCGGGGCAAACATCCTATTTCCATATGTAGCTAATCTCTGCCTAGGCAGATGACAGTCATTTTGTTTATCGATTTGGAGTTCAGTGACCATTTCTTGTATCAGTTCAACAATATTTATCGAGCATCTACTATATAGGAGGCACTGCAAAATTGCAATAGTTATGAAATCTTTCAAAGCATCTCTTCATGAAGAACTGTGGTGTGGTGGTAGGGTTCTATATATCGATTAGTAACCAGTCATAGTAAAGTGGGCTAAGTGTTAAAGAAAGAAGAGTGTGTGTGTGTGTGTGTGTGTGTGTGTGTGTGTGTGTGTGTGAGACTGGAACATATTGCCTAACTTGAGAGAAATTAGAATAGAATTCTTCAAGGGAAGTGGCACTTAAGCTAGGATCTGAAAACAAGGAGTCAGCAGGTAAAAGGAGCCAGGTGAAGAAGCTACAGAGAGGTGCCTCTGTGCGCATGTACAGCCATGTACATGTCGAGTGGGTTTTGTGCAGGGCCTGTGTGCCTGCCTAGGTACACACCTATGCACCTCTGATACCCAGGTCTCAGCGTGTGGGAATCGTGGCACTCACAGACACAGACAGGCATTGTCTCAAAACTGGAAACCATCGCTCAGACGAGAAATGACCCACTGGAGAGCTGAGAGAAGGTTCTCTGGAAGGCTGAATGCAGCAACTCTAGACTGGAACATCTGTTCCCTAGATTACTAATCTAAGCCAAGTTTGTAAATCAAATGTTCTCATACCTGTCATTATCTATAGCCTAATGTACAGAAGGACAAAAGGTCTCAGAGGCTCCTGGAAGATGGTTTAGCCCCCTGATTTTGAACACAAGCTCAAAACCTTAGGAGTTTTCAAGTAAGGAAGTTCCAACTAATCTTCTCCCAGATGTAAGTGCATCAGATATGGGCAAGTCAGCCACGCTGCAGTAACTTTAGAGCTTAGCTCTATCCCAGATATAACTAACAGAATTGTTCACACATGCACAGACACAAAAGAGTAAATCCTGGCAGTGGTAAAGAAAGGAGGAGAAGGAAAAGATGAAAATAGAAACATGAACACTGCTATTCAGCTGCACCTAAGCTTCTTAGACAAGTGGGATCAGAGCAGTATAAGTTTCCACAACCTGTTTTGCAGCACAAGAACAGGGTCATAACTTACAGAGCACATCCAGGTACGGGTAAGGAAGTAATGAGGATCTGAACTAGCCCAAAGAGATGTCACAAGCCCATGTACTTATCCACGGGGACTCCTCCAGGCATGCGGGAGCTCATTTTCCTTACAACAGTCTCAGATGTTGTTTTCCCAGCCTAAAGAAAAGTAGAGACAGTCAATTTTATTTGTAGAGAAAAGCCACCATTCACAAATGCATCAACAGGAATGATGAGGCACACATTTATTCGGGAGCCATTCACTACAGAGGCAAACAGTCCTATTCACCTTCCTGGAAGCTGTGCTCAGCAGTGTCCGCTGTTCATCATAATGATTCAGAGTCACCAAGGAAGACTGATGAAGAAGAATATAAAGATCTGCAGCTAAATGTCTTCAAAAGATTAATGTATAAAGTGTTAGCCCTTGGTCATCCAAAAAGTTCAACTACCCAGATTCAGATTGACTAGTAATGCCAACCAAACATTAGGCTAGAAGTGTCCAGCAGTCATCACAGAGAATCCCTGTGGCAGTAGATTTTAGTGCTTGCATTTTAGAGATGAGGAAATAGAAGCAGAGAGAAGCTAAGTGGTAAGGGACAAGGCAGAGCTTCTTCTTCTTGATACTTCTTCTGGACAATTAGTAGACCCAGTCAGGGTTCTAAAGATATGAGATGCTTAAAATCCTCCCACATGTAATCAGCAGCCTCTGCCAGCTATTGGAGAAGTCTTTTCCCTTCTCACTTACATGGAGCCTCTGTCAGTCTCTTGGTCCTGGCTTGGCCTCTCTTTCCAAGACCAGTAGAAATGGAAGCTTCTGAAAGCACAGGTTGGAGAAAGATTTGAGGTGACTGAGAATGACATATCAGAAGACACAGACCAGACACCTCTAGCATGCCAAAAGGTCTTGTGGAGAGGAAAGTGACATTTCTGTTTCCCTGTGCACTCTGTCATCTAGTCTGCACAACCATCTTGTACATAAGTACAATTATATTGTACACATATTGGTGTACATGATAGAGTTCATCTGTGCTGTTGACAGGAATCAGGCAAGCATTATCTATACTCTGTAAAAGGCACCAAGTGAATAAATGACCCCAAGAAATCTGAGCTTCAGAGAAGATTAACAAGTTGCCCAAAGTCTCAAAACCATGAGCAGTAGTCCTGGGATTGAATGCAGAAAGTCTAACTCCAAGTCCACTATTCTTACCATTGCATTCTGCTACCTGTGGGAGTGATCCCCCAGGTCCAATGTGACTATGACTGTCACACTTACAGAAGTTCCTTCAAATTTTGGGACACTGTAAAGAAAAGAAGGTTGATTGTCTCTTGTCGTGGCTATCTGTACAGCCCAGCTCCCTGGCTGATGGCTCTTGAGTCCTGAAGGTAGAAATCCTAGATCTATTCCTCCTGAGAGCAAGAGACCCTCCTCAGCCAACACAAGGTTACAAACCAGAGACTCTCATGGAACTGGGGATCCCAAGCATCATCCTGTGTAATCTCTTTGCAACATCCCCAGGGACCTCTGGTGAAAAACTTTCAGTGTCTAGGGATTTATCTCCCTGATGACTTTATCTTTGTATGAGAGTTCTGCACCATTAAACTGGAGTTAAAATCCATCTTGCCTCATTTTCCATCCACTGGCCCATCACTGAGTCCATCTTAGATGGGGGTGTCTTTTCATTCAGATACTGGAACCAGAGAAGACAGGGCTCTCCATGAGGGCCCTGGTGGTGGTTTTCATTCTCTGCAGTGAGCTGCATTGGGTCTCAGACTTGCAGACGGTGAGGTGGTCAGAGGCACTGAATGCCAGGATGACCCAACTGTCCTCTCTACAGTGAGGCTCTGTTTGTCAGACAGTGTCCCATTGTACCCGTTCCTCCACCCTCAACAATGAGGCCCAGAACCTACGCCCCTCCGGGGCCTGAATGCCTTCCAAGTGCTTGGAAAAATACTTCCAAAGAGTGACAACTTGGTAAATGTTATGATCATTACATTATTTTTGTTATCCAGAAATAGTATGATAGGATAATTAGCAGGAGGGAGGCACTGGAACCCACCAAAGACCCTAAACTGCCTTGATGAACACAAACTATGCTTATATGGAAATCTGGGTTCCAATTACAGTTTTATCATTTAAGATGACAAGGAGGGGAAGGAAGACGATTTTGATGGCGGGAGAGACACCAAGGGCAACCACCACTTCTACTATCCTTACAAGTAAGCACCAGGCACATTAATCTGAATGCTGACAACTATCCCATAAAGTGGATACTATCATTGCCCCACTTTACAGATAAACAAAGTGAGGCTTAAAGAGGTTAAGCAACTTTTAGAGGTCACATACTTGGTGGTGATGAGATTAGAATCCTGGTAGTCCAAGAGTTCTGGAGTCTGGGCTGCACGGTATCTCATGTCTCTAATTTGCTTTTTGAGTTTGGGCAAGACAGTTTCCCTTCCTGGGTTTCAGTTCCCCATTGCCGAGGGGGTTCACGGTGCCAACAGGCAAGAGAATTGACTTGAGAAGGAGCGGAAGTTCCTAGGGAAACCAAATTTCCCCCATTGGGTTCTCCACCCCTCCACTTCCTTGCCTTTAAATTCCCTCCTAGCTGCCTGGACAGCTCTCAGGATCATTTAAACATGCAAATCAGAATTAATTATTCAAGACCAGGCCTACTTTGCATACCAATTCCATTTTCTTCGGTGTGGGAAGATTCTCACCCCTTTTCACAGTTTAGAATAATGTGCATCAGACTTAAAAAATGAAAACAAAAGTTTAAAAACATGGGAGAAGAAGGATGAACCGGTTTCTCTAGCTGGTTGTTCTCCCTAGCTGGGGCTGGGCTGAGATAGGCTGGGAACCAGGAAGACTGGGGTGGTGGACCAGAGGCCTCTGGAATTTCTAGATCATGGATATCTTTGAGGATCTTATAAAAGATATGCGCTCTCTTGTCCAGAAAATCTACAAACACAAAATGTGGCATACAATTATGGGGCATTCCCTGAAAACTTGAAACTCAGCTATAAACCCCTGGTTAAGTGTGGAAAGCTTGAAACCAGAACTTTTGTAGAGATGAAGGCCCTTGTGCTTCATGAGCCTGAAAGTAGGGCAAATGCCTGAGGCAGTGGCCCCAGAGTCTTCAAACATAGTTCACTTGAGCTAACACAATTCCTCTGTGTCTTTGAGACAAAGGTGAACCAGGGCCCATCCCAAGGCACCAGAGCCTTGATTGGCTCACCTGAAGTAGGAGCTCAAAGAAAGATATCTTCAACTACCTTCCCAAGAAAAATATAAAAATTGTGTTTCTAAATCATACTATTTTATATGACCACACAATAAAAGGAACCACAAAGAAAGAAAGATGAGAAGAAAATAAGTAAAACTCATGTGGCAGTTATCATTGAGTGGTATAACAATGGATCCCATTTTTCTTCTAGGGGGTTTTCTAGATTTTTTCCAGTTCTCTACAACAACAAAAAAAAATTGTCTTATGTTAACACGCACACAGAGTTGACATTAAAAATTTAAAAAGAACAACAGTGGGTGGCCAAAGATTAGTCTTTGAGAACAGAAACAAATTAGCTGTCATGATATTATAGAGATAAGAGATTAACTATAAAAAGAGTTTAGAGAAAAGAAAACTGGCCAGAGGAGAAAGAGAAAAATGAACTATCCACTTAGAGAAGAGCAGAACACAGAAACCAAGATGTCAGTGCTGTCACTTTTCCCCTGAAAAAGAGAGACAATGTCACAACTAAGCTCCTGATTCACTCAAGAGACCTAGCAGGGATTCTGTCTAGAGGTCTATGATGCAGCTTTAATCTTTCCAGCAAATCTACTTTTTAGCTAAGCTGGTTTGAGTGTCCCTGGGCTCAGGTAACCAAATCAAAATTAAGACAGAAGCTGAAGAGAACCAGCATTTCTACCATGACTACCATTTCTACCATGACCGAGTGCCTGGGACATTTGAGTAAGTGTGGGTGACATTGGAGAAATTATGTATAACATCTCCATGGGTGTGTCTGTGCAACAGGCTGAGTGTGTGTAACATCCAAGTATTTGTGACATCTTGAGAGAGTGTGCATGTGAGAGATCAAAGTAAGTGTATGTAGCACTGGAATAAGTATGCATAGTTAGCTGGAGTCAATAAATGTTTAAATCTGTGACCTGTCAGTTGTAATTATTATCAATTTCCCCACCACAATCTGGTCTTATACTCAGCCCTACGGGCCCATTTTTGCAAATCTCACCTGAGATCAAGGAAGACTTTCTCTGGAAGCTTTTCTTTCCAGGTTCACCAACAAGAAGAGAGAAAAGCAACCAGTCGAATCATCCTCCTTCCTGCTCTTTAGCCCCTGTCAGATAATTTCCCATGACCCCTGGCAAGATTCAAGCTGCGGATCAAGAAGAAGCTTGTCCTTCATCTTAGCATGATGCTTGAACGACCATTAGGGACATCCAAGGCAGAGACAACTATTCCTGTGTTATAGGTAAGAGCTGAGTTCCATAATGATAAAGGGACTTGCTGAGGTCACACGAGATAAAAGCAGATGGGATTTGAATTTCATTCTTCCCACCTCAGAATCTGGATCCTTCTCATTATGTCACACTGCTCTCCACAAGAGTCTGCAGCTGTAATATTCAATTGTTCCTAGACTGTCCTGGTTGCAATTCACTTCCAAGTTCCCATTGAGACCTCTCAGCAGGCATCCATGGCAACCCTGAGCCTGCAGCAGCAAAAGTAACCTCATGTCCTACATGTTGATGGCTTTGAGCCCACTAGCACAGAGTTGGTAAAGGAAAGGGGATTGAGCCTGAGAAATGGACATGCTACACCTGGGAAGTGCTGGGAGGGCAAATCCATCTTGCTGCTTTCTGGGGATTGATTTTATTTGAAGAATCAAAGATAAATCTCTAATGAAAGGCCTGCAGCTGAATGTCCAGAAGACAGGTGGCCTGGGTAAGCACTACATGTGACTATGTTTCTAAAGCTCTCTACCAGGAAAATGGGAAACTTCTACCAGTATGCAGTAGACATTAGGAAGGCACCTGCCATGGGTGCAGCTTGGAAGGAGAATGTTATTTCACCGTGTCCCAAGGCCACTGGAGAATGTAACATTGAAAGCTGGCCTCGTTTCATGTTGCTTACTTCCCTGTTGGTCCTTATTCAAAAATTTCTATAGATTAATTCCTAATCCATTTGCTGAGTATCTCCTTTTTCCCGGATGTGAAATCCTACAACTAGGATTGAAACTCCAATGAGAGTGGCCCTCTACATGGAGCCCTCTAGCTCCAGCCCAGTGGCGGTGAACCTATGGCACACGTACCACGACAGGCTCTTTATATTATTGAAAGCTCTAAAAGGTTCACCGTCACTGCTCCAGCCCCATTCTCACACAGTGATCATCCAGAACAATACCTATCCTTCAGCCCTCACTCTGAATAAGTTCATTGTAGCCCCTCCTAGGAGCAAGATATCATGAGAAGGAGGTGGGGAGAAGAAACTGGCTAAAGTGAGGGCAGTGGAGAATGTGGAAATATAGAGGTGACAAAATGAAAGCCCAGAAGACAAACTGTACCAACCTTTCAAGGTCCATTCACTTTCAAAGTGTTCATCCTATGGCTCAATCCAATTGAAATGATTTCTGCGTATTGGGCACAGTTTAATGTACTTCATACATATTAACTTTCTTAATCGCTTTTCTCTCCAGCTTTTGGGCTCTCTACAGTGGTATCTCAGTTCAAGAACTTTCTACACTTCTGGTTGCAAAGTCAGTTGGATAAGAGCTGAATCAAATTTTCCCACAAGGTCAACATTGAACCAAACCATTGAATTTGATTCTATTTCTGTCCAATTCACTTGGGACCAGAAGCCTGGAAAGAATTAAGTTTGTGAAGAAAGGTACCACCGTATTTTGCACCAATAAAGTAATTCATGAACTAAAAGATGACTAAAATAAATAAGATGGATAGAAGTGACATGAGAGAATAAGAAAAAAAAAAGAACAATCTCATAGCACAAATGGTTACTCCTTTGTGTCACTGATACTAGTTTAGAAGACATTTTCCTGCCCACTTTCTCCATAACTATTTGTGTGGCTCTATTTTATCCTTGCTATCTTTTTCCCACTTGGCTAGGGGACCATCAAATGAAAAATAGTAGATTTCCATTCGAAATAGAAGACAAAATTACAAGCACTACTATTAATGAGGTGATTTAAATATATATATATTCAATCAAGAGTAATTGAGGCTGAGCATAGTAAGTCATGGAAAATTATAAACTATGCCCACTCTAGGGCATGACTGACTATTAAAATCTTTTTCACACCATTGCCTAGAGAAAGCAGCTGGGCACTATGCCACCAGGGAGGTGGCAGCCGAATGGCCTCATTCCCTAAACAAGCTTGCAAAGAAGAGGACAATCAGATGGATTGCTGAATCAAAATTAACTCTTTTTATGCCATGCCAAATGGGATTTTTGACAAAGAATGGTTAGGAATTGACTCCTTAAGAGCAAGCCAGAAAATGGCTTAATTCATTGCGAAAACTTTTATTGAATACATTTATTAAACATCCACTATGCACTTTTGCAGCAGTTAGCGCATTTACTTTAATTCTATAAACAACTACATGTAGCCCATTTTATTCAATTGCATGTATAAAAGCAGAAGCTGATGTTCACAGAAGCCAGAGTGATCTGCCAAGGGTCAGCAATGACCCATAGCAGAGCTGTTTTGTATATTTCAGCTCCACTCACAGAGCTTTGCCTTATCCAGTTTGCTTGCATTGAGCAATGAAGTCTTATGTCCCACCAAAGACCAACAAAATCCCAGTTAACTAGAATTTCTGGCACCTGGTGATTTTCTTTAAGGTGCTTCCGCCATTTCTCTCAGAGTTAAAGAGAAAACTTTGTATTTCAGCCTAACCATGTCCAAGTCTCTTTTTTGATGTTGGTCAGTGTAGAGAACATGGTAAATTAGAATATTTCTAAGAGACCCATTTGAAGAAATTATTTCTTTGAGAATATTTTTCACAGCCCAGAATTGTGAATGGATTTAGAGGGGAGGAAGGAATCCCAGGATGAGAATGCCAAAATATACAAGTTCTCTTGTCCAGTCTTTACCTTCTTGTCACTCTTCCAACCCTCACATTACAGATGAGACCCAGAAAAAGGCAAGGTCTTGGCTAACTTTTCTATGGGCTAATCCTACCATGTGTCTGTTGTTTGTTACTAGTTAGTTCTTAACATAAGACTGCTCCTTTTTTTTGTTATGCCCCCTATTAGGCAGGGATGAGGGGAAAAAATGAGAATCAAGACCTATCATGTAAAGGTACAGGATCCCAATAATGAATGTAACTGTATTGTATACCTAGATTGTACCAATAAACTCAATAAATTTTTTTTTAAAAAGTTTAAAAAATGAATAAATAAAAACCAAAAAAAGATAAAATTGCAACTCTGTTTAGGCAAAATGTTGATCAGGTAGGACCTATTTTTGTCAAGGTTTGAAGCCACATTTTACAGTGGAAGGACCTCTAAACCAAGTATCAGGGAATAAAAGTTCTAGTCTCAAATGAACAATGTATTTCTGTTTGACTGTGGAACATTTATTTAACTTCCTTAAGTCTCAGTTTCTTCAACTTCAGGTGGAACCAATGATATTCATCTACTTTACAACAGTCGTGAAGATCAAATTATGGAATGAGTATGAAAATATAAGGCACATTTTAAAATGCTATAAAATTATGTATGTCTGTGTTCATGACTTATCCCAAAGAACCCCAGTCTCTGAGACACATTATTCAAGAATTATCTGGACCAAGCGTGGAACAGCACGAAAAGAGCAAAGGCTTTCAGATCAGTTTGACGCTGGTTCAAATGGTGAGTCTATCATTGACTAAGTGAAGGTAATGGAACAAATTCATTTTCCTCACAGAGTCTCCATTATCTTCTATAAAATGAAAATAGCAAAACTTCCCACATTTAGTTGGGGAGAGGACTGCAGTGATGTGCTAGTAAAATTTTAATAACCAAATTTCTCAACAACGCCAACAACAAAACCCTTCTTTCTCATGTTTACTGGATGGTGTGGTGGAAATATTCTCACAACAGCAAACATCAAGTACCAATATGGCACCACTGAATGCCAAACTGGGAAGAGATGCACACAATTGGCTCACTAGCCAGCCTGAGCAAGATAAGATGAGTTACTGAATATGAGGGTACAGGATAGGTTTCCCCATTTACCAGAAAGTCAGTAAATGTTCATTCAGTTCATGCTGCTTGGTCCCTAAAGCTGAGGCAGACATGAAGCAATCTGAAAAACAAATCTACAAGCTGCATAAATGTGATGATGATAACTGGAAGAAGGAGTTATCCTAGTGCTACTGCAAGGGACCATGTAACTAGAGGAAAAATAATCAGAAAAAGGTATAATTTTGCCTCCCCATGAACACAGTAAAGGTCTTAGAATTACCACCCACCCTTAGTATCATCCAGATCCTCTCCACTCTACCGTCACCTAGGTAACTTGGGCAGTGTGGGATTGGTTCCCTGGCAATATTGCCCATCTCTTTACTCCTTTACATACCCATGTTTCTTGACCTGTGATGACATCCCTTCCCCAGATGCCATTGTGTGTCCCAGCAACACATCTCTCCACGGTAGTCCCTAGCTTGCAGCCAAGACCAGGGGCCATTTAACCAGAAATTTATAATTCTGTCTGTTGTCATGAAAGAAAAGCATCAAAGACATAGAGCCTAGACCAATAGCCAAGAGATTTGAAGTCTAGTCTCATGACCATGCTGGACCAGCTGCAGCAGGACTTTGGGCAAGTTGCTTGGCTACTCTGAATGTTTGTTTCTTCATCTGCCAAATGGAGACTTTCCTCAAAACTATACAATGGGGATTTCCTTTCATCTGAAAAATGGGGGAGTGTAACCCCTGCTGTGCCTCCACACTGAGTGGTCTTCTGATCCTTGTATATGACAAGTCCTCTCAAGTATACCAAGTGCAAGAGGAGCTGATAGCCAGAAGTACTGGCATCAAATAGACCTCCAGTGTCTCCAGAGTTCTCCAAAGCTTGGCTGAAGCCTTGGCACCAGGGAACCCAGAGATGAGTGAACCAAATATGTTCCGGGATGCAGCAGGTGACATGTCAGATGGATTCTGAGTGGGTTTGGGTTTCTGCCTTTGCCAGTGTAGAGCCACTTGTACAGGCAACCCAGAATTCTGCCCAACAGCTGTCTCACTGAGAAGGAAATTGGCAGCCCAGGGAAGTGAGCCGCTCTCAGGTTAGACTTGATTAGGAACCAATTTGGGCCTATCAGCTGAGCCTCTAGTATCATCTCAGCCAATTACTGGCCAACCTTGGCCTGCAGCTTGGTGATCCCTTCCAAGCTGCACACCTTTATTTCCAGCAGAGCACTCCCCTGGGCCTGAGGTGAGAGGCCAGGGTGAGTGTGGCCTGTTGAAAAAAAAAATGGTAAGAGAAATAACTTACTCGGTAAGGTAATGGTATGGGTGGGGCTTGAGCTGCTGCTTTAATTTTAAAAACCCTCAATAAACAATCTTGTGGCTTACGTCTAATAAGTATGAGAATTCATAAACTCTCCCCAGCCGCAGGGCTCTGATGACTATTAAACTTTTTTCTGGCAGAGGAATTTGGGTGTGATGGGCTAACTGAGCTACTCCACCTCTGCCAAGGCAAACAGCTGGCAACCCAGGAGGGAGGCTGGAAAATAGCATTCAGACTGCCCCACACACACTCTTCAAGTGCTCTTTGGGTTGGACTATACCTACCAGGACTGGCCCCAACAGAGGCATCCACCCAGCTCCATTTCTTCCTGCTCCTTTCTTTATCACTGCAGGAAACTGGTGCTGGGTCCTACCCGACTAGAGGAGGCATCACTCCCGAGAACAGAGAAAAGAATCAACACTGAAAAATGCATTGACTCTTCATTGGTCTAGGCCAGCACTGCCTTGTATATCTAATAGCCCTTATTCTTCAGCATGGCATCGCAAGTCCCTTTCAATCCGGCTCCTGCTTATCTCATTTCTTGCCACTCTCTGCTTTCTACTTACTTCCCCTCTGTGCACTTTTTATAGTCTTTTGCCTGTACAGCTTTACTTATGCTCTTCACCACCCCACTTATATTGTGGCCTGTTGTAGAGTAACCACTAGGACCATGTGACCTGGTGTGAACCTAGAGTTTGAATCCCAGTTCTACCTCTTACCAACTGTTTCATGTGGGGAAACTTTCTTTACCCATCAGTCCTTTCTCAGCTATAAAATGTAGATTTGTAGTACCTACATCAGTGGATTATTGTAAGATTAAATGAGTATATGTGTATACTTTTGTGCATTGTATCTGGCACTATATAGCTATTTGTTAAGGCAAATATCAGTGAACTACCACCTGCAGGTCAAATCTCTGCTTGTTTTCTCAAAGTTTCATTGTTATATTTCTATGCTATGTCTATTGTTGTTGTCTGTGACTATTTGTCATATGTCGCCCATGACTATTTTCCTGCTTCACTGGCAGAGTAAGAATCTGTCACAGAGACTACATAACTCCAATGTCTAAACTATTTATTATCTGCCTCTTTGCAAAAGAATTCTGTTAAGCTCTACTTGTGTCTCAGTAAAAGCAGATACCAACTCTAACTCCACTCTCAGGGGGTGGTGAGCGCTCTCCTTTATGCCGCATGCACATTTTGCACATTCATTGCAACAACCTGTTGGGTTATCTGCTTCCCCCATTGGACATGGGGACTTCTAAAGGAAGGAATGCATTTTCTTCATTTGTTTTTTGGTCTCCCCCGCACCCCTCCCATGGGACTTATATTTTGTACTGGGGATTGAACCCAGGACCTTGCACTTGAAAGACAGGTGGTGGCACCACTGAGCTAAATCTCCAGCCCACACATAGGACATACTGAATGAATAATGAATAATGAATAATGATGTCCTAGGAAGAGATTATACTTTGAGCAACAAAGAGATCCAAGCACATACCTAGTCAACAAACAGTATTGCTCAATTTAGGAAGGGACAGACTCAGCTTACTGAGGGGGGGCACCTATGGCATTTGTAAGAAATGTCTCATTCTTGGTTTCTTATCTGTGCTTCCCCCAAGACATCCATTTCAGAATGAAACAACTTCAAAAATCATAAGCAGGGCAGGGGGGAGAATGAGGGACAACCTTGATATTCACCATGTTTCATTATTAGTAACTCTCAATATTTCAAAATCTCATTTCTTCCCCATAATCCTCTTCCACTGACCTTAGTATAGATCTCAGATGTGGCTTGCCCAAGCTACTTACCTGGGGTTTGGGGGAATGGGTAGTGATGAAGTCAGAATAGGGCTGGATTCAAGAAACACCACAAAAATAGCGCCCCCCACATCATGTGGAGGCTGAGAAAGTGGAGCTATGGCCAAATCTGGGAGTTTCTAGAGCTTTCTTTGCCTACTCTTTGATAGAGACTAGTAGGATATCTAAGCTTGGAGATCGAGGTGCAGTGATGAAGGTACACCTAACATTTATATGAGTAGAAGTACTAGCGCACAGCCTCAAAGTACTCAGTCCTGGCACCAGATACAAAATCTTTTCTAATGGCATAACAGAAGGAGGGGATTTAACCATGATCAGGTAAGCAAACACACAAAGGAACCCCAGCCTCAGCTTTCAGATAAGCCACCATCTAATGAAAGTTCAGAGTGAGTGGGACTGCAATTGTCCTCATAAACCTGAGTGGGAAACCCAACCAACAAGGTGTACAATGAACCCCTGGGACTGGACTGGGTTCTATTACTGTTAAATCTCAGCTTAACCAAAGATTCTCAGCCAGTGACACACTTACTGTAAGCAATATTGAAAACAATAAAATCTCTCATAAATGAAAAGGAATTCAAAGAGGCCCTTGGGATAATTGTAAAAAGTTTTGATTATATAAACACTTGCTGTGTAAATTGGGTACCCAAGAACACTGAGAAAAAGATCGGGTGGAAACTGTTGCAGTTTCCAAGGGGACTAAGGGCAACAGAAATCCCAGAACTGGGAGGCATCATTAGCTCAGCATTTTCTGGAGTACATTCCTTGGGATGTTTCTAGATATTTTGCCAAGGAATTATTTTTAACAGTGTCTTCACAGTAGAATTTTTAGTATATCATTATGCAATGTGATTCTTAGCATGGGATTGAATATACATTGTTTCTTAAATATTTCACACTTATTTGACCAGGAAACATTCCTTCTATACTGCATCACTCAGCTCTCCTGTTTTGCAAAGCATGACTTGGGATAAAGGTGATGGCAATAGAGAGAGATCTTTGAGGAAGGAGTGACTAATATTAGCAGAGTTCAAGACAGAACCCCAGCACAGACAAGATGCTTGGAAAATGTTAGTGAATGGAACTGACCTGTAGTAAGAGGCTGATAACCTCAGCATGGAGACGTGGTTCTTTCCTAGACCCAGGGTTGTGTGCACAGTAGGGAGAAGTTTAATGAGGATGCTTCTTCCATTCCCAGACTCTAGTTAAACTCAATTTACAGCTCAGGGTTTTCTTGATAGAATGTGGATATCATCCAAGTATTGTCTCATCAGCTTTGATAAAAGCTACTCTTCCTTGAGCGATAGTTTCTTTCTTCTGCAGTGAGAAGGTCTTGTGACCCTCTTTCGCAGCCCATGATGCTCAACCAGCGTATGACTACCCCAAAGGAGCCATCATATAAGGAAAATGTCATGTGTTAATTTCATCTGAAATTATCTGGTTTTCCAAGCTGGTAGCATTTTAGAGACTGTTTTAGTAGAAATGCTCAGTGAGATTTAAGTAAGTTTCTAATAATTTTCATGAACAAAATTCTATAACACTCTTGCTGTTCCCTTACATACACTATTAAAGTGCCTGAAAATTATAGAAATTATTTTATCCACTACATTAATTTCCTCTTGAAACATCTCAACATATCAACTCAAAATTAAGCATCAGAATTCTGCAGTTGCATTTAAATATGTTAATAATCATAGGTAAACAAACCCAGGGCTCAAATTGTCCACAAAGAATGGAGGGCATCTTGTTGGAGGTTCACAAACACAATGTAGGATAATTATATGCTAAAACACTTAACCTTGGGAACACACAGAAAATTTACAAAGATCAATTGCTCATAAAAAAAGAAAAAGTTTTTAATCAAATGAGAGAGTTATCTAGTAAATGGTTAGAAAATTGATGGGAATTCCTTTGATAACACCATTTTGATTTGATTAGTTGTACTATTTTTATACCTTTAGTAAACAGAGTATGATTATACCACTGAGCTCCTTTTCTGCAGAAATATTACAAACTCATTAGTAGCTAAGAAGACAGTGTAGAAGGAGGATTCATAAAACACTTTAAAAATCACAGCCCTCTCCGCTGCTCCTTGTTTTCCAATCGCATTGGTTTACTTGGGCTGCCCTAACAAATACCATCTACCGGGCAGCTTCAACAACAGAGAAGTATTTTCTCATAATTCAAAGGCTAGAAGTAGGAGATTAAGGTGTCAGCTGGGTTATTTTCTTTTGAGGCATCTCTCCCTGGCTTGTTGGTGATCCTCTTTCCCTCGTGTCTTCACATGGTGTCTCTCTGATACCATCCAGGACCAAATTTCTTCTTGACAGAGGGTACCAGTTATACTGGATTAGGCTTCATGCTAACGGCTTCCCCTTGAATTCCTTGAAAGACCCTTATACCAAAAATAGCCATCTTCTAAAGCATTGCAGTTTAGGAGTCAATCTGTGAATTTGGGGATGTGGACCACAGCCCATTAACTTTCACCATTTTATAAAAAGAATCTGTTGCTACCTTAAAAATTTACTTTTAAAATTTTACATTTACAGTCAGGAGTCCATCACTCATATCAAATTACAAATATTTCTGTCAATTTTATGTCCTAAATTTCTCTCCCTCGTGTCCTGATCAGGCCTCACAGAGATTCTACAGCACCCTTTTCTTTGACCTGCCCTCACATCCACCAGAGCAAGTGGTCTTTCTACATTAAAATCTTTTAGCTACTTTCTTGGTTAAGTTCCTTCCTGGTTATTTAACTATCCAAATCTTCTAAAAGTTCTCAGTTTGCATTTCTATAGATTTAACCAAAAGAAACAATCAGAACATCCTGCAAGTACATACTTGCAAAGATTTTTGTTACAACATTGTTTGCAATGGAGAAAATTGAAAATCACTCAAATCCCCAATAATAGGCGATGGTTAAATAAATTCTAGATGTGAATCCATGCAATAAAATAGCATGTAGCCAAAAAATGTGTAAAATCACGGAATGTTTGTTGACAATGAAAAAAATGACTTTCATCTGTTAAAAAATAATCTGAATAAGTGATGTGGCATATATTATTACATATATGATTTTATTTAAGATAAAAGTCTAATATAGATGGACAAAGACAAAGAAAATTAGAGAATAAATTATGAAAAGATATGTGTTAAATTGGTACAAGTGGTTATCTTGATCGGGTGGAGTGAAGAGTAATTTTTTATTTATGTGAGTTACCAGATTCTTAAAAATATTATTGCTGTATGATAAAAATATTAAAGTTTAAAAAGCAAAACTTCTGCCTATGTCCCCCCCTTCACAGATATGTTTAAGTTTCAGACTATCTTCCCAAGTGTACTTCCTGTCACCCACCTTATCCCCCACTCTACCGCTCCTTATTCCTCAGAATGTTATGCTGTTTCCTACTTTCATGCCTTTTTGGTGTGTTTTTCCCTTTCCCCATACTCTTTGACTTCCAAACTCCTATTCGTCCTTTAAAGCCCAAATCAAGCATCATCTGCGAAGTTTTTCCTAAACCTGAGGACATAGCTGTTACTTTTTCTGGACCCCCTGCCCAGTTCTTTGATTATACTTCTATCACAGTAAATCACTTCTCACCTTTTGATTACTCTTTATGTCCTTTTCACTCATCTGTGGAAAACTTAAAGACTACCTCAGGATGTAGGAGTTAAAAAACCCATGAGATGTTGGTCCCTCCTGCTAATGCAGTAACCTTGCTGTAACACAGACAGGATAACAAAAGGAAGTCTGAGGTGGGACTTCCTGTCCTTCCTAATCACCATGCTGTAAACTTTCAGATCATAGTTCAAAGACGGTTCACTAAGACCACATCCACCACCTGCCATGCACAGCAGGAAGAAGAAGCCAGCACGGAAAAGCCACCTCCTACTGATCAGATTCCCCATGAACCAGCAAGAATTTCCCAGCTATTGTGGACACACATCTCAACATCCTGGCTCCGAGTTGCCAGGCTTTATTAGGTCAGAAATATACCACCCAGCTGCGGAGAGTTCTGCCCTGTCTCCTTCCCTCATCTCCCACTGTCCTCTCAAACTACCTCCTTCACAAACTAAGTCCAGCCTCTTAAAATGATAGAATATGGTGATTTTCCCCTCTTTTTTACCATAGCAATCCTTTCCACAGAAACAAATGGCAGCTCATCGTCTTGATCCCAAAGTTCACATCGTAAGTGTTTGAAGCTTCTTTTCTCACTGCTTTTCAACCCTTTTAATACTATATTACAGTGCCTTACTCATTGGCAACAATATTATAAACATCAAGTCTTTATATGGCTCAAGAATACCAAGTGGCCTACAAAATGACCAAGCCAACCTTTTGCCACCATGAAAGAACTAGTTTTCTTTCCCTGTGGCAGGCAGCTTGTGGAGGCTTCTTCTATGAATTATGGTTCCAGCTCTCTCCAGAGATAAACTGAGCCAAAATGCCTGACATGTTACCCCAGTGGCCCCTCTAAGCTGCCCAGAGCTGCTTTTTTCAGTGGGTATTCAACACAAGCCAAAGCAGCTGAGAATCAGGCACGGCACCATGTCACGTATTGTTTGGACCTGGCAGTGGGTCTGGTCATGCATGTGGGACCCTGTGGCTGCCTTACTCCCTCAGAAGCAAGCACAAGAACCACTTGTTCCTCCCATTCAAGTTCAGTGTCTCAGCATGCTCACTGTGTGAGCGGAACCAAGGAGGACGGAGTCTCATGCCTAGGGAGGTTCCCCCCTTTGCTACCTATGATGCTCCCTTCTCCAAACCTCCTCCAGATATTTGCTAAGCTTTACTCAGACTGACCCACCCTGATCAACAGGTACAGAGGAATGGAGGTGGAGAAGGAATCATAATGGAACAGCCCATGCTGCTTTCCTCACACCCCTCAGGGGCATCCTCGGGCCCCAAAATGCACACCCAGGAACACTGTACTGAGAACAGCCTTTGAATCCCAAAGGGAATTGGAAGACAGTGAAAAGCTAAAGCCAGTTTAGTGGGGAACAAAGGAAAAGAATGTATAGCTGCAGTGGGCATTTACACATATATGATCTCCTGAATACCCAGCACAGCACTGTGAAAGCATTACTGTGCTGTATTAGAACTGAGTGAGCAGAGTCTTTAAAAGCTGTCTTCAAAGTCTACTTGATCTATGGCTCTAACCAGAGTGAGTGGGTAGGGCCTACACTCACATTTACAGACTCCAAATATTACCGCTTTTCTTTCACGTTGGAATCCGGAACAATTGACATGAGGAGCCATTAAGAGATTAAATAACTGCGATGATCTTGTAGGAATGCTGTGCGGGGATGTAGGACTGAACCAGTCCTAGTTCAACACTAAAGCCCCGTGGGCTTACTTGCAGCTGACCTCTCGGGTGACATCTGAAATACAGCCACACTTTCGGTGTCTCCCACCTGTCCTCAGTCAAACCCTTCTGCTGCCCCACACGGCTGACTCAAAGGAGTGTTGTTCTTTGTGTGTGGCAAGGGAGAGGCCAGCTGAGAGACAGTATCTGGAAGGTAAATTGAAATTGCCTCAGCCTTAGAAACACTGTATAAGGGGCTTCCTTCTGCAACCCCATCAGCCCAGAGCTGCTTTTTTCTTTTCTAGCATATTTAGTCTGAAATTGCATTTGAATTAAGTAAATTTTTATTAGTTAGATTTATTGGTCCAATTTAGATACACATAATGACTATATTCATCGTGTAGAATTTGTACCTGTACATGATACACCTTGATTCTTTTTTTTCCTATTCCACTCCCTTCCCTTCACCTCTCTTCCCCTCCTGATTTATAAAAGTTTTGTTTCCATTTTATCCTTCTTTACCCTCTCCCTCCCCCTTCCCAAATGAATATTTTCTTCTTATTCACAGTATCTATTATACATTTTGCATATGCATTGCATATACATTATACAAGATCTATTATTTATACTTTGTTTCTCACACCAGAAAGACAATGTGGTATTTACATATACAAATGGTAAATAAATACATGAAAAAATGTTCAACATCACTGGTCATTTGAGAGTTGCCGATTAAAACAACGCTGAGATTCCATCTCACTCCAGAAAGAATGGCTATTATCAACAAGTCAACCAATAACAAATGTTGGTGTGCTGTGAGGGAAGAGGAGCTTTCTCCATTTTGGCTGGGAGTGTAGACTGATGCAACCAGTGTCAGTGTAAAGATTCCTCAAAAAACTAGGACCAGATGTTCATTTGATCCAGCTATTCTCCATCTTGATATCTTTCTAGAAGAATTAACAACATCATACCACAGCAATATATGCTCACCCTTGTTTATAGAAGCACAGTTTTTAATAGCTTAATCTCGGAAACAGACCAAATGCCCATCTACCGATGAATGGATAAAGAAGATGTGGGTTTCTTTTTTAATATATACAATGGAGTACTACTCAGTAATAAAGAAGATAAACTTGAGACATTTCTAGATAAATGGATGCACTTTGAGACCACACTCTTACACAAAATCAAGCAGACCTGCTTCTTTTAACAGAGAAGTCCTTAAATGGCTCAAATTCTACCACGGCTTCCTCATGGAATGGGACACCTTCCAGGAAGCAAAGAGACCTGACATAATATGCTAATGGAAAACATAGGTCACATTAAACCAGTAAGTTCAAATCTTTGTTAATTCATATCATGTGTGATGTGATTCCAGAAGGATCATTTTATCTTTTTATGCTTAATTTTCCTCAACTGATGAGTGGAAATATTAATAATATCTTCCTTGGAAGACTACCTGGGTGCTCCAGTGAGAAAAAACATAAAAAGAGTCAAGAGGTCCCTGCTCCAGGGCCAAGGTTCACTAATGGAGAATTGTTATCTAAATATCGGGGAGACACAAAGCTCTGAATTTGGAAGTAACATAAGCATTTGGATATTCCTTGGACATTTGTTCATGGCAACTCTTTTCTGGAGAAAAATGTAAGGTCATTCAAATTATGGCTTCATTTCTTTACAAAGTAAGGATGGATTGGAGCAGCCTGCACCTTAAAAACTGTATGACCATGGCCATGCGATGTCACTGTCTTTATCCGTGTGGACAAACTGTCATACGCTATTTGGTTCTAAACAACATGATGTATTTCTCACTCCTCTAGAGGCTGGGAAACCCAAGATCAAGGCAGTGAGAGGGTCAGCATCCAATTTCTGCTTACTTCATGGATGGGGGAAGGAATAAAGCAACCTTGCATGAGCCTCTTTTATAGGAACACTAATCCCACTCATGAGGGCAGAGTCAGGATTTAGTCCTCTCCCACTGGCCTCATCTTATGATACCAGCACCTGGGAGGTTAGGGTCTCAACATGAACTGGAGGAAGAGAAGTCTCAAATATTCAGAGTAAAGCAGTCATTACTTCTGCCTTCATCTCATTTACAAAAAGCTTACAAAACCAAACTCCACAGAGCTCTTCACTACCTTCTTTGATTTCTCACTTCTCCACCATAAACCAAGAGGTCATCACCTTTTTCCTACATCTATGAGATCTCTCCAAGTACACTGCTAAATGCAGCTGGTATCTTGTAGCAAGGCTTCCCAGTGAAAGAACACATTTGTGGATTAGGATTCTGGAAGTGACCCTTAACCTACCTGTCCATTGCTAACCAACAGCTTACAAGGCAGCACCAGCCCCGGGGACCTCACTTTGAGTGGTTTTATTAAACGTTTTAAAGTGTTCCAGTGTATTTGTTTCCTGAGCTAAAGGATAGAATGTGCACTAATATTAAGCATACAACTTGATGAACTTTTATGGAAAAACACTTGTATAATTACCACAGGGAAACGATATGTTCTAGCATCCTACAAAGTTCTCCCATCTCCCTTCCCAGTGAATCCCAACCCCCTCAGAAATAACCATCTTGACTTTATTGCCATCGACTGGCTTCCTAAGCTTCACCTCAATATAAAGGAATCATATTCTTTGTGTGCTGTTCTGTGTGGCTCCTTTCACTCAAGGCAAAGCCTGTGCTCTTTATCCATGTTATTACCTGTGCAATACTTCGTTCTTTTTCATGACTCTTGACTTTATTTGCCACATGGCCCCCATTTTCTCTCTGCCCTCCATCTCTTTTCATGAATATGTGGCCACATATCTTTATCTGAGCCTACCTGTACCTTCTTCTTGATTTCCTTTTTCCATTTCCCTCACTCCATTCCATGCTTTTGACTTCCATCCTACTCGCCTTCCTTAGGTCAAGCTTTCATCAGCATGCTCACTGTCGTCTGGGGCTACACCACGCCCTCCGTCACATTCGCAGGTTATTCCTCCCACTGATTACTCTCGGCCCTTCCTTTGAGGGTATTTTCTCTCTGAGAGCAGGATTCTTGCCCGTCCTTTGTGCTCAACATTACATCTTCCTCCTTGTAGGCACTCAGCTCCTTCCCGATTGTGTGAGGAAATGAATAAAGTGCCTGATTCGGGACCTGGCTCACATGACCTTTACGCACAGCGTTCTCCTCCTCCCTCCCTGCCCATGGTGTTATAGTCTGGATGAATCATGCTTGTTATTCACTGCCTAAGCAAGCCTTTAGAGGCAGCCCTGGAGAAATCACATCACTGTTCTTTTCTAAAATGGCTTTTGAAGTATTCCCATCAGCAGTGTTCTTTTGAGGCAGAAGGAAGTTCTGGCTCGTGCTTCATTATGGACAGTGACATTTCTCTGAGTTTTCTTGTGGCTCTTCCAGGAAGGACGCCTTTTAGGACCATTAGGAAGGGTGTGAACAAGAATATATGCACAGGAACAGAGAAAGATACTGGAAAAGAGAAAATGTAAACAAGTTTTTCTCAGGGTGGGGGGACAAGGTGAAATAGTCTTCATTGTATTTGTCATTTCTAAATTTTCTGTGTTGAGCATGAACTGTGTTCTTAATAATACAGCATTTCTTACTACAAAGAGTTGTGGGGTGTCTGCACTGACACACAAGGAACTCTCGCATTGCATTCTGTCCTTGGTACCCACAGACATAACCCACAGGCTGGGGCAGTCGGCCCTTCCTTAGTGGACAGCCCAGTGGGAGGCACATGGAATGCAAATGACAACAGCTTAGGATCCTCCCAGGACACAGGATACCTGGCTGTCCAGGGATGGACCAGAAAGCCTGGGCCCAAAAAAGTCACAGATGGTCCTCCTGCCATGGGTTTTTGGAAAAGTCTCCAGAGACAGAGAGAGGTCTCGGTGTCCCTACAAATCTTTGAGAACAACTCTCTTAGGCCTCTGCTCTTCACTTGTTTTGTTTAGGCCAAACTGAACCCTCTCCCTGGGAAGTCAGGACATCCCCATCTTCATCTGACCTGGTTTCCATCACCCTTGTCCCCTTTATGGAAAGCTCCCAGTATTAGCGATCTTTCTTAAGATGTGCTCCCTGGAGCCCAGAACAGCACCCAGATTTGACTTGACCGTGGGAGTCTGTAATAAGCCATCACCTCCCCTGTTTTGAACACTCTATTCTCATTAATGTCAAATTCAAGCTAAATATCCCCAGTACAAAAAAAAAAAAATTCTTTTTCAGGCTAAATGGAGAGGTGAACAGTTTCAAACTAGACTGCACACTGTAAGGACAGCTTCGGCACTGGCTGTGTGATGCTGGCCAAGCTTTTTGAGCTCTCTGTGCCTGAGCTCCCTCAACTGTTAAATGGTGCTTATCCTAGGGCAGCTGGATAATGCACAAGATGCCCATGGAAAGCATTCAGACAGCACCTGGCACAAGGAGAATGTTACACAAATGTTCACCGTGATTATTCTATCTCCAAAGCAGCACCGGTTTTCATGCAGGTTTTTCTGGTTTGTTTTTGTGAAGAGAGAGAAATTTAGCTTCTAACATTCTGCACCAACTGATAACCAAGAGGAGCGTTAAACCCCTCCGATCTCGGACTTCCCCCATCTAGGAACTGTGTAATTGATTTTTGAACCTAGAGGCAGCAAAGTGAATTTGCATCTCTTCCCAGAGAAATTCCAGTGGGAAAGTGAGAGACAAAGTGAGAGGGGGCAGAGAAAGAACAGTGACAGAGGGAGGAGGGGGAGAGACGGCGACAGAGAAACATAACGGGCTGAAACTGCTCAGCCCGGCCTCGGGGATGAGGGTCTGGAAAAGCTGTTCATTTCCCAGCTCAGTTTTGTTGGCATTTTTCCACCCTTTTCCATTTGTGTTCACACTTCCCCCTCTTGTGGCTCATCAGAAAATCACAGTTTCTCCTTTTCTTTCAGGGGATTTCAAAACAGCTGGACCCTGAACCCCACTGCCTGAATTAGGATGGAGAAAGGCAGGCAAGCTACTTGATGGCCATCCCGTTCTCTTTATTCAAGTGTCCCGTGGACTGAGAGACTCTTCCCCTTCTCTCACAATTACAGGGAAGAAGAGCTCCGGGAGTGCCAGGTCCTCTTAAGGATATTCCCATAAGGCTTAAGGTGTTGGGTGGGAGCAGTAGATTCATTCTGGGACAGGCTAGAGGAGAAAAATGAGGCACACAAACAAGTCCTGAGAGAATCCACATCCATCACTGGTAGTACACACTCTGCCCAAAGCAGTTCCATGTGCTTTACACCAAAGTGCCCATTCTTCAAGGACTTGGGTAAATGTCGCCCTTCCCCAATGCCTTTTACTAGCCCAACCCCAGACCCTCACCCTAGTAGAAGTGTATTCTCATGTTCCTGCCCACAGCACCTTGACCAGGACTCTAGTGTGACCCTGGTCGAGTCAGCTCCCTGTTGCAATTTTATGTGTCATTGTCATGTGATCCACCATAAAATGAAGAGGAAAGGGAAGAGGCTGGGTATTATATACCTTCAGAGACTCAGCCTCCAGCCTCCGTCTTCCTGTGCCGGACGAGTATAGTCCACACTCCCTGAATGTGACCTCTTCTGTGTGCAGGGGATGTCTCCATCCCAGGATAGCAGAGTTGGTGAGGCTGGTCTTAGGGCTGAGTAATCCCAGAGGGCGTTCAGTCCTTTCCTTGAAGACTTTCCAAAGACAGGTACTTAAAATTCCACTTAAATTTATAGCCCAACTCTATTTAAAAAGTACTAAAGTGATCTCTGCAACTTGTTTTCAAATAAGAGAAAGACAGAGTTAAAAGGAAAAGGAAAAAGGAAAGAGAAGAAAGTAGAGCAGAGGAGACAAGGATGAAAAAGGCAAGAAGGGAGGAGGAGGAGAATGGAAAGGATAGCAAAGAAAAAGGAGGAGGGAAACAGAAAGTGGAACAGTTGATCAATCTAGTTGCAGCATATCTTTATGTCCATTGGATTTTTTCCACTTTTTTATAGTTTTAAAACTTTTTAAAATAAGAAGTTGAGAAAAATGCAACCAAAAGTATTTAGGATAGCTTTCAAGTTTAAAAATGAGGTAAATACCAGGGTAATAAAATTAGAACACACATTTCTTCATATCCCAGAGATTATGGGCTTTAGAGATTACAAACCTTAGCATTTTTGAGCACAAATTTCATGTTAGTGCATTTTTCTAGAGAGAAAATTTTCATACCTTTCATTGGAGTCTCAAGGAATTTATGTGCCCTCTACATCCCAAATAACCTAGAGGGTTGCAATGGCTATAACCAGACCCTTAAGAATCAGTCACCACAGAATGATAGACTGAACTAATCAAATTTCAGAGACAAAAAAAATACCTTAAAGGTCATGTAACACATAACCCTCTACATCCAGATGGGGAAACTAAGCCCCAGAGAGGTCAGGGAGATGGACGTCAACAAGTTTAACATATTCCACTGGTTTATCAATGACAAGAGGGCCACAGTGCTTTTCTTATGCCATAGGGAATATTTATTTCCCCCAGAAAAGCCATCCTGATAAATATTACCAGACAATGACCATCTTGTCAGCCCCCACAGACAAAGACATGAATCTTTGCTCTGAATCAGATGACTGCATTCTTCCAGAGCTAGTTGCAAAGGAAGCTTTGTTGAGGGGGTTACAGACATCTCATTGGGGCCAGGGGCTACTCTCTGCTGTCGGGTAGAAGGAGCAGACCACTACCTAAGATTGATTTATGGTGCCAGCCCTGACAGGCCAAATACAATGCAAGGATGGCCAAATAGGGGAACAAAATTAGTTTTCAAGATTAGAACATATTAACACAAGTCAGACAACTGTCATGTCACAGCTCTTCACTGTAATACTGATTGGCAGGCAAGCATTTCTGATTCTGTTGGCCACAGAGGCGAAGCGTCTGCAATCTGTTTCGCATGACATCCTGATGACTGACAAATCCCCCCTGCAGAAGAAGTCAGCTTTTCTTAGAAAACTGTGTCCCCTGGGTCTTGTTTGGCAGGGCCCCAGGCCAAAGGTTCCGGGCAAGGTGGGATAGGGTAGGGCAGGAGTAGTAGCCATCCAGAACTTCAGCTGCAGAGGAAAGGCGTGCTCACTGAGCTTAATGCAACAAGCACTTCCAGATGTCTCACAGGGCTGCTGCCAGAAGGAAGACGGCAGGAAGAAGCAAGAGACATCGTAATCCCTGTCTCAATGAGAGTTTAGCCCCATTGGGGATCCAGACCTACCCACTGGTCCAGTTCAGTAACGATGCAGAGTTGCCAAAGTTAGCAGGGCCATCCCTTGGCTGAGCCTCACCCAGATGATTCTAATGAATGTTCAGTTATCTCTGTCCCACGCGCTCTTCTTTGGACCTCATAGGAGATCAGTAGATGAGCAAACTGTTTTTCATTACCTTCTGAGCTAGAAGAATTTGGAAATAGTCATGACTGACTCATACTCATCCAGGTGGCATGCTTTCCTTAGTGATTTGCATTATTTGAAACTTTGAATAGAGGCCTTCTAAATTGATTTTATTAATTTCTGATAAATATACCGAATATTTATAAAAGTATATTTATCAGTGCAGGAAGGCCAGATTATATTACAAGTAACCATAAGATGCCACCCACTGATATTTTTTATCTTTTGGTCCAGAAATAACAGACACACAGGTCTGCACACACACACACACACACACACACACACACACACACACATGCATGAGTGCACACACATGCCTGAATCATCTTGCCAATAGCTCATTGTCTTGAACTAGTCACATGACCTTGCCTAAAAGGACTGGAATGGAACAGGTGGAATGCCTTTACCAAAGTATGTGAGCAGAGAGCAAATATCCTCACATTCAGTGGATTTAAGAAAAAGAACATCATTACTACCCATGCTCTGTGTGATTTGCTCAGATACCAGCCCGTTTCCCTCTCCCTCAGAAATAACTAGCATCCTTCAATTTGAATAATTGGTAGGAAAATGGATGTGCCTTGAGACCATAATGCTAGGTGAAATAAATCAGATACAGAAGGTTGAATATCACATGGAATCTCTTATAAAAGAAGCCCAAAGCATAAGAAATTAAAAGAGCAAAATAAAAGATAGATGATGGGAAACAGGAAGATAGACTTTTTGCAGATGGAAAGTGATATGGGAAAGGAGAAGAAGAGGGAAAAGCGAACTAAAAAGGATTAAGGTGTGATATGTGTATGTTCTAGCTTCATACAATGAATGTATTCATTTTGTATTGCAAACACGTAGTTATAAAAAAGTGATTTTTAAAAAATAATTATTATAAATGTTATTACTTCCTGGGTTTCGAACAATTTTACAGCATACTGTTTTTTGAAAGGACCTATTTCTCAGTTTTGCATTTTTTGAATTTCATATAAATGGAAAAACTCTGTATGTATTTTGTGACTTGGCTGCTTTTCTCAGTATTATTTTACTAAAATTTGCTAATGTTTTTCTGCACTGCTACAGTTCATCCCTTTTTCAATGTTTCATAGATTTACATTTAAGGAATATAGTGAAATATTTACCTCTTATACTGTGAATGGATTTTTCACATCCATCCTGCCAGCTGGCAAATCTCCCCTGGGATTTGCCTTCGGGTTTGGATATTATGAGATCTTATTATAGGGGATGGATATTCTTGTCAATGTCCCCTGTTGGATTTGAGCAAAAAGTTTTCTACAAAAAGTTGTTTAAGATGGAATGTCTAAGAAGAAAATGAGTCTGATGAGCAAAGAAACTGGTAAATATTTAAATCTAAAAAATTTTGACTACGTAAAAAAAGTGACAAGGTATTATAGATTTTGAAACAAACAGGGATAAATATACCAAAACCACAACAATTCTCTGGAAAGTGATGGAAGATATGATAGCCTATGTTCCTTGTTATGTTTGGAAAGGTGGTAAATACATTATTTCATTTTTCACTTTGACAAGTATATCATGCATGATACGCTTGCAGGGTAATTGCCAAAAGAAATGAAGTAAACAAAAAGAAGATTGGTCAATTTAAAAACAAGCAAGGAGGGGAGAAAAAGAAAGAAAATGTAAGACAATAGAAAGCACAAAATAAGGTGGTAGAAGTAGATGATTTATAATAAATGTAAATGACTGGGCCTATTTTAAAAATTTGTCATTTTTTTAAGTCAAACAGCCATCTTTGACCAAGAAGTGCTTCCAATAATACCATGACATTCCCTGCCACAACCCCAGAGAAGTAACATGTTATCCCACAGGGAAGATCAACACTCAAGACTTCAGGTTCAAGGTCCTTGGGGCTCTGTATTAAAATGCTATATTGATTTCTTGAAATAAATTGTTACCTTTCTATACTCCTGGACTGGAATTACTTTAGCACTATTAGACTAACTTTTTGCTTAAGTGTTAGATCCAACCCCACTCTCAAATCAACTGCTTTGATTGAGATTTACAGTTTTCTCATGAATGTAATAAAAGAAAAAATATACCCCATAAAACTAAGATGGATGTGTAAGTGGAATTTGGAGATAAGCAATTTGTCATTTTACTTGCCCTGGGTTATGAGAGAAAAAAAAGAATATAGTATTAATCCAAGGCTTTTGGCCTGAGGAATAAGACGAAGGAAATTATCACCATCTAAGATGAAAATGATTACACGAACACAGGACAAAATCCCCCTGGAAATGAGAGAGCATCCAAGTCCTTTTGTCTGATATAAAGAACCTCCATCTCATGAAAATCAATTACGTAAAAGTCTCTAGTGAAACATTTTAGAATAATGAAAAAATTACCATTGAAAATCTGAATTATTCCTGTTGAAGAAGACCTCAAGGTTGATTAAATATACAAATGCACCATGATGATTTATAAAATTTTATGAGTATAAATAGTCATCAATTAGGCTCTGGGGAATTTGAGAATAACGTGTCCCAAGAACATAGTGTAGGGTGACTCCGGGGACATCACTTAACTATGCCACAATTTAACAAGTGCTCCCCTGAAACTGTAGATCACATCAGCCCTGTCCTGACCAATCTAATTCTATTTGGAAGGGAACTGGAGAGACAAGAATGACCTTGTGCCAGAGGTGCGTGTAATGAAAAGCTTCCTCGTGAACTATCCTGTATGATAATTTGACAAGGAGTCTGGCCTGACACTGACCTGGAATCAATTCTGATTAAGGCTAACCTGTACAATAATGTGGAAAGGCTACTTTTTTATTCTTGAAAAACCACAAATAGTATATGGGCAATATTTTAATTCCCATGGAGCTGAGTAGTAAAGACCTAAACAAAAAATAACAGACAAGATGATGTCATGTGGAATGCTGGCCTGCAGGCTAGCTCAGTGGTATAGCACTTGCTAGCATGCATAAGGCCACTGATTTGATCTCCAATACAAAAACATTTATAT
>NW_022900928.1:14641206-14706649 GCF_012274545.1 Fukomys damarensis
TAGTCATTTATCCCACACAATTTTTCTTCTCATCCTGATACTGAAGAAATTTCCTTGAGAATCTCTGAAGAAAAGGAAATGAAACCTAAAAGATCCTAGGGACCCAAACAGCCACAAATAGAGAAAGGAGCTAAAGACAAAAGGCCTGTAGAAACTGAAGATGTTACACTGAAAGTATCTGAAGAAAATTGGAAAACTTTGACCATTTGATTACACTTAGCAAAGAGACACTAGTGCCTCAAAAGAAAACTCAGAACATGTGGGAAAAGCCATGATGTCTTATAACTGTGACTGATTGAACATTTAATAGACTATTTTAATATACAATAAATAAAGATTTATTCAAAATATCCAATCCAAAAGAATAACATTCTCAATGTGAGCACCTGGAAGGAGAAAAAAATGTATTACTGTACTGATGAAATAATAACTTCTAATGAGATATATGTACCTTTGAAGACAAAATTATTGACATATGGAGGAGAGAATCATTGTTTCATAAGCAGTGACTGTAGTTAATTGAGGAATTTTATTATAAGGAATTCAAATTCAAATTAATGCAAAAATATAAAAATTGCAGATTACCCTGTATTTCTCTGCATGAATAACAGATATTACATTTTTTGTACAAATATGAAGTTGATATTTTAGGTATTTAGGGTAATTCTCATTTTAAAACATCATTTTTTCCAAGAAACCAGAACTACAAAAAACTTTACAGAGTATAAAAGTTATTCATAGAATCATATGTAATCTCAGCTTCCATGGAGATTTTAGTACGGTTAGCCTGAGGCTACAACATTGTTATAAAGATAATGTGATGAAGTAACTAAAATATAACATGAACAAACCCTGAATAATCAGGTAATTCAGACAACATCTGCATGAACAAATACCTTGAAGCTAAAAGTACTTAACTTCTTGATATCCTAGCAATGCCTATCTCTGGAGCACTGTATCTTCTGGATGAGTGAAGGCAAATATAGGCCAAGGTATGACTGGTATCTCAACACATTTGTTTTAAAATGTACCTGATGTTTTTGAGATTCATTTCTGCCTTCTTGATTTTCAAATTCTTGAGTCTAAGTAGTTCCAATATAAAAAGAATGAATGATCCTTACTAGCCAAGGATTATATCTACTTAAAGGGAATAGCCTGAGTCCATTCCATGGTCATCACCTAAAAGACATCAACTATATTTTTATTACATGTTGAAAGATGACCCAATGACAAGAAAAAAACTTTCTGAACCCATCTTTCTTTAACGTCAATGAATATCTCAATTCTGTCTTTAATAGAAAGGTCATTTGCTTTTTGCCTAGATGTAGCAACAGGTACTGGACTTGATTCTTGCTTGACACAATTCTAAATATGTAACCCAACTGGATTCAGAGAGTAGACATCAATAAATATGAGAGGAAAAATTATCTGAGGAAGGAAAAACAAAGTGAGATTTTTTTTTTATTGCTCCATGTTATTATCCCATTAGTTTTTCCAGGACACAGTACAAAGAGGTGGACTGCAAGAAGAAACCAGTAGCTTCTTGAGTTGAGAAGACTGAGCAGGCAGCTAGAGTTCAAAGAAAAGAGAGAAGCAAAGAGAGAGAAATGGCAGATACTCTGGAGATCAGCAGATCCCTCTCAGTTTTCAGATACATAGTGATCAATGTGAGATTGTCCAGGGCTGGGGAGGAAGATTAGAGAAAAAAATACCTAGTGCTTACAAAGAGTTATGATTATTCTGTTTCCACTAGCCAAAATGGAAAATTTTCAAAATTTATATCAGTTGGAGAAAACTCAGAAAAGCATTGCTTCAGTATTGGGGTTAAATGCATCCACAAACTGAATTTTACTCTGGCTCTCCCTAACAAAGGTTATCAGCAATTTTTGTAAGAACATAGTACTTCCAATAAACTATATTGTAGTACAAATTTTAAAATATTATAAAGTAAATATTATATTAAATATTATATTAATGATAAATTACTATAAATTTAAAAATATTTATAGTAATACAATAAAATGTCATACCAAAAAGGTAAAAGTCAAAATATATAGATCCAATCAATAATAATCAGGTGGGCCAGGGATGTAGTTCAGTAACTCTGTGCCTGCCTGGCAAGCACAAGGCTCTGAGTTTGATCCCTGGAACAAAAATAAATTAATAATAATAATAATAATAATAATAATAATAATAATAATAATAATAATAATAATCAGGTATGCAAAGAAATATACAACTGAAACCTTTGAAAAGAAAAACCAACAGAAACTGATCACAAAATGGCATCAATGATAGAATTAGTATAGAAAGACATTAAAACAGACCCTATAATTATATGCTATCCATTCAAGAAAATAAAGCACATTAAGAAGGTAAAGAAAAATAGAATATATACAGACAGGACAGATATATATTTTGAAGATCCAACTTCAACATCTAAAGATAAAATCTATCGACTGAGATGAGAATATATTGGATGGCACCAATAGCACATTAGATGTTACAGAGAAAATATTAATGGACTTGAGGACATAGCAATACAAACTATCCAGACTAACATGCGAATGTCAACAAAAACTGGAAAAAAGTGAAGAGAGTATGAAAAAGCTACAGAAAATTTCAAATAGTCCCATATGTACTAGATTGGAGTGTTTAAGTAAGAGGCTACATAGTGGATCAGAAAAATTATCTGAAGAAATAATGGTCAAAATCTTTCCAAATGTGATGAATACAATCAAGAAGTTGATAAACCCAAAACACTATAATCATAAAAAACTACATGGAGGCATATTATAATCTAATTGCTTAAACAAATAATAAAAACTCATTGATCCACTAGAGATAAAAGTCACATTAGATACTGAGGAGCAAAGATAAGAAAACCTACAGACTTTTCACTGAAAATAATGTAAGCCAGAAAGCAGTGGAGTAAAAATGGGAAGTGATAGGGAAACAAAAATTGCTAACCAAAATTTCTACATCCTACAAGAAAACTTTTTCAGCCATACGAAAGCCGAATGAATTCAACATCAACAAATGCATGCAACAAGAAATGTTAAAGGATTTCTTTGGACAGAAAAATATAAGAAATCCAAATATGCACAAAGACATGAAAACTGAAGGCACTAGCATCAATTTTTACTTCATTGATTAATAACGACCCTGGTGTAACATAAAACTAATTTTCTCTGAGTGTCTTCCCATCCTTCACTCTTCTATTCAACCATAAAATCTTCTCCAAACTTACTTGAAAAAATTGTGTGAATAGTCATTGGGACAGTAGACTGAATGTTAAAATTGAAAATTCTGAAATATATGGGAAAATACACCTTTCTTCGGAGAACTTTTCCATTTTATGATGGAAATCATGTTCAAATTTCCCATTTGCTGTGTGCTGGAATATCTCATTGCTTACTAATCTTGGGTGTAACTAAAAAAAAACGTATCCTTATAGTCAAAGATTGTATTTAATAGGATAACTTCTAATTTGAACATAGTATTTTACATAGTCTGTAATATCAGCAAAAGTACATGTGGAATATATTAGACTTTCTCCTGATTCCTGTGCCCCTTTTAAGGAAGTTTTGCTGGCTTTTCTTAGCTTACTCTGTAAAATTTAGTGATTCATTTCTCACAGATTATGATACTAATAGGAAAGTCTATATTTAATTAAATATGTATACTGACAAGTGATCTGAAAATTCCTAGCAGACAACCATGAAAGCCACTGAAGTTCCTAAGACATCTAGAAAAGTTTCTATTCTAGTGTGTCTATCCCATTCAAATGTTGAGTAATGTACAAAGCAGCTTTTGTGAGATCACATAATGTTATCCATTGACTGAATTCCATTTCTGTTTGATGTGCCTCCTCAACTTATTTAAAACATGAGTAACTGATCTGAAGAATGCAAGAAGCTGCTATTACCTCTTAAAGGAACATCTGGAGTGTGTAAATCTACTGCTTTTGTCTATTTCAAGACATCCTCTATGACTATTATCCACATTTTTGTCACACTTCCTGCAAATGATTATGTCATCCTTCTTTAAATCTGAATCCAACCCTGAACATTCCTTTTACAATATATATATGCCCAGAATAGGTGCCTGGTTTGGGTCATCAAATCCTGATTAGAGAGAAATTGGAAATATATACAGAAAACACATGGTTATGTTTATCATGAAGATAGCCTCTTGATCCCCAATCAGTGATGGTTAGCTTTTCCAATTTGGCCCCATGGCTGATAGATCCCCAACAAACTTTGCAATTTATTTCCTGATATTTAGGGTGCAAGTCTTTGACGACAAGAAAAAGGGGTGAGATGGGTCTGGACACATTGGTGGCAGTGTTACCATGTTTGTAATTTCTTAAAGGTAAAACCTAAAGGCTATTAGGACTCAAGTGCAGATGGAGCCACACCTGTACTCTAGGGGTTGAACAGAGAGGGTCGGCACCCATATAGATAGATTGTTGTGTGGACCAATAAGTTATATCTTCAAGATATTCCAACTCCTCAGGTTCAACAGTCTTCTGCACCCTCAGTCAGCTCAAGCAGATATTAACCCACTGAGTGCTGCAAGGAACTCAATAAATAGGCTCAGAATAAGGACTTCCCTTTATTCATGGACCTTAAAAAAAGGTCTCCCTCTTACCTGTACCTGTCCTAGTGTATCTCACTAGTGGTGCTTTCAATTCATATTACAAAATTCCCTATCATTATTCTAAAAATAAAAAGTCTCAGTTGATAAAGAAACTTACTCTTAATTAGTAAAGAAACAAGAAATTATTTAGATATATGATGTAAATTATGTGTATTTTCCCCTGGTCCTATGGAAATAACTGAAATATTTCATAAGATATCTTACTTTAATTGGAGCCCTAAAAGAGCCTCTTTGATAAAATGTGGCATAGTGCTGCCTTTGGCCTTATTTAGATGTGATATATGTGATATAACATAAAATTGTGACAATTTGTTGTAGTAAACTTTTATGTCAATAAGTAATTGAAACATGAATTACAAAAGTTCTCCAAGACTTCTGAGAGTTGACTTTAGGAAACAAAAAGTGAACAATCTAAAAACCTATAAATAAATTGAAATGGCACTTTACAAATCAACCCACAAAGACTACTACCTGGTCTTATTGTTTAGTTTCAGTAATTATTCAAATATTCATATTTTATAAACTATTATAGAGATAAATTTATAAAACTTTTTAAAAGAATATAGTATAACTTGGATTCCAAAACCTAAACTCAAAAGGACCTCTGCAAGGTCTTCTACCTAAAGCTCATTCTTTATGTCTATTTACATTCAAAGAATGGCCTATGGCTTTAGAATGTATTTATTTCACCTACTTACACATATTACTATCAGATATTTTAACTTAATCTTACTTTTCTTACTCCCCAAACACTGTTGTTATTGTTTTAAACAATTATCATTAAGATTTCTTTTCACATATTTGCCACTCTCTTTACTTTTCATTCCTTTTGCATCTCAGATTTTTCTTCTAGGATTATATATACTCTAATTAAAATGCTTTCTTTACAGTTTTTGTTATAAGGGTTGTTTAATGACAGATTCTCCTACTTATTAAAAATATCATTCCCCTTTATTACTGAAAAGTATCTTCAAATAATGATTTTCTCTCAGTATGTGGTGGGCAAAAAACTGCTGTCTACCTAAAGATGCCCACACTCCAATGCCTGAAATCCATGAATGGATTATGTTATGGTAAAAAGAATTTTGTACATATAATTAATGTTATTGATCTTTAAAATGGGAGAGAATCCTGATGTATCCAGGCAGGTACAATGTAACCATATAAGCTTTTAAAAGCAAAGAACATTCTTTGCCTTCAATTAAGGGTATATAGCAAAACAACAACAACAACAAAAGGTATGTAGCAAACGGAGAAAAGTTTGAGGAAAGGGTAAGTCCAAAAGATTCTAAACTTGAGAAAAACTTGCAACTCTACCATTAGTCCCAAGGTAAACACAGCCTTGTGAAAGGGCCGGAGAGAGGCCTCTAGGTCTGAGCTACAGCTGCAAGGAGCTTGATTATGCCTATGGCTCAGTGATCTTGCAAATGAGTTCTTCCCAGATACAGCCAAGAGGTAACACCCTGATTTGAGTTCTGTGAAACTCAGAGCAGAGAAATTAGTTGAGCACACCAGTACTTCGGGCCCTCAGAACTGTGGTATATTTTTGTGTTGTTTAAAGCTGCTAAATTTGTGACGCTATTATGACAGCAAAACATGCTATGTACTACCTTTACAGTAACATCTCACCTTTATAGCTTTCATTTTTGCTGTTAAGAAACCAACTGTTCTTATTGTTTCTTCTAAAATAATCTTCCTTTCTTCTCTGTGTAATTTTAAATCTTGTCTTGATATTCCGCACTTCATTTTTAATGCCCTTATGTAGCTTTCCTTTTCTTTATTTTTCTGGAAAGTCATTCGAGTTTCTGAATGGAGGAAGGATGTATTTCACTATTGGAAAATGTTGGCTGTATGTTTTCCCTCTCTTAGGCTTAGTTTATGTTGAACCTACTGACCGACTTCAGTTTTTCTTCCCTCAGATTCACAGATGTATATTTCTTTCAGTTACATCTTCCAGCTCACCAACTCACTATTCAGTTGTTTCTAATTTGCTTTTAAGCCCATCTATTGAATTCTCCTTTAGATTATTTTATTGTTAAATTAATTACAGTTGTTCTACTACTTCCATGTCAAATCTATGAGGTCATTCTAAATAGTCTTGCTTTCCTCAAGTATTTTGAATCTTTCTTTTATTGTGCCAAAAATAAATATTCTTATTTATACTCTGTATCTGAAGAGTTGGATATCTATATTCAGTATGGGCCTAGTTCTTCTAATTATTTTTATCTCTTTCTCAGAGGCTTTATTTCCTTTTGTTTCTTGGGAGTATTTTTAACTGAGGATACGTGTCTTGGAACTTTGTGGAAATGCTTTGAGTCCTTTGAAACTGCTTTTTCCATAGAGAATTGTTCTTTCATCTGACTAATGTACTACTTTAATCAAAATTCTTGGCCTGGAGACTTTTCTTTTTTTTTTTTTTGATGACTCAGATAACGTGAATTCAGGCTGAAGACTCATGTGAGGGTCATCTTGCAACACAAATTTCCCTCTCTATCAATGCCAAGAATGAAGATAAGCCTTCCCCCCACCCCACCCCAGCTCTCTGGGTCAGATTGTTGGATCTGCTAAAACTCAGATCATTCTCATTAAAATGAGAATGAAATCCTTTAGAGACCCAGACTATTGTTCTTGCTTCTCTTTAGACTACACACCCAGCAGTGTTTTCCACTACACACCCAGACTTTGTTGTAATTCAACAGTAGCCATGTGAGGCTCTGAAAATCACATCTCTTTTTTTATCTGGTTTAATAAATGCCCCCATGGTAGAAGCCTTCCTCTTGGGTTTCTACTTTCACTTCATGCCTTCTTACTCCTTAGCTAATTCAGTAAAGCCTCTAATAAGATGTTTATATAATTTATTCACTGTTCTCAACTGTTTTCAATGAGAGTCAATCAGGTTATCTTACACCATTATACCACTGAAATAAAAGTGCCAACACCTTGCCCTTCTGCAATCCAACTTCTCTAATGGGAGGCCAAGCTATCACTTGCTTCTTCCTTTCTCTCTTGCATACTTTATCAAGAACAAGGACCCGGAAAGGTGAAAGCCATATCCTGCACTCCAGTCATTAGATAGGTTACTTGCCTGCCTCAGTGTGGCCAGTTCTCCCCATGCCCTCACTATTCTCATGCAAAATATTCTGCCATGCCTGCTCTGCAGTTCCAAGTCTTCCTCACCTCCTTCTGGTGAGATCAGTTCAGCCTTATTCTCATAACTCCATAAAAGTGCAGAAGTGGATGAGAAAATAAGTCCCTGGCACTTAATTTTTTATTTGGTCATTTCTTTTATGGGATCCTTACTTCACTTTCTTCTTAACGTCCCCATCTCTTCAAATAGTCTTTATGAAAAACACTGTGAAGTTTCATATCTGCATTAGTTACTTTTCTCTTGCTGCTTAGACAAAATACCTGGCATCCAAAACCTAAAGGGGAAGGGGTTTATTTGACTTACAGTTCATAGAGGTTGGCTCCAAGGCTGGGGTGGCAAACAGGCATGACAGTGGAGAAACAACATGGTGCACACAAGGCAGCAAAGGCAACAAGGGAGTTTAACAGTGTCTTCCTGCCCCTTTTATCTTATTCACACTACCAAGATCAGGGCGGTGCCAAACCAATCACTCACGTGTAGTGGTTTAGCAATCACACACCCTTAACCCCAGCATCCCACATTCCAGATTCAACTAATTCTGGGAAAGAAAGTCCCACCTCACCTGGATGAAGCTTTAGGGGACGGCTAAACACAACCATAAAAATATCCTACCTACCTGTGCTGGAAACAAGTGTTGACAACACTAGTCTCCAGAAGGCAGCAGGTGGTAAGAAAGGAAAAAGTGCACACCTTCGAATAAAAAATATCACATTCTATATCCCAGATCTTCCACTTGTGAGAAACTACTTAAATTCTCTAAGCCTCTGTTTCTTTGCCTATAAATATATACTTTTCTGATTGCTGGAAGTATCAGTGACAATAGATACTATGTGTCTCGTTCAAAAATAGGTGCTTCAGGTTTCAAATGGCTGGAATAACAAAAACAAAGTTCATCATGATTATGTGGCCAAGATCATGTTACCATATACCTTGAAGACTGAACTTGGGCAATTACAGAAAGAATAAGAAGTCTGTGCTATTACATATCAGCTCTGATGTAAGAAAGTATTATAAACTAGCTAGGACCAAAACAGAACACAAGCATATGAGGACTTAAACCAAGACAGTAAAACTAAAACTTAGAATACAGCAGAACAGCAGAGCTTGGAACAGAACTAGGCAAACAATGCCATAGAGACAAATGGTTAGGTACTTTTTCTTACACTAATCTTCCCTCCTCACCATGGGCAGAGATGAATAATTAATAATGATGATTAAAAAAAAGAATAAAGCTAAATTTGGTATAGTTCTAAGCTCTTTAATGTGGTAACACATATAATCCTGACACGTCCACGATGTAGACGTTGCTACTGCTAGCTCTTCACAGATGAAGACACTACAGCACAAAGAAGTTAAGAAACTTATCTGAGATCAAACAAGCAGTAGTTCCGCCCGGCAGCAGAAGCCAAGCCCTTCACCTCTTCAATATACTGCTTTTGCCATGTGAGTACTCTTCTTTTCTTCTGTCAAAATTCCCCCCAACAGAGCCCCACAAGAAGCCACTATCAGTAATCAGAGTTGACATGTGAAATGAAAACTAATTTCCATCTTGGCCAAGAAATTTCTGGCTTACAGCCTTACCCTAGTGAGAAATTGGCGGAGGCAATATGTATCTAGTGTCTTAGACCCTTTGCTATTTAGAGCTTTTATATATGTGTGTTTAAGCTAATTCACGGTGAATTATATAAAGTGTGACCAAAGCAGTTTGCCCCTACCTCTGTCAGGGAACCTTTCTCATTCTTCATCCTTTATGTGTCTATATGTTCTGCTCTAGAATTCAATCTGTATTTCTCAAAGGCAAAGGAAGTTCCTTATTCTTCTATTCTCCCATTTCTCGGTTCCCATGTCTATCATGGTCTGTACAAATCAGCGTAACACAATAACCATTTATGTAATCAAATAACAAAAGTAATAATAACTAGGATTTTGTTTGGTGCCTTCAATTTGCGTGGCTCTAGCTAGCATCCCATGTACTGCTTGTAATTCTCACAACAACCAAATGGGCTCAATGTTTTTCTCATTTTACAGATAAGGAACAGTGATGGTAAGTTATAGTCTTAGGTTAAATAGAAAGCATTCAGGCAAGATCAGTGTAGGTAGATGCATCCAGGGGACACTGGAGGTCCTTTCCTGTGTCCAAGGAAGTCAGAGCTGATGGGAAACTTATCTTTGGTTATCTATCAGAATAGAAATGAGTAACACTGGGAATTTAGGTCAGTGTTCTTCAGTCAGGCTGGGGGGTGGGGTCCTCCCTTGGGTGGGGTCCTCCCTTGGGTTGGGTCCTCCCCACTGGCCCATGGCTGTTGGATCTATGCCTAGTCTGACTATAAAACCAAAGCAACATCTCTTTAATGTGGGGGCCCACATGCTGGTGAGCTCTGGAGTGCAGCCAAGCCTGAAATGCAGCCACGATCATGATGCACAATTGTAGTTTCTACTTTAGCAGAAAAAGTTCTAGCTAGATCGATAAAAGTATGCTTTTGTTTCTTGAGAGCGGCAAGACTCTTCCTTGACCCTTCGGAAAAGAAACATGGATAAGAGAACAAGGAAACAATTGTAATAATGCTTGTTTTTGTGTTGCTGAGCTATATAGGCATGTGAATAAAGTCCAGAAGGCAGAAGGCCTCCTCTCAAAGAACTATGTGTTGATCTCTTTTGTCTTTCAATCCTCACTCCCCCATTCAGGTGCTGTTCGATTGTGACGGCTGGACCACCACAACTTTTTGCCCACAGATCATTCTGCCTTTTCACCTCCTAACTTTCACATCAGAGTATGAAGAGTTGGTTCAAGAGTTGAACACTAGGATTTACATATACTTTCAGAATTTGATTCTGGAGAGATATTTAGACACTGAACTTACATCTAGGGCCCAGCGGGCCAGGACATGACAAGATTTTTCTTTTCTGTTACACAAAGGACAGAGCAATTGCTGAGTTGGGCCCTGAAAACAAGGACTTTGTTTGGTATGGTTACCACATGTCCCTTCCTCTTTCTTTGGAATTTGACAAGCAAATTGGCATTTGTGTTGCTGAGACTGTCATAGAATAGTGATTGTTAATTATACCCTAGATGTCCTGCCTCATTCTGCCATGGATGTATTATGCTAAATGTGTGCAGTGAGCAAAAGATCTTAAATTTGATTTCAAGTTGCATATCTCAGCATGCTGCCAAACCCGCCCCAGGTCAGAGAGCTCCTAAGAGGGCTGTAGAGAGTTCTGCTACAGAGTCCCTGAATCTAATTTAGGCAAGGAAGTATTCAAAGGGTCCAGCAGATGTCAGTACGAATTCTTGAGTCTCTCCAGGCTGAGCATTAACAGATCAAATTACATCATCCACTGCTCTAGAGATATGTCTCGGAATAGGGCATTGTATGAGCATCAACATTAGAGACTGTGTTTTCTATCAGGCTCTACTGCTCTAACTGGTAAAATTCTGACCTTGCATGTCAAGCTCCAAGCCGGATGAATGATGCAGCTTTAAGTATAAGAAACTTTAAAGGATGAGACGAGTGAATAAGGCGGCTGTTTCTGAAAATAAATCTGTCCACTCCCACTTTCTGGCTTCCTTTACATAGTCCACCTGGATTGATTCTCGACATCTTCAATCTGACCCAGGTGGCTCTTCCTTTTATAGCCCAAGACAGGCAGAGCTTTAGGTTGATTACAGCTTTATATTCAGCAAATGACGAATTGCCATTCTGGTCTTAGGAGTGCTGAATGTCTCTATAATTCTTTTTCCGGTACTTCTTACACTAAGAAAAGTACAGAGAATAATATAACAAGTACCCATATGTGGGAGAAGTTCAAGCCTGGCTGGGTCAGGTGTGCTGCACTCCTGTCTCCGGAGCTAACTTGGAGACCTTGCTAAGGCTGAGCTAACTCACCTAAGTGCGTAGATGCTGGGTCCAACAGGCTACACCTCCGCCCCTAGTCGGTGACTCCTTCGCCTCGCCCAAGAAAAATCACTCCACCGTGCCTCCAATAAGATATCACCAGATGTTAAATGCTCCTCCCATGCTCCTCCCCCATGGTTGTCCCTATATAAGCCTGTGCATTTCCTGAATAAAGCGGAAGCATCCCAGAAACCTCCCCAGAGTCTGCCTGGTGATTCCACACCTTACCCTCCCAGTCCGAGTTTCCAAACCCTGTTCCCCAAGCAGGCTCATGGACAACAACACCCATATATTAACTATCTGGATTTAACAACTGATGATGACATTTTACCATATACCCTGGAAATCTTCTATTATTAATGAAATAAAAGCCTATATACTTCTCAGTCTCACTGGGCTGGTTCAGGCCTGGATCTGAGCTGAGACTGTCTGGGTTACTTGGCCCTATCACCATGGAACACCCAAAAGCACTCCAATTTATAGAAGGAATGGAACAAGAATTCAGAAATGTCTATATGTAGATTTAGCAAAATTTTGGTCCAGAGGATCCATAGCATTGAATCCTCTATTATCTGGCCTGGGGTGGTAATTTATACTCTCGTCACAATAAAATTTGGAGAAATAGTTTATTTCAAAAGAAAAAAATCCCAATTATTCAAGATCAGTTTTATCCTCTGGTCATACTGTTTCCTTTGATCTCTGCCTGAAAGTAGACATTATCTTGAAATTATGTGTGTCTCACCTCCATTAGTTTCCTAGGATTGCCATAATAAAGTACCACAAGCTGAGCAGTTCAAACAACAGAAACTTATTGTTATACAGCTCAAGAGTTGGAGGTGAAGGCCGTGACAGTGTCGTGCTCCCTCCAAAGGTGCTAGGGAAGGATCCCATCCAAGCCTGTCTCCTACATTCTGGTAGCTCCTGGGTGAATCAGGTCTGCAAAACTCCAACTTTACATAACATTCTCTAAGTGTGAGTCCGTACAAATGTTCCTTTTAAATAAAAATATCAGTCAGATTAGATTATGGGCAGATCCTACAACAGTATGATCTCAACTATACATCTATAACAACCCAATTGCCAAGTAAATTCACATCTGAGGAACTGGGGGCTTGTACTTCAACACATTAATATTAGGAAGACAAATTCAATCCATAGTATCACCCATCTAGGAATACTTTTTCCACATGATTCATCATAAATATTTCACAGTATTTTGTGAATATTCAACTCAGTATAAATGGCATTGTATTGTGTATGTCTTCTGTGCTGTGTATGTCTCTTGTACTGTGTATGTCTTTTGTAACTTTTGTCTTTTGCCCAACAATATTTTTTTGAGGTGTATCCCCATGGCAAATGTTTCTAATTAATTTATAGTATTTCACTTAATGAATTTATCATTGCCAATTTCTTTATATACCAAAATTTAAAATATCTAAAGGTTTAAAATGGCATCCAACTAGTAAAGAATAACAAATAACTTAGATCTTGAGTTTAGATTACATGAGTTCTCTGGGTCTAACCCTTGTTGAGATAATGTGCTTCTAACTTTATCTCATTACCTTACAGTGTTATGATGTTAGCCTTCAGCAGGCTCATCATTAAAAAAGTTTCAGGAAGCAAAAGGAGATCCACTTACTGTTGGGAAATAGCATTAAACACAAAAAAGGGAAGGACTGTGTTTTAATTAATGAATGCTGTAAAATTTGAATTTGGTTTGAAAGAGTCCTAGGATGACAGCTGAATGTCCAAGATCAATGGTAAAACCTTTAGGAAGCAGGTGCAGGACCCATTCCATGGCTTTCCTGCACTGGTCTTTGAGGAGAAAACTGACCACAATGTCCTTTAATCAAGGATCACAGTGAGAAGCCAGTCACACAAAGGGGTGTTAATAAGTACACTGAGTGTGGCAGAAAGGCTTCCAAACCTTGTACAAGTAAACAGACTGCAGCCTCCCCTGCTCATGTGGAAGCTTCTCTGTCCAGGTTTTATCCAGGGCTGACCTGAGGTTTGGTAAAATGAAGGAAGTCTTGATCTGAAAGGCAGAATGTGCTTGTGTGGGCAACAGTGGGAAGGAAAGAAAAGCTCAGCAGTACATCCGAGCACTCCACAAGGCCATCAACCTCAGAGGCCAGAGATAGGTAAGGAAATGACCACCCTTGGGTATGTTCTTAGAGGAAGTGAGGATGTCTGGTCATGTACTCTGAGCTTCCAGAACAAATGGAGCGATGGAGACTTCCTGAGGGGTAATCCTAGAGAAATAGATGTTGACAGCCTTTTCCCAGGACCAATTCCTTCCTTTGGGATATTGTGACTTCCACACGAACACTTTCTACTGTTTTGTACCTCCATCTCTATTACTCTCTGAGGAACCCACAGGAGAAAGTTCCATGTCATTCCCAATTATTGGGCTCTTGACAAAAATGCTGGAAAAACTGCACAAGGTTTGTCTTCTTGAGATTGGAAAGAAAATTGGATGTAAATTTTAAAGAAAGTCCCCCAACTTTTTTTCCTGTTACGTGAACCTTTAAAATATCTTATGCAGGATTTGGAAATCCTCTCTAGGAACCTCTGTACAATGGAATGAAATGAGATGGTCACTGACCTCAGGTGTGCCATGCACTGCATTCTCCAAGCCATCAAATCATCTCAGTGGGATTCCTCAGAGAGACTTCCAACTTTCGAAGTACTTTAGAGAAATAGGAAACTTCCTTATTAAATTCTGAATTCTAATTAGGAAAGTTTTCAAAGACCATTAAAATTAGCAGGGTCATTCCCCTCACCTCATGCTTAAGGTAAAAGGGTTTCAACAGAAAGCACAGCACAGCAGGAGGCACAGAGCAGCCAAGACTGCAAAGCAGGGCTTATACTACAGAGTTGCTCTTTCCACGGCTTTCCCAAAGGACAGAAACCTGGGGACTTCACCCACCTGGAGGGTGACTCCCACATTCCAGCTGTTGTCCATGGTCACCATGACCAACACCAAAATGAGAAATGTGACCCTTCTAATTGTTAGTGCTAAGTTATGTCTGTAGTGGGACTGACTCAGTCTCAGGATAGAGAAGAGAAGCCATGGACTTCAGAGAAAATGCTGTGTTAATCATGTAAGTAAAGTGACAAGATTCTTGTTTCTGTATGTATGATGATTTATTTTGTGACACTTTCGAACAGTGATACTGGAAAACTGGCTCTCTAGAGAAATAAAAACCCTGATTTAGCACATGCCTCTTTCTGTGGTATAAATGCTCCCACCATGACCATCTTCAAGCTACCCACGTGAGGTCACTGAACAGGAAGTTGGGACGGAATTGTGCTTTGCAAGCCAGTGTGACCCAGCTCCAACACACCCCTGCTTTCAAGTATCCTTCTCAAAAGGAATTATGCAATAAGCTTCATCCCAGGATTCCATTTGTTAGGAGATGGGGGAAATTACAAAGAGCATTGGAGCCAAAGTAAGCTGAGTTCCTTGGGTCTTTGACCTCATTATGATTTCTCATTAAACACTCAGAATTTGACACACTGATGAAAACAAGAAAACTCTATGCAATTGTAATAATTAAAAAGGTTTTGGGGGCATGAAACCTTGGGAAACAAGAACTTTAAAGACATGATTTAATCAGAAGAGTCCAAGACACATTCTGCATTATTCCATTTATTAAAGAAAAACTTTTCTTTCTAGTATATGCTGTCCAGCTGTGAAATTCATTTTAAAATTTCTGGGAAGAGTGATTTTAACTTTTAAAAATAACTGCTGGGCAGTTAAGATGCTCTGGTTCCAACATTTTAAAAAATTAGGCAAGATTATATAGTGAGAGTGGAGAAAACAAGATGAAGTGAAATCATCCATGACAATCTGTCATATTAGCCATTATGCATTTTAGCATCTGCAACTGAAAAGCCACAGAAGTCAAAAAATAGAAACAAAAAAGATTCCCGAGGACCACCTACTGTTTGATGATGCTGGTAGAAGACTTCACCTTCTATTTCATGTAAAAAATAAATTACGTATAAATAAGGAGGTGAGGAGAAGTGGTGTATGCTCAGGTGCTTTGCAGGTGTGTACTCAGGGGGAATGAGAACAAGGCAAATGCATTTCCTCCCACGCCTGCTACACAAAACTCTCCTCCATGTTGCTGCAGAGTAAGAAGGAGTCCACAAGCCTGGGCTGGATCAGCTGCTGGAAGTCCGATTCCTGGAGGCCTTCAGGGCAGACTCCAGCCAATCGACGCAGAGCAGCCTGGAGAGAAGACAGAACAGATGACACAAGTATACTGCACCCTGCTCGGGGCCGTGGAGTTCCTCTGGCTGCCCTGAGAGACACATTTCAAGAAATGCTGCATCTACCAATTGGAGCTGATCACCATCTTGGCTACCTGCTACCTTAGTACAATTTTGGTCACATGGTTACCAAAGCACTCTGTCACATGGATGCCTGGTTTCATCTGCACCTTGGTTTCTATGGTGGATGTCATCAGAAAGCTCTTAATGATCTTAACAGTGGCTTCCCATCTTGGTTCTTCAATCATCTTAGGAACCTACTCATTTTAAAGGTCTGTCACTTCAAGGATTAACGATATATTCAAGTTCACACTGTGCTCTTCCTAGAGACTGGAACTGCCAGAAGCATGAGTGGAATCACATTATTGCTTCCAGGTCCCTAGAGTAAGCTCGAAGCAGCAAAGACATAAATGCAGCGAAGTCTTACACCAAGCACTGTAGGATAGGGAGGAAAAAATAAATGGAAGGAAAACAGTCAAAGCAGATAGGGATTCTGCAACTGAGCAATTCAAATCCAGCAAGGAGGGTGAGCAGAAGAGAGGGGCAGGCAGAACTGAACCCAAGCCTTCACTGCCTGCCTTCTTCTGAGTGTCCAGTATGCTACACCTTGACTGCCACAAGCCTGTGCACTTCCCTGTGCCATGAAATTCCTCCCCACTCCTCTCTAACCAGCAAATGCTATGCTGTCCTGTCATTCATCATCCCCTCCCCTGTGAAACCCTCCCTAATTGCCGGGAGCAGAAACAGCCCACCCTCCCCTGTGCACGCACAGCCCCTGCACTGAGCTCAGCCCTCTCACTCTTGACTATAACTGGTTGTCGGATGTTTACCTCCTGAACTCAATTCTCACATACTCAAGGGTAAGAATCATGTTTTGTGTTTCTGTGTACCCACAGGGGGCTGCGGAGGGTGTGATACCTGCTGGCTGAAAAGAAATAAACAAATGAAGTGCTTTAAAACTGAGGTCTACTGATAGAGCCACCTGAGCCTGTAAATCTGAGCTGAGCACGTACATAGACCTGTTCACCACTGAACTGAGACAAGGCCCTCAAAGTGCCAGATGGATATGAACTCCCTCTGTCCTCCTGAGCACAGAAACAACACCCTCACACACCCTTGGGAACAAAGAGACGGGGGAATGTCTACAAGGGCAGAAACAAACAAGGAAGGAGGAATTACCTACTGAGTATCTACCGATAGTACCTCATGCAGCCTCTACTCCCTGCTGCAAGGTATCGTGATCTCCATTTTAGAGATATGGGAACTGAGTCTCAGAGGGGGAATCTGACCCTCTCAAAATCACACAGCAGCCCAATGCTTACACAGGCAGGATGCTGCAGCCCCAGGACACAAGGTTGAGGTGGGAGCACAGGCAGAGTGCATTACCTAGACAAGACAGATAGCCTGTTGCTAAGAAGTCAGGCCAAGGAAGTTGAAATGGAGATTTGACCTTGGTTTTGGAGTTACGGATGTTGTCATGTCCAAGCCAGAGCAAGAAGAAGAAAGCTATGTCTCTGTGCACAGGAACAAGGTCTGAGACATTCGTGGTGGGAAACAGACACCACCGGGCCATCTCTATCAAGTCCTGCCTTTGCTGAGGCCTGGCTTGCCCCAAGGGCCAAAGAGGCTGAACTCTTAGAACTTTCTGATTTCTCGTTATTCCAACAGGAAGAAATAATCCCATTGATGTCACAGTGAAAACAAAACCAGGGAGCATCCTGTAGGCGAGGCTTGAGGCCATCTGTACATTTTACTTCATCATGGGTAAAAACAAAGCAAAAGTAGGGGACAAAAAGACGAAGAATTGGGGAGACCCACCAAGAGACAAAATGAAATAGAAGAGCACTGGCAAGGTGGAAAAAAAAAGAAAGAAAAGACAGCAACAAAGAAACAGAACGCAATGAAAATATTAAAATGGAGACACAAAGAACACGGAAGAGATCAGAAAAGAAGACAGGTGGAGAGAGAATAAGACAAAGAAAAAGAAAGGAGGAAGAAAGAAGAAAGAGAATACTAATAGAGAAAGTAACCCCAGAGAGAGAAGGGGGAAAACCACGGTAGAAAAAGGCAGAGAGGGCAGTCAGAGACATCCCCTGTGGTCCTCAGATAATTGTGTGGAATGTGAACTCCACACCAGCTCAGAGTACCCACTCCTCAGAGAGAACGGCACCCTTCCCAAGCCTTGCTTGTATCCTCTCCTTTCCTGGAAGGGTTAACACCCACTCATTCCACAATCTCATTCTCAGTCTGAAAACACCCAAGTATTCAAGGAGCCCAGCAGCCTGCCGACAGCTGCTTCATTAAGGGGAAATCAATTCTGTTTACAAGCGGCGATCTGTGCTACCACTTTCCCAGACGTGGACACGATAATTGAAATTTCCTCCATCCATCTTTGAAACTGGAAATAAAGCCTTGGAAAGAGCACGAAAGCTAGCTCCTGACTCCACCTGCCATACCAGGCTCCAAGTGGCACTGTAGCAGCCAGGGTACCTGTGGTAGAGCCCTTCTGGGGACAAGCCATGGGCAGCCACCAACATTGGTGGGTGGAGACGGCTGCCGATTCCAATTCCAAAGTCAAGCAATAAACAGCCACTAAACTCAAAGTCCTGTGGAAATACACAGATCCAGGAAAAGGCCCTTGCCCTAAGAAGGTTCTAGGCTGGTGGGGGGGATATACAAACACAAATCCTTCCCCTTAAGTCGTCAAAGTGAGAACAGGGCCATTCAGAGCGGGAAAGAACAAATATGGCTGGAAGCAAGATGGTCTTGCCAAAAGAAAAAACAAACAAACAAAAATGGCCTTTAGAGCCAAATAGATCTGTGTTTGAATTCCAAGAGCCTAGAACACAGGTAATAAAACTGTGTCAGTGGTACATTAGACATTATAAAATCCAAGAGGTCCAGGCACATGCTGCGCAGAACCTTCTTTGCAAACGAAGGCTCCTGGAAAACTTGAGAAAAGAGAAGGATTTAGATGGCAGCCTTGAGCAATGGACAGAAGTTTAATAAAGAGTTGTTTGTACAAGGACATTTTGGGGGGGCAAGACCCAAGCACACTTCAGGGTACTCTGGCTTGGCATCACTGGACAGCACCAGGAGACAGAGGCCATCGCCTTAGGGGTAGTTGAAGCCACTGCAAAGGGTGGAGCAGGGCGACAGGAGAGACCACAGATAATGGAGAACCACAGACAGGTCCACGGTGGTTTACAAACTGTGATTAGAAAATTTAATTCAGCAGCCACATGGAAGATGGATTAGGGAGGAAGGAGCTCTCTTCAGCATCTACTATCTTGTCCACAAGACCAAAGGAAATCCCTTTTCTGCTTGAAAGCCCTTTGAGTGATTATGGATAGCATCCAAACATGTATTCTCCTTCGAACTAATAAACTGTAAAACTAACAATAGTAATAATAACCCTCATATCTCAAAATAGCTGACCAATTCCCAGGTGCTTTCAGGGCTCCTGCTATTTCCTCAGAGCCTGTTCTGTCTGGCACTTTCTGGATTCCAGCGTGGTAAAGATAATGGTAGTCTGGGCCAATCAGTATGTGCTTGCCAACTATTAATTTACTTGCTTGATCAAGCAAACTTAAGAAGGTCTGAGACATGGAGGAGAAAAAGAAGTTACCTCTTTAATTTTATCAACCTCTTACTAAAACTTAGCATTTCCTTCAGTTGTAAATGCAACAACAAACCATAAAGTCTTAGCCATCTCTACTTATTCATGGGTAGAAATTGAGGACATTTTCACATCCCATTAGAGATGTTGAATATACCTTCAGACATCATTTACAGCCATTATTAGCCTACAATACTTACTAGGCCCACTGCTAGATTAAACTGCTTATTTAGTATGTTGATTAAAAAGCACAGGCGTTAAAATCTCATGTGTTGAAATGTTAATAATTATTTAATGTAATTGGTTTCATTTTTAATTATATATTTTTTTTTATTTTGTGCATTTCAAACATTATTTTGAGAAGAAAACTGCCAGAGGCACAAAAAAGAGTTACTAGCACCCTGCATGTCCCAGAATAAAACCTATGGGAGAGCAGAGACTTTTGTCTGTTTTCTTCAGCTATGTGCCCAAAGCCTAGAAGAGTGTCACCTAAAATCATTCCATAAATGCCCAGTGAACAAAATTTTTAGCACTTTGACTTACTCAATGTGATGCAGCTCATTAATGTTGAGTGTGGGACAGGTCAGCCTAGTGGCAAAGCCCTGCTATTTCTACAAGTACACAACACCTGTCAGAAGCTCCAGGAAGGAGGTGAGCCTGGTTAAAAAAAATAATGGGGTGAGGAGAGGCCTTTGCTGTGACACAGCTTGGCCTTGTGTTCTTTGGGGACCAAAGATATGGCACTCTCAAGGGCCGGGAATTTAGCTCAATGGTTCTGCTGCCTGCCTTGTAAGCCCAAGGACCTGAGTTCGATCCCCAGTACCAAAAAAAGAAAAGGAGATATGGCATTCTCCTCTGAAAGTTAAATGGCCTTATTTATACAATGACTTCCCAGCTATACAATGCTTTCAACTGGAAGTTACTCTGCTCTTGGCTATGGTATAGCCCCATAGGGAGTAGATAAACAAAATGTACATTCTCCATCAGCCACCCACGGATGCATGTTTCATGGTAGACCTGAGCATCAAGGAGTTGGGTGGGAACCTCCCAGGATGCACTTGGTTGGGTTTAAGATGAAGAACCTGGTGGCCAGTTGAATAATTCTCTCTGTCCTATCATGGTCCCTCCCATCCTAACCCAAAAAGGAGGGGGAGCCACAGTACTGGGAGAGCCCAGTAGAGGGACTTCCTCCAGCAGGGAAAGCAGGCTTTTCTCATAATATCCACTTTGAACACAAAGGTGATGTCTGTATCCTGCCTCCCATGTTCTATAGGCACCATGGTGTCACCATCACCCAGTACTCCATAAGCTCACCACTCTTAGCAGCTTTTGAGCTGCTAAGATCCCCCAGAACCTAAAGCATTACTAAAAGGAGCAGTTTTTCAGTACCCACTGTTCACATGCGTGGTCTCATATAATTTTCACTGCAATTTTATTAAAGAAAGTAAGTATCACAATAATCACTATCTTAGAAGAAAAGCTAAGGCCCAGAGCAGTTTAAGGTTCACCCAAGACAACCGCACCATAGCCGCCTCTCCTGGCCTCTGGTCTGCAACCCCAAAGGCCAGGGGCGAAGCTGGGGCAGCCTGAGCACTCACCAGGCAGGCCACGAGCACCGCATCACTGCTGTTCCTCTCTGATGGAGATCTGCAGAGTTCGATGAGACGGGACACACCTGCAAAGACACGGGGAGCCTCAGGTCAGGTGGAGCCCTGATTGGACTGATCCAGGGGTGCTGGCCTCTCTCACAACAAGGTCCCACTGCCCCCCAGTCAGTGAGGTGGGAGCCTCACCCCACCTGAAAAAGCGTGTGGTGCAGGCTTTCTAGAAACCTCCATCAGGGCAATACAGGAACAACTAGTACATCAAAGCCAAACCCACCAGTGGCCAAGACAGAGTTTAAAATGCAGCAAAGGGAGAACTGAGGAAGAACTTCCGGTTTAGGCACTTCTAGTTTCACTGTGATTGTTTACATCTGTGCCAAAGGAAATTTCCCAGCCGTACTGTTTTTCTTTCTTTTTCCAACTGCTTATTCCATTCAAAAAATACATGTTGCAGTAAAATTACAGAACCCTGCAGACTCTATTAACACTTTCTAGGGCTTTGGGGAGGAAAGGTCACCACACCACAGCCGAAACCTCACTTCCGAGTTGAAACATTCTTGAACCCAGTCAGAGAAGTGCAGCCTACTTGCTCTGTAGGAATCACACATGTCTGCCATATGTGCTTGGAACTTCACTCCCATGTTAATCAAAAGCAGGTCATTTTTTTCCATATCTGTCACCCCCACAAGGCTCTAAGGCCCTGTAGTCAGGACAGCAGCATAGTCAATGTTATTGCCTGGCACTCAGAAAAGAACTCAGCATATCATGAGTGCTCTGAAACTCTCTCTTGGGTAAGTAAGTAGTTCACAATGTAACAATGAGGGAGTGATTTAATTCGTGAATTAACAAATCAGTCAATAGTAAGTGAGTTAATGAATAGGTAAACGACTGCACAAATTATTAAGTACATGAACAAATGAGTGGAAAAGTAAAGAATGAATAAATAACTGAATAAGTACATAAATGAGTAAATAAAAGAGTAAAAGAATGATGTCCTAATTAACAGAGAGTCCTCGGGTGAATTACTGTCTGGGCCAACTTTTCCCACTCTGGGCTCTTCCTCTCTTTTGCTTAGGTAACAAACTAAACTAGAGCACCCATCCTAGCATCTGCCAGAAGCCAGAGACTGGACTCACCACAGCTAGCCCTTTGGCCTGTGGCCACTGACGCCACTGTGAAATCAGAGTTGCTCCCGCCCGCACCCCATCCACTCCACTCCAGTCAAAGCCACCCTCACTTACAGCTGAGCCGCACAGCTTCCCGCGCCACCTCTGGGTCTCGGCTAAGACGGGCCAGCGTCACTGCGGCTTTCTGCTGGACTCTCTCACAGGCTGCCACCTCGGCGGGGCTCCCTGAGCTCGGCTTCTCAGACAGCATGCCCATGATGAGCTGGACCCCTGAGCAGGAGGCAAGGAACGGTTGGGGCTCACTACCCAGTGGGCAGCCCTTCCCCTGGAGCCAGATGGACGACAGCACAAGGCTCAAGCACAGGACCTCAGATGCCTTGGGGGGATCTCTGTCAGAGGAAGAAAGCGGGACAAAGCCACCTCTATTCTTCCACCGCTCCTTAGAGGTGTGTCTGATTTCACGTACGAGGTCACTAGGAAGGGACATCTGCAGGATATCCTCATTTTAAAAACGTTTCGGTGATACGTCTGACACTGTGTTAAAGGCACAGTAAACACAAATCGCCCAAAACATTCCAACAGTTTCATGAACAAGGTGCTATTATAATTCTACTCTGAGGTTCAGAGAGAGGGGAAGCGTCATGCCCAAAGTTGCACAGTTGGTAAGTAGAAGAGCCGGTGCTGGAACTCAGACGTGTGGCTCCTGCCCATCATCTCTTCAGGGCCTCCGATGCTGGCTGCTCCTGAGACAGGTCCTGAAGTGATGAGCTCCCGAGTGGAAGCGAACCCAAGCCTAGGCTGCATAATCACTAGATCCAGTGTTTTAGAGTGACTCAAGCACTGGTGAATGGTGAGATTTTGGCCTGAACTTAGTCTGCTGAGAAGGTTCCCATCCTCCCATGAAGCCAGATCTGTCTTCTGTTTGTTGTGCAAATCATATCCAATATCCCTGCCAGCCTGCCTCCGCCCACCCCTTTTTTCTGCAAAGGATGCCTCTTTTCCCTCTGATTCTCTTCACAACTCCCATCTTGCAGGTTAATAGCTGAAGTCCACCTTCTGTGTGAGCTGTTCCCCAAATGCCCTACTCCATAGCCACCTTTTCAGCACCCAGTGGTAACTGCCAGCTCAGAATTTAAACTACCCAAAGATGTATTGTGCTTTTTAAACCCATACAGCTTCTAAAATTGTTTAAATATTCAAATTGGGAGAGTTCCACAAAAATTTAGATTTCTGATTTCTAAACAATGACCTCCTAATCTGACAAAAGTAGACCCATATTTCTGCATGTCAAGAAGCTTATTATGACCTTACTCTTTTTAAGGAGATGATCCGGTCCACAGTGATTCCTCCTCATGGGTTCCCATTACCTGCCTGGGCCCCACAGGCATCTAAGTTTGCAACCTGTGACTCAGACTATGGGCTCTCAAAGCCCAGCCTGTGCAACTGGGCTTGCCCTGTCTAGATCTGAGAGTCTTGCTGTCTTCCAGTGGCCTCTGGTTGCATTACCACGAAGGGCAATCCCTCACATCCTTCTCTCCTTTTTTAAATGGCCCCTTCATTAAACCCTCTTAAGTTAAGTGTGAAATGTGAGGGCTTTTCAAAGTAACAGATGGGTTTGAGAAAATGTTCATTCTGCCCCTGGCATCCTCAAAATACTCAGTGGCCACACTCACATCATCCCCATCAGGTAGGTGTTGCTACTGTCCCATTTTACAGATGGAAAGACAGAGAAATCTTACCATTAGTTGATAACTAAGCCACACAGTATGGCTGCCATTTATTTCTGTATTTTCAAGCACTACGCCATCCTCCCTGTAGGCTATTACTATTATGCCATCACTTTTGTCAAGATAGGCTTTCCTTCTAGGCCATGAAACCCTCTAGGGCTCTCGTTGTCCAGCACAGTGGCAGGCACACACTAGCCTTCAATAGTTGTGGGCTGAATGAATCGACCAATAGCGTTCTGTAAACCACAAAACCCTCTCTAGAAGCTGGACATCCAGATCACAGATGCACAGGCCCATGGAGGCCACTCCCACCGTCCCCTTGAACAGGAGACTAAATGCTGGCAGCAGAGTGCACAAATAACACCACACAACCTCTCCTCTTGGCCTCAGCTGGCTCTGCACTGTTTCTCATTATTAGCTCAATCACATAAAATTAACAGAAAATGATGTCTTTCAATTAGTAATAGAGCAGTGGGGGGTGGGGAAGTGTATGTTTGTTAAGACAGCAGGGCAGCCTGAGACAAGAGAGTTTCACTGGAGCAGAGGCAGCGGCCCAGGCTCCCAGCTCACTCTGCCTCATTAGCGTCTCTGCTCTCCAACTGGTTGCTAATTGCTCCCTTATTTCCCAGTCACAGGAAGCCCACACTACACCAGCTCTGTTCCCAGCTGCAAGGCAGCCATCCTGTCCTCTGCAGACACCGACCTGTTAGATTAGCTACCAGACCAACAAACCCGGCCCCAATTCACTTGGACCTTGGTGACACCCTCAGCACAAGGTGGGACAGGGAACACGCGGCAGAAAAGATGTCCTCAAGCTGGCCTAGCCTGATCTCCATTTTCACTCCTTCCCAGACACTTCAGCTTTCTACTGAAGTCAAATCCAGAGAGCTAGGAACAACTGAAAGTTGGAAGGCATGTCTTAGTAGGAATATATTTTTACTTTTTCAGATCATAATGAGATATCTGCCTTCTCCTCACCAGCCTGGTTAAAATAGCAACTATGCCACCACCCTCTTTGAATAATGACCTTGCGTCTTCCCCATTTTATTTTCCCCATGACACTATCGCCACCTGATGTTCTCTATAGTGTTTTTCACTGTCTCTCACTAGAATTTAAGTCCATGAAAGCAAACATTTATACATTGGCCCGCGTGCACATGGAATCACACATGCATGCAGGGAGACACACCCCCATATTCACACGCCTATGCACAGGCATTCACATAAGCACAAAGGCACATGGCCCTGCGTACCCAGATCATCCATACAGCATGTGTTCTGCTGCTGGGACATACCATTCTCCTGAATAATGTCAGAGGCACACTGCTCCAGGACAGACATGTTCGCCAAGATGGTCACAATCTGCAAAAGTGAAGTGAGAGACCAGGAAAGTGGGCACACGTGACCCAGATGATGCTCTGCAAACAGATCAGCTCAGGGTTATGAAGCTGCCTTTGGCCCATGATTCCTTACTGCCCACCTGCCCATCCTTTTATGACATTTTCTTCCACCCTTGTGGGCTGTGGCCACTTGGATGTAGCCCCTAGTGACCGATACCCATTCATCATTATATGTTTCCGGTATAATCCCCAGACCCTGGGACCCCGCTGGAGAGAACAGCATTACTAGGTAAAGTTGGGATTCAGTCGTCATTGTGCAAGACCCCTCCAGTCCCATGCCTTAAAATGCAGACAGAACGGGAGGCCTCTGGTCCCTCTACTTCCTCTGTGCTAGTTTGCCCTCCTGGCAGTCTGCCCTGTCCTGGTTTGGATTCCCCCATCCCGGCTTCTTTCTGTGATACTGACTCCACCTACCTTCAACCTGCAATGAACAAAGACTGAGTCTAAGGTAGAGAGCACACATAAGAAGAGAAAGCGTTACAACTAAGCATCGGGTATCACTGTATACGGAGTCCAAAAAGAAAGTTCATGCACAACTATATTTTACAAGTCTCTGGTCTGTAAGCCTCACTTGTCAGTCAGCCTTGAAGGACTGTGCCTTTAGTAATGGGATTCTGACACTGACATAATAAGGTGGACAGTCAGCCTCGGCTTCAACCTCATAAACTATAACCCACTGCAGCCTCCTGGCAGAGTTAAAGGAGCTCAGCAAACTCATAGCACAAAAGTTAGTAAGTGAGCCAACAACAGATCCCGAACTGTAAAGCACACCAAAACCCCAGTGGAATACATTGGAAATGTGTTACCTATTAACAGAGACCACTTATAACACTGCTCCTGAAATAAGCAGAGCAGAATGAAAAATCCACCCACCTTTGTAGAACAGCACTCTCATATGGTAGCTAAAATAAATGATAGGAGAAACAACGTCTTGTTGGTGCTGGCCTACTCTCCTGAAAACTTCTTCCAAAGTTGCAGCAAAAGCTACACCTCCACTTTAGTGACAGCAACTGACTGTCCAGATAACATTCAGGAAGCTTTGATTGTAAAACTGGATAGCAATGTGATGTTTATCAAGAAAGACAATTACCTAGGTTTAATTGGTGCAATATTATCATATTACTCGGGGTATTAAAGCCTCTAAAATCTCTTCTCTTCAACAGAAAGTAAAAAACTTGCCATACTGATAAAATATTGTTGTACCTTTCCGCCTACACATATGTTGGAAGACATTTAGCACCCTCAGGTGGCTGCAGCATCTCAAGGTATCAGCCCCTTCCAATTCCGACCTGGCTAAGCAGGACTAAAAGAGGGATGACAAAATTTTATTCCGAAGTAAATGCTGCAACACCCAATGTTTTATGAGGCGGGTGGCAAGGCTCATATTTGCATTTGAGAGATTTAGTTCTCAAAAGTGCTTCCCCACACACACCTTTCAGGATAGTGTTTGTTGGCTGAAATAGAAGGAGTGAGAGGAAAAACATTAGTTAAAGATGCATTAAAAAAATCAGACATTCCCCAGGATGTACAAAGTGACAGACTTGTGAGTGAAGAGGGACAAGGCCAAGTTCATGTCCAGGTATGGTCTATCTGGTTTTCTCTGAACTGCTAGTGGTAGCAGGAACCTAGCCCTTTTTCCCACCACACAGAGCTGCTACACTCCAGCCATGACCAGATTGGTCTCTCGAATAAGGACCTTTCTTTGACATGGAGATTCATGAAGGAAAGATGGAAGGAACAGAAAGAGGAAGGAAGGAAGGAAGGAAGGAAGGATCTTTTGTCTGCAGCAATGAGTTCATTACATGGCAATTATTATCATGTCACAGGCCCCAGGTAGGTCTTTGTGTCAGACTAATTTAGATCCTGTTAATGAAAATTACTTCCTCTTTACAGAGCCTGTACCCCATGTGGCTTTCTGGAGGTGCAGATGAAGTATTCAATTAAGCACAATTTGAATAAATGCCAATTACGCCCTGCTTTGAGCTCCCTTTTGAAACATCCTTGCATGTACCATGTTGTAGAGGGGAAAGAGGTCAATGCTTCTTATGGTCAAACCCATGGCTGGGATTCTAGGGACAACTGGTTTACCTAAATGAATACAAGCTTGCAATGCTGTCAGGGGACAAGAACCATTCAGTTTCTGCTGTCCCAGGATAATTAAGTCCCATTTGATGGTGTTCAATTCAGTTTTATTTCTCCTGAGACTATTTCTCCTGTTCCCCTATAGCTATGTGGTAAATGCAGAGAATATTAACTTTGAGAGAGACCCCAGAGAATAAGTGGTAGTGGCTAAATGCGTGGATCAGCCTAGGTTCAAAGCTTGGCATAACTGCTTATTTTCCATATAATCCTATCTATGTTACCTAACCTCCTGTGCCTCGGTTAACAAATGCATGAATTTCCTGTTGCTGCTATAACACATTACTACAAACTTGGTGGCTTAAGACAACACAATTTTATTAACTTGCAATTCTGGAGGTCAGAAGTCCTAAACGGATCTTAAGAAGCTAAGGTATCAACAGATTTGCATTCCTTCTGAAGGCTCTAGAGCAAAATTCATTTCCTTGCCTCTGGAAATCCATTTCCTTCCCCTTTTCAGCCTTTAGCGGCTGCTGCATTACTGCTGTTTTCTGACTAACTGTGCCTCACTTTTATAAGAACAGTGCGATTATATTGGGCCCATTTGAACACTAGTCCTATATCAAGATTCACAATTAATCATCATCTGCTAAGTCCTTTTTAGGATAACAGGTAGCCTCTTCATAAGTTTTGAGAATTAGGCCACAGGCATCTTTGGGGGAGGCATTATTTGGCATAACACAGAGCATTCAATGAATTAATAGCTCATCAAGCATCCAGAATATTTGTTAAGTAAAATGATTATAACTTGCCTCTGAGGAGCAGAGCCTGAAAAGACCCAGGCTTGGAAGATGGGGTCCAGGAGCACTGACCCATGTAACACCCAGTGTGTACGGGGCGGAGCACTGCTGTTGCCTGAGTAAAGTGTAAAGCGGAGATCCCCAAAAGGTAAAAATGGCCTTAGAGCAGGTGCTACCCTTCCAGCCAGAGGAAAAACTAACTTCTCTGGCATTCAAGAAACACGGGATGAAGGTGTGGCCCGGGCCTGCCACACACCCTTCACAATATTTCAAAAGTCAGCCCCTCCTCACAGCCTGACTGCCCACACCCTCCCTCACTTGCTATGGTATTAACTAGCCCCGAAAACAAACAGCATGAAAGACGGATGAAGAATCCCCAAAACACTCAGCAGAGACCAGAGCTCCGATCTAATAGCCCTTCTAATACAGAAAATGGGCAAATATTTAATGAAAAGTTGTGATTACTTTCATGCTGTGCAGGAATTAGGGCAAAAAGGCCAACAGCTCATATGACCGTAATCAGAATTACTCTGTAATTGCTAGATATATAATATTTGAATTGCTAGCATCACTGTATTAACTCTCTGAATGCTGCGGCAACAATGTCAGCTGAGCTCTGCAACCTGAAAAGTCCTTCCCAGCCTCTGGAGCAGTCACGTCCAACCCTTGGCTACCTGTGACCCTGGACAGGGAGTCAAGGGCCCTACAACACTGTAAACTTTTAATGTTATTGTGTGATTTCTTTAATACTTTTTTTCAAGACTGGATGGCACAGCGCTCAAGCCCAGATGGCTTAGGTGACAAGTGAAAGCTGTGTGGGCAGGTGGCAGAGCAGTGCTAACCCCATCTCCTGCACACACTGTACACAGGCAGCCACACCCAAGCGCATTCGTTTCAGATGTCACCCGTGCTTGTCCTGCTCTGCGGGTAAAATACAGTGATTCCCAACAAGAACATTTCTGTGCTACTTCCTCCTATGTGTGCCTGTGAAGGCAGACGTCCACTGTGACCGAGGAGACGTGTACATTTGCTTATTAACCATTAAATGAGCTTGTTGTGTTATTTTGTAAAATAATTCAACCAGTCAAAAATCTTTTAAAAGAAAGTTTTATGACTTATACACATTAACTACAGGTTACATTTTATATAAGGCCCAAGACAATTCCTCTTCATTCACTGAGGTCCAGGCAAGCCCAAGGTTGGATGCCTACCCACCCTCTTCTCTCCACACCACTACCTCTATGAATGAGGGGAAAGAATCACAATAAAGACACAGTTTGAAGGACTGAAGGGCCTGGCATTTCTGACAAATGGTCTCCTGGTGAGTAGTGTTCACGGGGAGGGTTCCAGGATTGCTACAAGATCTGGCCATTCTAAAATGCCAAGCAGGGCCGGGGATGTAGCTCAGCAGTTCTGCTGCCTGCCCTGCAAGAGCAAGGACCCGACTTCGATCCCTGGTACCAATAAATAAATAAATAAATAAATAAATAAATAAATAAATAAATAAATAAATAAATAAATAAATAAATAAATAAATAAATAAATAAAATGCCAAGCAGACTATGAACCGCCACAGGAAGTAGATACAGCATCCTCTACCTTAGCAAAGGCAATTTTTGAAAGTCACTAAAGGCCCTGCTCAGTTAAAGTCTGTTTTGTGTTAGACAAAAATAACCAGATCCTTTCCATCCTAGACTGTCACTGCTTGACAGACAAGGCCTAGAGAGAGGCCCCTTTTCCATCCCTATCAAGTCTGTGGCTGGATTCTCAGGGCAGCACTGGCCCTGAGCACAAAACCCCAGGGCCGTACAAATCTCTTGTTAGGCAGAATATTCTTCTTGAGGCCTGATCATATCCAGCTGCGGCCCACACTGGCCTGCTCTGGATTAGAAGAAGGGGTTGGAAGAGCCCAAGGCCAAGGCTGCCTCACTGCTGTCCACAACCCAAGGCGGGGGGTCCAGGACAGGTGTGGCCAGTTGTCCTTTTTTGGACAAATAAGTGGACTCAGCTTGCTGGGATGACAGAGCAGCTCTCACTATCCAAACAGAGGCAGGCAGAGTACAGATTCAAAACCAAACAGCTCTGGGCAGCATGGGCGTCAATGGCAGATTCATTACCGGAAGCCTCACGGGGCATTTAATCTCCTAAGTATTTCAGGGGGTGGTGAGTACTTCAGAGCCTAATTCATCTTCTCTGTCTTCATTACAGAGAGCCCTCTGATCACCTTAATCCTCCCTCTGCCGCAGGAAAGAGCCATTTGTTTCTTTAATGGGTACACTCTCACCAGCTAAGTGGCTGCTCTGAGCCAGGGCAGAAGGTGAAGCCATCCTGAGGACAGCAGGAGACGTGCCTGGCTCAGAGAGATGGAAAAAGCTCCAGACTCCAGATGCAGAGAAAATTGCTTTCTGCCTACAGCATCACTATATTCTCTCCCTGCCTAGATCCCTCTCCTTCCTTGGAATCAGTGAGGCTTCAAAGGGGGCCCGCCACGCCTCATGATCAGAAGGGAGTCTCTGCAGTCACAGATGCCCAAACTGGAAACAACATTCCCATTTTACGGGTGAAAGTCCTCCTCTCCGGAGGTTCCCATTCAACGCTATGTTCCAGTATCAATAACACTGGCCAATATTCATAACCACACCATCTTGGCTGTTCTATATCTATTCAAATCATCATATTTTATTTTCATAAGAATGGCCCAACTCTAAGAAGTGATTGATTAGACAGGAAAGGAAGTCTGGAAATATATCATGCACGGTTTGGAAGGCCAAGTTGAGGATTTTGGACAATTCTAATTGCTGCACCTAGGGTTATCACGTTTGAAAAATAATTATATCTGCTATTTATTAATAAAAGTAGAAGCTAGGTATTTTGTCAGATTCTTATAGATTTTCTTGTTCTGGCAAAGGAGACATTAATGTCCTAACTAATAGATGAAAAGACACAGACCCAAGAAGCTACAACTTGCCCAACGTCACCTGATTAATACGTGGCCCGGGCAGGACCAACGCCAAGCTTCTGACCCCAAAGCGTCACTGCCCCTTTCATTTCACATTCAAATTTGGCAGCCAATGTGACTCAAGGTATACAGGTATAACTTGAGCCATGAATTAAATAGTGCCTACCTATTTACCAGCCATATCATTTAGACGACATCCTCTTTCACCGATAAAATGGGACAAGTATCTGCAGCACGAAAGTATTATTAGAACCCTCATCAACAAATGCTTGGACAGAAAAATTTCCTTAGGAGTTTCTCTTCCACAGGTGATTCTAAGCATAAGAAATGACTAATGTAGGACTATCCTGTCTCTTCCCTTGCATTGCCCAAGCAAGGACGCAGGGAACGTCACCACATGTGCCAGCTCCAGGTCAGAAGACCTAAGAAATCTTAGAGCAGTATAGAAAATGGTCCACGGTCTTATGGGGGAAAAGTTCCCATAAAGTAATAAAAGAGGAATGAATATCCTTAGGTAAGTCAGCTCTGCACTGTGAGGTACAGACTCTAGGAAAGGGAGGCAATTCTAACTAGCTGAAGTCAACTCCCCTGAAGTTGCTGGGACAGGAGCTAGAAATCAAAGCTAAGACAGCTTCAGCTAAGAGATGAGGCTGGAAGAAATATGGGGGCTGGGGAACTAAATTCTGACAGAGGTGAGCTGGGCTGGGTTTGGGTGAAATCATCAGACCTGGAGCTTAGGTACCGGGCAGAGTTCACAGAGATCTAAAATTCAACACAATCGACTTCCTCCACCCCTTGTTCAGGAAAGGGGATGCCAAGTGTAGCCAGAGGTAGGATGGGATAAAATTCCAGAACACCAGAGCTCAAAGAGCCTTTAAAGCCTCCCCATTCAATGTCCTCAAATACCTTTCTGTAGTAAGACTCTTGTTTCCACCCAAACAAAACCTTACATGGAGTTCAAATATACAAAAATATTGTGGCCCATGCACAGGCTGAGCCCCAGAATCAAAGTCTGCTGCAAGTCCCTGATTTACTTTTGGGTTTTAGTTTGCTTTTTGGAAACAGGGAGAGAGAAGTAATTCACTGGAGGGTAGGGAGTGAGACGGGCACCAACGTGACTGGGATGCAGACCCTCAGAGGGACCTGCCTGTGGGTCTTTCTGCCAAGTCCCTCATGCTTCATTCAAGCATGAAGAGTGTGAATGGAGAGGAAGGAAAGGCCTGCGGTAGGTGGGATGGGCACGGGTGGGAAAGGGGGTCATAAAGAGGTGTCAGGGTCAATGAGAGATGTTAAGAACATATCATTTACCTACTTATGAAACACAAAGCTCGGTGTGCCAGCCAAAGCCACTACCAGCATGGGCCGCACGCTGCCAGATCATCCTGCCTCCCTTCACCCACGGGCCTCCGATCCTCTGTCACCATGGTTATAAACCGAGCCTCTCACCTGGTCCCGGGTATAAGGTGTATCCACTCTCTGCTTGTCGCTGCAGGCTTCCAAGAGGACATGGATGGCATTCAGCTGGAGAAGCATTTCACAGGCCATTGTGTCAAAAAAGGTGATGTTGGCAAGGGCCGCAGAGGCCAACAGGAAGACTTCCCCAGACGAGGCCTCCTGGCACAGCTCTGTATGGCACAGAGAAGAAAAGAGTTCGATACCAAGTGCTTTCCTGTCAGTTATCTCACTTGGTTCCCAGAAGAGCTCTGGGAGGTCATTTGGGTGGTGATTACAAAACTCATTTTACGGACGATGGAAGCAGTTACTAGGGAGGGAGATGTACCTATCTACATGGGCAACAGTGCCTGGAAAGCTGATGCGTAACTCTAACTCACTCCTTCCCCAAGTATTTATTGAGTGAACGCTATGCGCTAGGCACCCCTGGTGTCTTGGGATGATGTCCTGATAAAGAACAGATCGTGCACTTGCCCTTGCAGAGTTTATACTTTACTAGTAAAAATAAACTTTAAAGAAGGATAGGGAAAGGGGAATAAAGGAAAAGGAAAAAAATATGAGAAAATATAAAAATGGAATTAAAGTGTTTGAAGTTGGGGAGGGGAGGAGGGGGTGAAGGGAGGGTGGGGACAAGGGGAAAAAATGAGAACCAAGACTTGGCATGTAAAGGTACAAGATTCCAGTAATGAATGTAACTGTACTGTCTACCTAGAATGTACTGATAAATTCAATTTAAATAAAAATAAATAAATAAACTTTAAAAATTTAATATAACTAATTGCAAATTTTGAGAAATATGAGGGAGAAAATAAGCAAGTGCTAAGACAGAGAATAAGTAGGGACCTACTAGCGTACACAAGAAAGATATTCTGAAGAATGCGACTTTACAGCTTAGACCTTAAGGAAGGAAAGGGGCAGGTCATGAAAATATTTGGAAGAGAGAAAGCTTTAGAATAAAGGAAACATATGTACAAAGCCCACGAAGCATGAATGAACTTCCAGTCCATTTGTATTTCCAGTAATGTACACTAGGCTGCTGCTAAATTTTCTTTAAAAGGCTGAAGTTCAAACAGAAAGACTACTGCTGCCATCATCAGAGTTCGGTATTTCTTTTGGTCCCAGAAGGAAGGTCATCTGGCTACAGAAAAGGCCTACACCAAGCCCCTGAAGGTCACTCTTTTATCTGCTCCTACTGGCCATAGCCCAGCCCTAACCAAATGTCCCCACTCACCCTTTGCAATTTTACTAAGGAAGAGCCTCTGAGGAGAAATGTCTGGCTTCTTCCCCTCACCTAACATACTCCTCCTTAGGCTTTTCAGCATCTAGAATGGAGTTGGTCTCAGGAGGATGTGGAAAGGGGCTCTGTCCATGGTATACCACCATCATCATAGGCCTGAGTCCTGGCCCTTTGCTCCAACTTGATCTCCAGTCAAGATGCTTCAGTCTCTTAGGCCTCTCCTATAACACTTCTACAAAACCTCAAGAGTAAATACCACACTTTGGAAGTCAGCTCTAGCACAGAGAGAACATTCAGGAGACAGAATTGAGGTATGTTCTATCTTGGTCCCTATATCTTCCCTCCAGACAAAGAGCCGCTGCTTCCAGGTCCTCTTGGTACCTTCCAAGGAATGGAGTTATTGATCCCTTCCCAAAAAGGGACAATGACATTCATCAAACACCTGTGGTATGCCCCGCACCATGCTGTTAAATTCGGGACACGTTTATGATACAATATGATCTGCCTTATTTACAGATGTGGAAGCTGAGTCTCAGAGAAGCGAGTAGTAGCAGCAACAGGTACTATATGTTTGACTACTTACTCTGTGCCAGCTACTGCTGTACAGTTTTATATCATCAACTCATTCAACCTTACAATGCAATTTTAATAACAATTTCATAAATGAAAGAATCAGGGATCCATATGTCAAGTGATTCTCACTGAAGCACCTCTGACTCATTCTCAGTGATGCTCCCACCGCCCTAGGTCCAGATCTATCAGGAAGATAACACTTGCTTCTGGGCAGCTCCATAATCTACTGCCCAGGCCTGACTGCCAAACAACTCAGAATCTCCATCTAATCACCCAGGGCTGGAATGAAAGACTATCTAAGGAATCAAGAACTGTGATTTCCCATATCCAATGCCTGCCCCATTCTTTTGGGTCATTTGACCACTTGGATCATTCGACCTCTTCCAGGCCCCGCTCTCTACATCCAGGTTTTGGAGTGAGGCTACGGAACTCATTGGCCCATTCTGCTTTTTCCGTAAGATTTCTTCTAGGTCCAAACATTCCCCCTCATTCTCATGCAGCGGCCACGACTGCCGACACAGCAGTTATTAACACAGCTATCTAAGCGCCTTTTAATTTTGCTGCACATTTATTTGAGCTACAGCCTGAGTCACCTGGGATGTGTTAGGAAGATTAAATCGAAGATTCCAGTGGCTCATTTACAAATGTTTCCAGGGAATGGCAAGAAATTGGAGGGCTATTTCCCACCAAAACACAGATATATTCTATCTGGCTTTCCGCCTAGCAGATATATTCCACCTGCTGAATCTCAGAACAGACTGCACAGAGCATCTTGAGCAAGATGAAATAAATACAAAGACCTCTCTTCTCCCAGGAGAAATGCAGCCTAGGCAAAAGAGCAGGAATGGGCATATGACGATAATGAAAGGCCTTATGGACTATGCATGCTTTTGGTGTATTTGTTTTACTATTTAATAATATTTATAAATTGGGAGATTTTCTACATAATTATAATTTATGCCATATCTTTAAAAATCCAGCCTTTCCTACAAGGCAACAATCAACTGGAAATTAACAGTGACTGTACTTGTCAATTTAATATCAAACTCAAACCTCCTTATTTTCTTCTTCCATCTGACTCTCTTCAATTCATTTGCTTCCTGCTGAGCTCTGGTAGATGCTTGGGTATGAAATCCCTGGCATGGTAGATCCTAATGCTAATGTGTGGGCTTGAGAAAGTTCTCCAACTTCTCCCGCTCCCTCAGGATTGTTACCCAGATGAATCCTTCTAGTTTCTGCAATTTAACAGTTAGACTTCTGCCCCTGTGGAGTGGGTGCTATACTTTACGGTCTCTTCAGTTCCTTCCAGCCAAGATGTTGAACAATGGACTTCAATGTTTCTTGATTTGAATCAACGTGGATGTTGGAAAATTGATTTCTCCTGCCTGGTCTGTGCATTTCTTACTGCTCCTTTGACTAGAATCAGCTATAAAGCCAATCTCATTGATGTCACCTATGTGCAAAGTACTGGCAAATGCTACAATTCTAGAGCTAAGAGACCACTTGGAAGAAATGGATTGCAATCTCCATTTTGTACATTAAGAAAATTTAAAAGTGAACTTTACAATGTGACACAACAAGGGAGTGGCGGAATCCCACAAAGCACTTTCATGGGCTTGTATTTATTGAATGAGTGAGTGAAAAAAAAACAGATCCCCGATCCAAGCGTTCTGTCTCCTAGCCCATTTCCATGCTGCCTGTAAATGTGTGCTAGTTCCAACCCTGGTATGGTGACTCCAAGAGCTAACCTTACATTTTCTGGTAAAATAAGTTTTCATTCAGTTTCAGTAAGATGTTGATATAGAGATGGTGACAGCAGTGGTAACAGAAGTAGAAATATAGATCACTACCAGCTCTGTTATAGAAAGGAAGTGGTTTGCAAAACAAGTTCCCAGAAGATTTTTATTCAGACAAATCCTTCTAGTTTCTGCAGTTTAGAAAGGAAAAGCTAGCAAAAGAGCATATTCTAGATACTTGACTATGATTCTCCTGCCAGAAAGACAGACATTTGAATAGGGGGACATAGAAGAATCGACACTTTCACAGCCACATAATATGAGACCAGCAGTGGGATTTCCTGCAGCAGGTCATGCTGAGCTGGTTCCTGCTGAGAATCATCTGTCCCATTCATTGCCGCTGTTTGTTGGCTACAGTGAGACACTAGGAACAAAGCTTACCAGTTTTTCTGGACAAAGGTCTGAGCCTGCAAATTTGAAGCCCAGTCCTCCCTGGATTTCCCTGTCCTGGGAGACCATTTAATTCCAACATGACCATAATTCCAGTTGCTTCTTGGAGGGCTTGATGTACCTTAACAGGTGACCTTGGGCAATGGAGTTCTTCAAAGCCTGACTCTGGTCCATTGATGGTGTGGTGTAAGCTAGTGTGACCATCTATGAAGGTCATATTTGGGGCTTGGTAAGCAGCAGACAGGAAGGCCTTTCTCGTCTTTCCTGAGAACCACTGTGCCCAGGCTTTCCCACCCAGATTCCCAGCCACCCACGGCGACTCACTGACAAGGGCTGTTACGATCTCCTCCATGCTCTCCAGGAAGCTACTAAGATGCTGGGTGAAGGACAGATGGGGAGAGGTGACCTGGGCGACCACAGCTGCAGCTTCAGCCCGCGTGGCTTCTGAATGGCTGTCATCAGTCAGAATGTCAGCCAAGCACAGAACACCATCCACCTGCAGATGGAGAGAGGGAGCTTCTCTGAGCATCGCAGCCTGTGTGTGACGGGAATGAGAGAGCCTCCGGCCCCCGACATGGCCAGGTCCAGCTGCCCAGAACAATGTAGAACCCGATGTGAGGCGAAAGTCAATCTGGTAATGAGCCCCCACCCCCCAAATGTCCCAAACTCTGGCACCTGGAGGCCTCCTCTTTGAGTCCAGTAGAAACCAATGACCTCCCATAGGCTTTCTAGGTAACAGATATCAGCCCAAGTACCCAGGGTCTAGACTTTGGTCATCTACCACAGAAAAATGTAGTGAAAGAACAGTTACGTAGAAATCACACATTCTGAGCGCAACCCTGGCTTCCTCTTCCACACTGTATGACTTGCTGTTGGCCACAGCCTCCCTAAGACTATTCTGTTTGGCAATTAAAGAAATACAGCAGGCAATGCCTGATCAGAAGAGATGTTTAAGAAATGTAGGTGCCCTCTTGTTTGGATTTAGCAGCAGGCCAATCTCAGTATCTTTCCTTCCCCTCCTCAATCTCCACCACCTTCTCTCATAGAAGGGGTGCTACTTCTAGGGCCGGGGATTTAGCTCAGTGGCAACATGCCGGCCTTGCAAGCGCAAGGTCCCAAGTTTGATCCCTAGTACCAAAAAGAACAAAGAAAGGGGGCTACTTCTATGAAACCCTTGTTCTCTCTGCCCACCCGAGAGATATAAGCCTGGGGAAAGGAGGATCATGAATGCCATATAAAGACTTCCCTTTGCAAGCCCTGCTCTGGCCACACTTGCTCTTGGCATCCTAAGATCTTCTGCTTATGAACGACTTGTACCAGGTTCCAGGCAAAGTAGTGTGCAAATGTTATCGTACCATCGATTCCTTACAATAACCCTCTGAGATCAGCATCATCATTCCTATTCTACAGAAAAGCAAACTGAGGCACAGATAGTTGTCCCAGATCATTAAATTAAAAAGTGATTGGCTTCAGATCCCAGGTTCTGAAGAGAACTTTATCCTTCCTCTCAAAAAGTGGCACCAGAGATTGGAACACAGCCTTCATCACAGGTCAGGAGATGAGACAGGGAGAATAAAGAGGTGGTTGCTTGCAATAGTTAGGGCAGCTATGCCCCTGCAGCCTCTCAGATGTCAAAAACCACAGGATCCATTCCCATTAGAAGTAGGAAGTGGGGATGGGGCAGGTCAGAACAAGGAGGCCCAACACACCTGTGTTGATGTTCCCACATCTGCCACTTCCCTGAGCCCCCTGTCCCTGTATCTGCCTTCCTGACACTCAGCTCCAGAGGCTCTCCAGAGGTCTGCACTTCGTTTGATTAATTACCACCACTGAGTTCTGTGCCTCCCTAAGTGGCTCTTGGGAGCAGAAAGGTCCATTAACTGTGAAAGCCTTTGGCAATCTCAGACTCAACGGAGACAAATGTGGAAACAGGAGCCCAGGGAACTGTCCGCAATAAAACTCACCTGATGTGCTTAGTAAAAGGGAGCAAACAGCAGCCAGTTTGCCCCTGGCAGGAGGGGATTCATGCCAAGTGTTTGACTAGCAGGCCCTTGGAGAGGGGCCTCATTTGGGCCCAGAGAATGAAAGAAGGGGGGCTGCTCTAGGCCTAGAAACAAGAAGCAGCCCTACTGCCAACATAAGCAACCTCTTAATTATCCAGTGCTCAGCCCCTTTCTTCCTTGCAGCAAGAACTAAGCCTGTTGCTCAGGAGCTACAGCAACTCTACTGGAGAAATGTCTCAATCGATCCGGTCTCTTTAATCTCACGTTGGTTGCAGAGTGGGTGCTACCCCGGTTCCTCATTCTGTTAGTAAAAATCATCATATCCAAACATTATCTTTCCTTAGTTTCTAGCACATGATTGGAGACGGGCCAATCTGAACATAGAAGACAGGTCAAGGAGTTTCTGGTCCCCAGGGCCTAGTGCCACCCCAGGCCTGGACTCCAAGCCTGCTCCCTAGTCTAGAACGCTGCTCTGCTAACTCCCTTCGCACATACTACAGGCCAGGCCTCATCCTGCAGCAATGGTGATTCAGAGAAGAGCGCCTCCTGCAGGTGGGGAGGTGGCTTACAGTCATAGATGAACATTGATTTCCCATGAGGGTGCTTTGAGGGGGCGGGGCTCAAGGAAGCCATTCATGACTTTTCATGGCTCCCATCCCAGATAGGAGAGGTCGCCCACTTCTGTGCTCCCATGCCCAAGAAATTCTGTTATCATCATCACATTTATCCCATTAAACTCTTTTTGTCTTGAGTCTGCGGCCTAGCTGCATCAAATCCACTGCAAATTGCTTAAAAACAGATTCTTAAGCTTCACACAAATCTACTCCCCACAAATCTGACCTGGGAATTTGTTTACTAACAGGTCCACATTGACTTTCGCGCCCCAACAATGTAGAAAACATGACTATGTTGTGACTCTCTGCCCCGTTGTCTGCTCAGCTCCCCTGTTCCCCTGCCAGTTCTAGCCTAGAGACCAAGCGTTGTTCACTTTGGGCTGTTCTAGGCCCAACTTGTGTTGGGCTTTCAGTAAACTGGGAACAAGTGCAAGAAAGTACAATTTGACCTAAGATTTAGGACACCTTGTAGATTTCAGGCCTCTGTGTAGACTAGTAAAAGTAGAAAGCTGTTGAAGGTGGAAGGACACTGTGAACAAAGGAGGTTATAAGAAAGGACAGCATTGAAGAAATAACCAAGATGAGAACATAAATTTCACAGATTCCTGACCCGAGGAAAGAGACCTCAGCCTGATGAGGACCCATTCCTGAGTCCTTTTGAGTCCTTTGCTGAACTTTGGTTTCCCAGAGGATCTGTGGAATCCTGGCTATACAATTAGCAACTGCTTATTATTTTGTTTTCCTTTCAATTTGTTAAATAGGCCTCAGATTTCTTCTAGGTTGTCCTACTTATAAAATGTGTCAGTTCTTCAAAAGAGACCATATATATGGCAATTTCATAAGGGAGAACAAACAATAAAATGAACACCCATATGTGTATATGTATAGGTCTAACTGATGCCCAGCTATCATAACCTTAGTAATAAAACACAACCAAAAGGCCCCTACACACTTTCTTAATCTCATACTTCTGCTTCTCCCTGTTAGATAGACCATTACACTGAGTTTTGTTCTTATTCCATTTGTTTTAGTTAATTATATGTGCCTGTTTAGTTTTGCTAGGAAGTGTTTGGTTGGGTTTTTTTGTTGTTGTTTTTCTTTGTTTTGTTCTGTTTTCTGGTACCAGGGATCAAACGTGGGTCTTTGCACTTGTGAAACAGGCACCAGAACCACTGAGTTAAGTCCCTGGCCCTGCAAGGTTTTGTAATTGGCGTAAGTGTCATCATATTGTATATAGTAATTTGCTTTCTTCTCCAGGAGCGTCATGTTTAGGCTAGTCCTTCCTCCTGTTGTATGTGGCTGTGGTTCATTTATTTTCACTGCTGCATGGCATTCTTCTGTATAAGTCAGTTGCAATCCATTTATGCATTTTCCTGCCAATGGGCATTTGAGTGATTTCCCCGTTTTTGTTGTAATGGGCAGTGCTGGTATAAAAATTCTTTTAAATGTTTTCTAGTGAATCTGTGCTGGTTTCCATAGGAGTTTTAATATAGGTATGGTGGGCTGGGGATTTAGCTCAGCAGTTCGGTGGCCTGCCTTGCAAGTGCAAGGACCCGAGTTCAAAGATCAATCCCCGGATAAAAAAAAAAAAAAAAAAAAAATCTATCTATCTATCTATATAGGAATGGAATTCCTAGGGCATAGGATTTGCAAGTTTTTAACTCTAATGATATTGCTAAGTTGTTTTGCAATATGGTTGTACAATTTCTCCTTTACTAGCAGTATATAAATTTATTTGACTCCATATCCTTGTCAGTTCTTGGTATTGACAGTCTTTTTTGATTTCTGGCAGCTTGATGGGTATAAAAATTCTACTTTAATCTGTATGACTCTGTATACTGATTAGGTGGACTCTGTACATATCCTTTTGTTTTGATTTGGTTTGGGTTGTTTTGGTTTGGCTTGGTTTGGCTTTTGTTTCTTACAAGTTGTATTTCCCCTACTAGGAATTGCCTGTTCATATGTTTCATACGTTTTTTTCTATGTTGTATCCTTGCACAGGGACCAGATTTCCCTGACCTTTGGTACTAATGTTAGTGACCTGCCACTTTGCCTGCTGCCAAAGCAACCCAAGTTGAATCTGCACCCATCATCACTTGAGCAGGTCCAATCATAGTAGGAGGTCACCGAAGGGCCTGCACCCTGGTCTTGAGCTTTCCCATATGAGAACCAATTCCTAGAACATCAGGATGTATACAGGCATTGGAGTCAGACTTATGCAAGCATGAATCTTGCCTCTGACCCTCCTAGCTCAGTAATTTTATTGCCTACTTTTCACTTTCATTTATAAAAGTAGATAAGACTGACCTTATAGGGCTATTTTTTAAATAAACCATTGATAAATATCAATTTCACAGGGCTACTGGAATCCCTAAATGAGAATCTGCGCACACAGTGCCTGCCACAAGGTGGCACTATGATTCTACCCTGTCTCAGCTGGTCTTGGCAGTCAACTCTCCTGATTTAAGGCTCTGGAACCTGGCTCTTCTCAAATCAGTCTGCCCACCCAGCCTTCCTATTCAGCTTGCCTCTAGTGTTCCTTTCTTTCTTCAGACTCCTCTGGGGCTGAGATGTTACTAAAAACATCAGGGGTGTTAGTCAGCTTTCTGTTACTGTGACTGAATACTTGAGAAAATCAATCTGAAGAGAGGAAAGGCTTATTTCGGCTCATAGTTTCACACTTTCAGTCCATGGGCCTTTGGGGATATCTCAGATCCCAATCACACCAGCCGGGGAGACACAAGTTGACCCACTTGCTTGGACATCTTCTGCTTGTACACACCCGAACTGGGACTTCTAAAAATAAGACTAATTCCTAACTGACTGGGAATGATAGATGAACAATTAGAATCCCTCACCGGAGAATCCAGTGAAAATTAGTGTCACCCCTGTAGCTTTTACCATTCATCAGACATTACTGAACACCTCCACTGAGCAAGGCACAAACACAGAGACTAAGCTGAAATCAACAAGGGGGACACAGAAACAAAGACAGGTAGGCAGAGGAAAATTAAGAAAGGGGGAATACACAAGATCCTAATGAGATAATTAACAATATGAAATAGGAAGAAACGGGCTAAAGGTGTAGGGAAAGTGGGAAGGGTAGGAGAAAGGGAATAAGGGAAAAGAAAAAATATGAGAAAATGAAAAAATGGAAATAAAGTGTTTGTAAATGGAGAGGGGAGGAGGGGGTGAAGGGAGGGCAGGGACAAGGGGAAAAAATGAGAACCAAGACCTGTCATGTAAAGGTACAAGATCCCAATGATGAATGTAACTGTACTGTATACCTAAAATGTACCAATAAACTCAATAAAAAGAAAAAAAGAAAAGCGGAGGACTCCTTCACAGAGGATTTGGAAAACTGTGTGAAGCAAACCTCACCTCTCAGCCTTCTCTTACCCAGCCTTTCTATAATACTTACTTCTCTGAGAATTCTCTCCAGGTTGACCCTTGCAAGATACCATACTCTGGGGGCTCATTTCCTCCCTAGTTGGCTAGTTCTCACCACCTGCTCTCTTAGCCTCTCCTCCTCTGCTTCTATCTAACCTAGCATCTGCCAGATTCTGAAGCTAGCCTGTTTTATACTGTATTGGACAACAGACCCAAACCCACGTGGCCTCAATGACTTTCATGACTATGACCCTCAAACCTGACCTTCCAGCTCTGATCTTTATTTCCCCAAGATCCACACCTACTTTTTCCGAACTGCTGTTGGATCATTTTGTTTAACTTCAAAGTTAATTTGCCTGGATATCCCATAGGAACTTCAAAACCATTCTCTTAAAAATGAAGTGGTTTCATTCTGTTTCCTTCCTCACAAGATCAGAAGTCACTTGTCTCCTTCACACAGCCACACTGCTCTGCCTGAACTCCTCTACAGCCGGTACCATGTCAAATGATCTGAGCAGCTCACAAGCTCATCCCCTGCTCGATCCAAGCCCCTTAGGGCAGTCCCTGTCCTGAATCCTTTCTAGGTTCTCAGCATGCAGCAGAGGCATCAGCTAACTTAAGAAGTATGAGCCGAAAGATGAGGAAATAGTAGCCCTCCTTGGGAGTCTGACGAGATTACCCAAGTCGTACAGCAGCTTGATGCCAGGTCCTAATCCCAGCACTCCTGGAGGCTGAGGCAGAAGAAAAGCAAGTTGGAGCCTAGCTAAGGCAATTTACTGACTTAGGGAGACCCTTTCTAAAACTCAAAAAGTCTGGGAATGTAGCTCAGTGTGAAGGCCCTGGGTTTAACCTGCAGTACCACCAAAGAAAAAAAAGTATTGGCTAAAAGATGAGGAAACAGTAGCCCTGAGAGGTGAGGGGATTGTCCAGGCCTCACAGCAAGTTAATGCCAGATCTGGGACTCGTATCCTGAACTCTCTGCTGCTTGTCCCCTGCCTTCCCTAGTGTGGCCTTTGGAAAAGAAAGAGAGCAGTTTGGCTCAGCTCCTGTGCTGGTCCCAGGAGTAGCCCATCCTGAAGCCAGCCTCCTCAAGGGCTGGTCCCATTTCAGGAAAGTCTCCATCCCCAAACCACACACTTCCTCTCATGAGCCATAAACTTCATGCCAAGAGAGCAATCGAATCTGAGCCCTTTCATGTCCCTGAAGAAATTGCTGCTGGAAGCACTTACAGATAATTAGCTCTGACATGGAGTGGGATGGACTGGGCCTAAGCCCAGACTTTCCTTGTGGGTGGGTGTGCAAGTGAGGAAGAGGATGATCTGTCCTGGCCATCAGCTGGACACCAGGGCTGAGGCACCTGGAGCCTGACACAGCGGGAGCTGGCAAATGCTGAGATTCTTTCCAGAGGGCAGGGAGAGGGCCATGTCACTTGTGTAACCAAGGAGCCCAAAGCATGCAGAAGACATCACGGCAGATTTATGGGCCATGCTCTGCAAATGCAAATTGCAAATGCATCAGTGGTGGCTTTTTATGCAAATATCAAAGGGACACAAGATAATACACAGAAACCCATCATATATCACTGGTAACAGTCTGCCATTTCTTTTGCTTTTTGCATGTTTGTTTTTTATCTTATGTGTTGAGATTTTTGGTAAAGGAGGAAGATTGGTTGCCTGCTTTTAACAAACAGAATTATGCTGCTGGAGTGAAAATCAGCCACAAGGACAAAGGATGCCCTAAAGACGCCACATTTTCTCCTTCTTGGACTTTTCTACACATCTGAAGACTGAAGAAGAAAGAAACAGACAAGGAGGAACTACAAAGTGATCTCAGTCCTGTTCATGGGTCCAAGATAGGATGAGTCAGTCTTGCAAGGTACAATCTGGAGGAAGACTCAGTTACAGGCAGAGAAGGGAGCAAGAGGTCATGACCAGGGAAGTAAAGACAGGTGAGGGGTCGAGGGACAGGCAGAGCATTTGGCAGAATAACTGAGCCGGTGGGTCCAAGGCAGAAATCAAATGTGAACTATGAACTGGATACAGACTGAGTTCAGGACAAGGTCTGTGACAATGCAAGGATTAAAGGCTCCCTTTACAAAAAAATGAGGACTTTGCTTTATAGAACTGGCAGCTCAACAGAAAACCACAGAAATTAAAGAGGCTTTAGGCAGGCTAATACAATTTCCCTCAACGTAATATATCCCGGACCCCACTCAACCTCTCCTGCCACTGCAAACCAGAATCTGTGGTTAAAAGTTCATTGCTAAAGTGGATAAATACAAACAGTAATATGAAATAGGGAATGGGACAATGGATGAAAGGGATTGTATAACCAGTTTAGTGGGCAAATCAACAAAGCACAGAGAGGAAGATATATAGAAAGAGACAGAGAAGCCATCTGAGGGCGGGTCTCCCCTCTGGGTCAGGACCACTGGGCACATGCTGAGACAAAAAGTACCAAGTTTGCAGCAAAGCGTGGCTGAGCCCAGCCAAAAGCCTACCTGTAGCCAAGGTACTTCTCGATCAGTGGTTGTCAGATGATTAGCATTGCCTGGGAAAGTCTTTAAACTACGAATGTCCAGGCTTCACTGCTAGAAATTTGAATGTAATCGGTCTGTGGTAGAGTCCTGGCAACACTATTTTTAAAATCTCCTCCCATAAGTCTAATGGACACGTGCTGCCCCAGAGCTACCTGGGCTGCAAGAAAGTTGCACAGATTTCAGGGTGGGGAGAGCCTGGCTGCCTGCTGACTTGGTGAAATTAACAAGTTATTTATCTTCTTAGAGCCTTAGCTTTCCAAGCCTGAAACTGATGATGACATCACACTCAACAATGAAATCACGAATATAGTATTTATAGTATTCCTCCTAAAATCAATAACAAGATAAAGACATCTTTCATCAGGATTTCTATTTGATACTGTACCAGCCAATACATAAACACAAGAGGAAAAGATAATAAGATATAACAACAGGAAAAGAAGAAAAATCCTTGCTATTGACAGAAATGTTATGTACGCAGGAAACCTAAAAGAATCTACACACTATTGAAATTTATAAATGAATTTAGCTAAAATTTTGGATTCAGTATCGAAACTGTGTTTCTTTTCCATGTGTTAAAAACAGGGATTTTTAAAACATTTGAAAAAATAATACCACGTACATTCCCACAAAACAAAGCTAAGAATAAATCTAAAAACGATGTGTTAGATTTCACCTGTGAAAACTCAAGCTGTTGCTGAGAGAAATTAAAACGAGCTTACAAATAAAGACATATTCACTGATGAGAGCAATACCTTAAAATGTCAATTACCCTAAAGGTTTCATCCTCGTTTCATGACATTGACAAGTTGATCAAAACATGGTTACAGAAGTGCAAAGAATTTAAGAATTACCAAGATAACCTTAAAGAAGAAGAAAGTTGGGGTATATATACTAGCAAATACCAAAATTTATTAGAATACAGGGGCTCTGTGCCATGTTGGCACAAAGATGGACAAAATAGACTAATGGATCTGGAAGAATAAACTCCAACAACAGACTCAGCACATATCACCAGCTTTACTTTCAACAAAGGGATCACTTCAATTTAGTGAATTTAGGTGGCGCCATAGTCTTTTCAATAAACAGTCCTGGCCCAAGTGGGTAGCCATATGGAAAAAAAATTGAATTTGAGCACCACTTTCATAATTAATTTGAAATGTATCAGAAACCAATATATAAAGGTAAAATAACAAAGCTCCTCAAACAAAACACAGCAGAATGTCTTCGTGATTTTAGAGGGGAAAAAAAACCAACAGTGATTTCTTTAATAGACATAAGTGGCACAAATGACAAGAGAGAAGATCGATAAATTGGACTTCAACAAAATTAAGAGTTTTTATTTATCAAAAGGCATCGCTAAGAGAATGAAAAGGCAAACCACAGGCTGACAATACAGATTCTCACGAAACGATGTCTGACAAAGAATTCGTATGTAGAGTACACTCTTTAAATTGATAAATCAGTGAGGCAACGTCAACTCCATGTTTTTAGATGAGCAGAAGTTTCAGACTGGCATATCACAGAAGATGATCAAATGGATAATCAGTAAATGAAAAAGTGCTCGAATTCATTACTTATCAAGAAAATGTAAGTTAGAACCATAATGAGAGATGATGACGCACCCAGGCAGGTCACAGGCAGGGGGCCGCGTATCCAACTATCACAAACCTTCACGAAACAACTGTGTTGAAATCATCCTTTGGAAACTGTTCATTCATCTGTGTCTTTGCGTACCCATTTCCCCTGTTCTCTGTAAGTCTCTTCCTCCATCTCATAGTCCTTCTGTGTCCCCGTCCTCTGTGCTTCTGTGGGTGACCGGAGGACCCACCACTTGCAGACATGGGGCAGCAGATGCCGCTCCGGTTCTATGAGTTGAGGCCTTGATATATAGGGTGTTCCCGGGAACAGGGACTTTTGTCAAATTCTGTCCCAAACCTGCATCTTCATTCACCCCCTCTCCTACTTCCCCTCGTTGTCCCAGACACTGCTACACCCTGCCAGGTCCCCCACATGACCCCCACTTCCCTTCCTCCTAGAACCAGCATCATGCTCACATCTGGCTTCTTACTACTCATTTTCTGGTCTCACCTGGTCATTTGGGCTTCCACTGGGAAAGGCACATTGACAAATATTTAACCCTGAAAGTCCACAGCAGTCTCTCCACTAACCCCCAGCTCAGCATCCTCTCCTCAGGTAACATGGCCAGCTTCTGGTGCCCTCTGCTCACCTATCCCGTCTCAGCCTCACCCGCCAAGCTCATCTCAGACCCCCTGCCTGCAGAGTCTGCAGGGAGACATGAGAACTGGGCTTGGGACCATAGGGGTTGCAATGAGGAAGAAGCTGGTGAAAATCACCCGGGTCCTGTGGTGCAAACAGGACTCAGGGTGAATCCCACAGATAGATCTTTAGCGATTTTAGGCCATCGGGGCCCTGAAACTGCTCTCACAGGCCCTTCTAAGGTGCTCTTGGGTCTCAGCCAAGTGGCTGGTAGTGGGAATGATGTGGGTGTGCGTGTCACAACCACAACCTGTATCCTCTAATCTTCAAGGTGGACGCAGTCATGGGCCAAGCAATGGTCATGTGTGTGTGAGCCGCTTCCCTAACCAGGTACGGCTAGGTAGGATGGTATTGAGTAGTGGGGAATCCAGAGATCTGGGCTGGCAGTGTGGGGCATCACCAGGGGTAGCACTGCCCACAGTGTAAGCACCAGGAAGCGAGGACAGCAGTCAGGGAGGAGGTCAGAGCCCGATCTGAGGCTCACATCAAATGCCCAGTCAGAGCACCTCAGCACAAGCACAGGCTCCAAGCAAGGAAGCACCACGGGCCTCTATGGGGGTTCCAGAGAGGAGAGAAAGGAATACACATTTATGGAGCACTCTGCCTCGGTTCGTCTTCCCAGCCTGCAAGGCAGGGATTACCACCGCATTCTACCTCTGATGCAACAAGACTAGAGGGTGTTGGTTACACAGAGAGAGTGGTGAAGCCGATGTCAGACCCAGAGTGGTTGGCCCGGGGCGGTGAGCTGGAGAAAGCTTGTTCAAAGGGCACCTTCAGTGCTAGGCTGAAGGGTTTGGATTCTGCCCACGGGGAAACTGGGGCCCGAGGAGGGTTTCTGCTTTAACAAGGCACAGAGCTGTCTCTGGTTCAGAAGAGAGTTTGGGACATATTAGACTGCAAGATTTGTCCACCTCCTGCTTCCAGAAGTTGTATTTGTAGGAAGATGCATCCACTGCCTTGAACTTGAGACCCTCTGCACAAGATAACTCCTGACCCTGACAGCTACTCCTGCGTCCAGAGCCCACCAACCTCTGCTGTTCTAGAAGGCAGCCCCAGGCAGCCTGACTCAACTGCGGCTTGTGCTCTTGTCCACCAGGGGCCGCTGTTGCACAGCACATGGGGTCTCGGCCAGCCCCTGAGGATGGAGCCCGCCCTTGCAAACCCACTGCTGCACTTGGGCAGCCAGCCTGCCCTTCTCCAAATTCGGGTTGGAGCCGGCAGGTAAGGTGCAGCCCCAAGCCAGCAGGTTCTTCCTCAGCTTGGGGAGTATTAGCAGTATCTCAGCCTGGCTCCTTGTGAAGCGAGAAGTGTGAAGCAAGGCCGTGTGTCTGATTTTGTTCCCGCCCTTTCACAGTCTGGCCTCCTTGAGTCCCTCCACCCCTCCCTTGAGGTGGATGGACTGGAGTCTTGGTGGGCGAGGGAGGCAGTGAGCCGCATCCCCCAGGGGAGGCTGGGTCACAAGCTCCTGCCCCCCGCAGCACCACCTTTGCCCGGCTGGGGAAGGCGGATTGCCAGTTTTCACTCCTCACTCCTCTGGGCCTCTCAGCCAGAATCCAGGCACAGACAGCTGGCCTGGGGCTCTAGGGTGCTCTGCACAGCCTTAGCCTATGCCCAGGGGGGCTGAAGGCAAGTGCCTGCGGTTGGAAGGGTAGAGGCCCAGAGGGATTAAACCCCAAAGCAGTGGGGCTAGGAGGCATCCGGACCTCCATCCAGAGCATTCTCTGCTTCTCCAGGAAGAAAAAGGGCTGCAAGTCAAATTAAAGATGTCTTACCTGGCATTCAGACTCCTCTCTCCACTCCATCTTGCTCAAATATTAGAACTGACTCTAGCAAGTTAAAGTCACCGCCCTTCCCTGGAGCTTGCACACTGTGGTCCCTGTTGGCTGATGAAGAGGGAAAGCCCCCAGGAATGGGTGCAAAACACAGGAATCTCAGGCCGGGCTCTGCACTTCCAGGAGCTATCCTTTCTAGCCTCAGCTTGCTTCTCTGTAAAATGGGATGGAGGCAACCGTCTCTCCCCACCTTCCTTGCAGAATAACTATGAGAATCAAACAGGCAAATGAATGAGGGAAAGTGGCTGGGTTTGTTGTTGCAGAAATGAATTCTTTTGTACAATCTGCATCCAAAGGAGCAGCAGGCAGCGGAGAGAGATTACTGTGAAACAACCGCTGGAGCCTCCGAGAGCCCCCACAGCCCCCACGAAACCCATTTCCCCCTGCTCTGGGCCTCCCAGGTCTCAGTAGCTGGGTCCAGGCCTCCCTGTCTCCTCCCTTCCTCCAGTCTGGGGAGTGGGGTTGGATGAGGGAGCTGCACAGAGCCAGGCAGCAATTTTTCCATCCTTCAACTACCCCCAGGGATTTTCTTCTTGGATTTGAAATTGAGCTTCCTCCCCTCCCCCTGCTCATCTTTAATTTCTCTATTGATTTTCATTAAACTCTTCCCTTGGCTCTAGCAAAGGGTAAAATACTTATTTGCGAAAATAAGACAAAAGGGAAGGGGAGGGGTGAGAGAGACTGCTCTTCTGAAAGACTGCTCTTGTCCACGATCTGGGGCTGGAAGAGACAATTGTTAGAACTGTGCAGGGGCTTCTCTGAGGTTGTCTGAGCACTGGGCTCCACCTCCTATGGCCCTAGACCTGCGTGTTCCTGCCTCTCAGATCCCCAGCCCTTCACCCGGACCACAGTCCCCAGTCCTTCCAACCCCAATCACTAACCAAGCAGTGCCCTGGCCTTATTTTTAGCCACAGCTGGAATTCTCCCAGAGCCACCGCAAACTCCCCAGTACTCAAGGTCTTTGGGGTTAGTGCGGTTTCCTCAGATGGCCCTGAGAAGGTGGAGACAGAGCGGCCTGGGAGCAAGAAAGGCAGAGTTGCTTCCTCCGTGCAAACTGGCACACTGACACCGCCTCACCACAGCAGCTCATTTCAGGGCATCCCCGCTAGGTGCAGAAGAGGAAACCAAGGGTCACAGACAAGTGATTTGCTTGCCTAGCCCGTTTTCAACCTCTCTGAAACCTCCCCCTCGGTGATTCCGATCCACCTTGCTGGCTCCAGTCCTGCAGGCAGCCTGTCCCGACCAGTCCACTTCCTCAGAGTCGGCTCCACCTGCCTCCACGGGCCTGTGTGACTCTGGGGCCCCACTGACCACTTGGTCCTCATCTACCTCCAGTGTTCTTCCAAGCCGACCCAGAGAACACTGTCGCCTTTTCAAGGTTCCTCAACATATGGCGTATGGGGCTTCTTAGTGACTTAGAGCCCCACGGGCTGATTGGCCAACCACGGGTCCCTCTCCTCTGCTTTCTCCAGCTTGTCCTGACACTGCCTCCTTGGTGCTCCTGCTCCAGCAACCCCAGACTCCCTCCTGTGTCTTCGGCAGGCTGTGGACAGCCCTCAGCGGTCAGTACTGCTGGACTCCCCCTGCCCAATACTTGAAGGGAGTCTGCTTGTCGCTCCTCGCCAGAGCCCAGCACAGGACTGAGCAGCAAGGGGTGACAATCAGAGAAGGACCTAGGGAAAGAACTTCTTGATCTTAATGATCCCAGAGAAATGTAGTGGTGTGGATGCTTGGCTGATACGGCCACTCAGGGGAGAAAAAATGGAGCCTGCAAAGACCCTTCAGACATGACACCTTGCAGCCTCCAGCCTTGCCTGGCAAGTGTCCATGTCTGCCCCCTGCCCAGGCTGATACCCTGAGCCTGACCCCAGCGAGCCACTCCCAGAGTCCCAACCTCAGAAGGGCCAGCTCTTCCTTCCAAGGTGGCAGGGAGTTAAGAGCAGGGCTTGAGAACCAGCCCAGGTTGTGACTGAGTCCAAACTACACATCCATGAGCTGGGGAAGACCGTCTATGATTCTCTGTTTCCTCATCTATGAGGTGGAAGGATTGTGAGGACTCCTACTCCAAGCCCACCCAGCTGCTCCCCACTCTGCACCTCACTGCCTCTTCCACCACGCTGGTCCTCCTCCCGCAGGCCAGCCTCCCTTCTCCACCAGACTGTAACCTTCCCAAGCCCACTCATTTGAAAGCCTCAGGCATTAGCATATCCTTGTCTCAATCATGCTACCAATTATTCTGTGCCCATTGTGCCCAGAACCACATTACTGGATACTCACATCCACCTAGATTGCTGTGTGGTACATCCCACTGTGTCTGTTTTATCGACCAGGGAACCGGGCCTCAAAGAGCCAAGGAAATCCCGCAGGGAAATGCACCCAAGCTCATGGGTGAAAAGAATGTGCTTCAAACCCAGGACAGATCTTCGCAGTTCACAGGCTCCTCACTGCGCTTACCAATGCGGTGAAAGAATGCATCTCTAGAGTGAATCAGTGATGGGCTTCTTGAGTGTGCAAGAAAATGAGCTTGAAAGTAACTGGATAACTGACAGCAGAAGGAAAGAAGAAGGGAAGATAGAGCGGCTTCTCATGAATGTATGAATGAGGTGCTGACTAAACCTAAGACCGTGGTGGTCCTGCAAACCTGACAAGCTCAGGTATCACACAGAGGAGCCCAGGACAGACAGGGGTGTCTGGTGCGGCTGGGCCAGAAGCTCTTCTGGGGACAGGACAGGACTTAATGAACCTCTTCAGGAATGGAGGGAAAAGATGAATTTCACCCAATCCAGCACAATTCTCACTCCTACTTAATCAAGCAAACCTCAGTGAGGAGGCCAGGCCCATACATCAGGAGGCAAGGCTGGGACTCTGACATTCTCTAATTAGGCCACAACTTTCCTGGGGAGTGGGCAGCTGGCGAGAACACCAGGGACCCACTCTTCTCCATGCACCTGTTATTCTACAGCACCACGGTCCTGCCTGTCCCTGGCTTCCCCTATTCCCATCCTAGACCCTGACCACCGTGGCCACAGAGGCCAGTGCCAAGCGGCCTGGTTTGCAAGTAGTGACAGGTGTGGAAAGGGGCACAGGTGGAGGGTGGGGATATGGAACTTTTCACAACTTCTCACAACTTTGGAAACAATATTCTTTAGAGGGAAAGAATGGAGACATTGGCTTCCCCACGTCAGGTCCTGATTCCTGGTTTTGTGTAGTGGTTAAGAGCCCAGGCCAGCTCTGACCAGGCAGAGCTAGAATTGAATTGCTTCTTGGGTCGTTTATTAGCTATGTGCATTTGGGCAAGTTGCTTAGCATCTCTGAATCTTCTCTCCTCCTGTAAGCAATGGGAATAATGACAGCACCAAGGAAATGTGGCCGTGGTGAGGATTAAGTGAGTAAACAGAGGGGCTTAGCGAAGTGTTTGCCCAAGGCAATCGCAGGCTGTGTGCTACTTAATATCTTTTCACTGCCATGGCGGCACCCTCATTACCTGCAGAACAAGGGTCAGCCAATCTTTTCTGTAGATAGCCAGACAGTGAATGCTCCTGGCTTTGTGGGGTGTGTGTCTCTGCTGCTACAACTGTTGTGTGGTGAAAGCAGACAGGTGAGGCCTGAGCAAGTGAGAGTGGCCATGCTCTTGTGAAACCACATGACTGGAAGCTGAATTTCAGTTAATTTTTCACATGCCACAAAATGTTCTCTAGCATCTGGGTAAATTTGACTCACGGCTCATAACTTGCCACCCTGGACTAGAATATGAGCTCCCTGAGGACAAGGGACTTGGTTTTGTACACTGCTGTACTCCCAGGACAGAGCGAATAGCAGATACTCGGTAAGTATATGCTGAGTGAACACACTGCAGGCTGAGGTTCTGTGAAAGATGTTATCTCGCCTCTCCAGGCCTCAGTTTCCTCACGGATGCCTTAGAACTTGAGGTAGGCAGCAGCTGGACCTGGGCTATATGCGGAGGCACTGCGAGCTCTGCAGTTGCTGTTGTATGCAGCTGCTGTTCCTGACCTCATGCATCTACTTCTCAGGGAGCTGCTTCAAGAGGGCACTTGGGCAACGAGCGATCTGGCCCAGGAGTGGAGAGACACCCACTGCCGTGCCTCACTCCAGTTGGGAGTGCGGGTTTAGGGCACTGGCCAGGAGCAGCAAGGTGATCTGGATGAAGCTGCAGTGATATTCTCCTCTGAGGATGCAGGCAGGGCAGTGAGGTAGGCTGGGGTGTGAACTCAGTCAGACCCAGCCCAGATTCTGGCTAGCTTACTCCTTAGGTGACCAGAGACAAGACACATCAACTGAGACCGTTTCCTCATCTGTTAGACAAGTCCTCGCCCCACAAGATTCCCACGTGCTCATCAAGGGACGGGCGTAACAGGCCAGCCCAGGCTCACCCAACACACGGAAGGCCCGCATTGCAGGAGCAACCCTTCCTCCTCTTCCCAGCGGGCAGGGTCTGACCACCAGCCAGGGCACAAAGCATTCCGGCTTTTGAGCAGCATCAGATGGGTGGAAAGAAGAGTGGCCTCCAGGAGTCTAGGTTTTCAGCTCTAAACAAAAACCTGCTGTTTCTCTTCCCTGAATTGAAAACTTCTTTCTGCACTACAAACTCACTAAAGCCAAGCAATCCACGGCTTTTGGAGAGCTGCTGATACCAAATTCTAATTTCTCTTCTTTCCCATTCTCCCTGCCAACCTGTCATGAAAGAAGATGAGAAGCAAACCTCATTTGGCCATTTATCCAATATCCAAGAAAGGAGATTTATGGGAGGAGAGAAGAAATTATTCAGCACATCAAGCTATACTATTAAACATATTTCCTTCACGGAGTCTGTCCCTCACATCACCACCGCTCTCCTACACTGTCCTGGAAATGAACACACACGGATAGCTGTATCTGTGCTCACACAATCAGACCCCACACTGGAGTGGAGAGAAGATCTAGGACTCACGGCTGGCTCTCCCACACAGAAGCTAGAAGTCCTTCGGCAAGTCCATTCCTCCTTGGGGCCTACTATCGGCAAGTAGCAGAACCAAGGAATGAGTATTGATCTCCAACCCAGCGCTCCTAGAAAGTAGGTAAAATGACCTCCAGCCCGGTAGGTAGAGGGCTCTCTATCCAGAGGGCTGGCACTAGCTCCTCTGCCGTCTTGCTGTGTGAACTTTCTTTCACACAGGCTTTCTCATGCTGAGACACGGCCTTGTCATGTGTACAGTGAGCAGATTCCTCATCCACCCTCTATCCTCAGCTTCTCTGAGCCCACGATCCTATGATGCTGTTCCAATAATGTGAGCAGATTTAGAACGAGGCAGGTGGAAGGGCAAATAATCATTGGGCTAGGAGTCCAGACCACAGCAAAGAAGTCTGGGGTGTGATGGGGGTTGTCTGGGCACCCAGGACCAACTGCAGGATGCAAAGGAAGGGGAACAGTTCTCTAGTCCCATCTCCATTTAGACCAACCCAGAGGAACAGATGCCCAAATCCTGCAGGGACCACAAATGTCCCACTTCCTTTCTACATGAATGTTCCACGTCTCTCCTCAGAACTTGGTTGGGAAATTCCAACCTCTGCCCTCTTGGCTGGAGGCTCTGGGGACTACCTGCAGGCTCAGGCCACCCAGGTCTGGAGATAGCAGCAACCTCAGCTCCACAGCTTGGGAAGGGGTTGGGAGTGGCTGTAATTCGTCGTGAAATCCCAGGTAGGGCTGGAGTAAAAGCACCTGGAGCTTCTCATTCCTCCTGGACCTTGCCCCTGCCATACTGACCCCACAGGCACTTGGTCTTGGGCTTCAGTTTCCCTACCCCAGCCCTCTAGTTCTTAGTTAAGTGGACTCACCTGCTAGCCTAGGCACCAAATCTCCCTCCCCAGCGTCCTCCGCTCCCCAGCTTTCACCCCTTCTATCCTCCAAGGACTGAAGTCCTCTTCTTCTGGATGGAACCCTGATACAAATGAAGGACCAAGCACCATGAACCTCACTACCACTCCTCACTCAGCTTGTCCGTCACTTGCTGTGTCCCATGCCTCTGTCAACAACTTAGGAAGCCCTGAGTGCCTCTTTAGATCCTGCCACTCCTGATCAGGCCTCAGTTCCTCTACCTTTACCTCTGCATCAAATCCCACCAACGTTCCCAGTAGCCCTATCTGAATAGTACCTGAGAGAAGGAGAGCCTGAGGGGACTTGCTCTACAAAGAGGCCCAGATGACAACGAGGAGACCTGGCTCCACCATCAGCTGGCTCAGGGAGCCCAGGCCCACCCAGCCAGTGCCTTTACCTTCTCCAGTTGGTGGACACCCTCTTCCACACAGCAGATGGAGGCCAGTGTGCGGAGTGCCTGGGGGTACAAGCACCGGAAACTGTCCTGCCGGCAGACTTTGAAGAGAGCCACAACTCCACCCTCCTGTCAAAGAGAAGAAAATGTGACTGAGAACGTGACCTCACCAAATGACCTTTCCTGAGGCTGACTCAAGAATGATGGAATAACTGACATCCAGATAGGCTTCTGGGTCCCCCCCCACACACACACACAGTGAAATGTAGGCCTCTGGTAGTTCAAATGGAGAGGAGATTCCCCAAAAGCTTCTGGGAGTTGGGAGCCAGTGGCTAGGGCAGATATCCTGCCAGGGCTGGAGCTCAACACCCTCCAACACAGCTGATGGACACCTGGCAATACCCACTCGGCAGCACCGGTAGAGCAGGCTGGAGCCCTCAGAAACATCCTAGAACCGGATCAGAGGCAGGTGGAGGGAAGAGAGGACCAGAAGCCCAGTGCTGGCTTTGGCTTCATAATCAATCTCAGACCGCCTCATGAGGCAGGCATACATTAAGTCATTTACATCGCTACTGTGACCCAGTCAAACCTCGGATTACGAGTAACTTGGTCCACAAGTGTACCACAAGATGAGCAAACTTTTTTTTTTTACTGCTGTGATCTTTTTTTTTAATCTTTATTTTTCATTAGTACATGTTTGTCATGCATAATCGTCACATTCATTTGTGCCTACTCATAATACATCTTAATTCTTTCTTTTCCATTCCCCTCCCCTCCCTTCAACCCATCTTCCCTCCCCACTTAGGAAAGTTCTGCTTCCACTTTTTCCTTTCATTCTCTCTGTTGACTCCCCCTTTCTTTCCTTCCCTTCCCCTGACCCACTCCATACTGATTTCCATAGTGGTTGTACCACTTTCCACTCCCACCAAAACAATGGAAAAAGGCGCCTTTTTCCGCACAGCCTTGTCAGCATTTGCTTTTGGTTGATTTCTTGACTGTAGCTGTTCTTTTTGGAGTGAGATGGGATCTCAGAGCTGTTTTAATTTGCATTTCTTGAATGACTGGTGATGTTAAACATTTTATCACATATTTATTTGCTGTTTGTATTTCTTCATCTGAGAGGTGTCTGTTCATTTCAGATGCCCATTTTTGGGTTGGGTCTTTAAATTTGGGGGGGCTCTCATTTTTTTTAGTCCTTTATCTATTCTAGATATTAGTCCTCTGTCTAAGGAGTAGCTGGCAAAAATGTTTTCCTATTCTGTGGGTTGTCTCTTAACTCTGTTGGTGGCTACTATTGCTGTTAAAATACTTTTAATGTGATGTGATCCCATTTCTTGATTCTTTCTAATATTTCCATGCAGGGATGGCTTTGTTCAAAAACGATGAGCAAACACTTCCAAGAAATTTTTAACTTGATAAATGAGTGATGTCTTGCAATATGAGTTGTAAGTCATGTCAAATGCCACAGTTAGTTATCTCCTCTCTCCTCCACTCTCCTCTTTCTCTTCCTCCTCCTTCCCCCTTCCTCCTTTGATACACAAGTGCATTGGATTGTGAGTGGAATGAATTTTTCTCACAAACCAAGGTCTTCTTTGCATATCCCCATGCCACGGTGGAAAAAAACTGAAGCTCAGATGGGTAGAGTAATTCACCCTCGATCTACATCATCCTTATTTTCACTCTTTAACTTCTGTTTGTTTTTTTAAAAATCCTTTGGGGGGACAATCGCCCAGCCTTTTAGTGCAAGCATAACCTTTATTCTGGAAGGAGCTGTTTATGGAAACTTCTTTCTCGAGTCTTCTTGAAACTGCCCAGTATAATGTGCCCCTCCCAAGAATCTGGGATTGAGGAGCTCATCCTCCAGGGGCCCCGCCAAGTGATCATATTCATTTTGTAACAATTCCTGGAATTCACCTTGTTTTGGGTGCAGAGTCACAGCGTCACATCACACAGGGACTCGCCACAACTCCCAGCCAAACAGTGTCCACACTACCTTGCACACTGGAATAGAAGCTGGATGCACAGCATCTGGCTTTGCCTCCTTTCCTCCCTCTCCCCTTTCCATGAAAGATGGAAGGACCAGGAGGTGGCAGCTATAAAGAACAGGAGTGACCTCAGCCCTTGGGACATTTGTCTTTTACTGCATCACTCCTGGGACCAATTAAGCCCATTGCACCTGTTCCCAAAGTGAAGCAAAATGTCACAGGAAGAAGGTGAGTTCAGCAAAACACTATCACATTTTTTAGAGCTCTGTCCACCAAAAATATATCAAGCACCAGCACCAGCAAGATGCCAGACTCAAGTTCCATGAGCTGGAGATGTGGCAACGAATGAATGAAAGAATAAAGAAGGAGAAAGGGCCAGAGAAAGCAGCACCTCTACAGCCCAGCACAGGTGCCCTGAAGTAACTCAGACCCAGATCTTCCTCTCCCTCTACTTCAAGAAAATAAGCTCATGGTCCCTTTTCACTAAGAGTTTTGTAGAGACCAAAGTGAACATGGCCAACTCTGGGAGAATTCAGAATTTCTAACATTTTACAATAAGCTAAGGTTGATCACAAATTTTTATAGCCCTGCCTTCTTGGAAAGTCATTTGGGAGGAAAAAAACATGCCTTAGGGCTGGTGAATTCATTCACACACTCAAAAATAGTAATAGTCTATTACATCCCAGACATTGTGCTAAGCACCAAGCAAGAATGGTCCATCCCACATCTACCTTGAACTCATGGTCTGGCAGGGAAGGCAGGCAATTCTAGAGTCAGACACAAAGCTGGGTAGGGGCGTGACGAAATGAAGGTGGGGTGCAGGGTTAAAGAAGCACAGGACAGAGTCCTTCACAATCTGGGAAGGGTTTCTGAAGGGGAAATACAGACTCACTCTGCTGTTAGGTGCATCTTTACACCAATAAAATATGTTCAGCATGCATCAAGATACCTACCTCTCTGATTTCTTGTTCATTTAGCCTTAATCCCTGCCTTCCTACTTTTTTATGGGCTATCTGATGAAGGTTGCATGTAAAGACCAGCCTCCGAGGATCAGTGAAGCAAAATCAAGTTGCTCTTTAAAATGAAAACAAAAGGAACAAGAGTCTTAAGCTCTCCCCAGCACTAAAAGCCTCCCAAATGTAAAGATACATATAGATGCATATATGTGTACTTATGGACATGCATATTTAGATTTAATCATCTAAGTTGTATTCCAGTACATAGGTGATTGATAGATATTTACATCTAGAGCAGAAAACAAAGAAATTGTGCCAAAGAGGATGAGGCCAGAAGGCAGGGGAATGTGGCAACCTCTTTTTGGCTCAAGAGGCACTGAGACCAGCAGAACTATATTTAAGACTCTGGGTGTATTTGCATCAGATCCTGTTTACCTCCTCTCCCAAGACCGTGAAAAATGTCCTTCTTAGCATTTTTAACTACTGGGAGAGGAAAGAGGAAACTTTGGGACTCAGACTAAAAAAAGTTCTGGTCTGTGGCTGGTTAGCTTTGAGATAAAAGGGGACAATGACAGTTACACAGCTGAGCAGTAGGGGGAGCAATTGAGTTAACAGATGCTGCAGGGCCGTGTATGGGCTGTGGACAGTGTGAGTCCAGCTGGGGCAGGGCTTCCTGGTTAAAGGTTGTCTCAGACCCTTGTGCCAGCTGTGCCAAGAGCTGGGAAATGTGAAAGGGGACTGGAGAAAGACGGCCACAGAGGAATTCAGATGGATTATTTCATTGCCCACACTGGGCCCCCATCAGGATCTGAGGGCAGCGCTCACCCCACAGCAACACTGCAGTCGTCTGAGCTAGCAGATCACACTGTTGGCTGGAGCTTGTTTAATTTTATAGAAAGCTCTGGGCTCAGAGCCCAGCTATAGAATGGCATGAATTATTCAGACAGGCTTGGGATGAGCTGTCATAAAGCTGGCAGGGGCACTTACGGGTGTGTGGGGTGGGGGTGGAAGGAATAGCAGAGGAGCTGGTGGGGTGGTTTTGACAAAGCACGGGGGAGTTGTCTGTGCTCGACTCTGGGCAAGAGATTGGATCTGCCACCATCATGATAGGGAAGGCTGGGTCTAGTCTTGGTCTCCGTGGGTCCCAAGAGACTACGGGAACTGACATCAGACAGATTGCCCAAGTTCTATACTGGAGGCAGCTCAGATAGATGAATAACCCAAAGAAAGACCACAGCGCGTCCAGGAAGGTATATGAGGAAGACAGCTGGGGTGAACTGCCCACACTGTCACAAGTGTACTGGGTATCTGGGGTGAGAGTGCTGTGTACACTACTTCGGAGACTCTGAGTTTCTGTGTCATGAGGGCTGAACATTCACACAGTGATTCTGCTGGAGGCACTTGTCCCCCCACATTCCAGGCTGGAAGGATGGGAGGCATCACTTAATCTTCTCCCTGTTTCAACCCTCTGTCTATATTCCAGGACCAGAGAGAAACAAGGAGGTTGAGATGAAAGTTTGGAGTCAACAGGCCTAGTTAAAATTTCACCCTCTTAATGGGTGTGAACTTCTGCAAGTTATTTACTTGCTTCCTGAACTTCTTTTTCCTCACCCAAGAGATGGGATTCAAAATTCCAACAATTTGTTATGGTTTGTGTCTAGATGTCCCCCCCCCAGAACCTCATTCAATCATAAATGGGTTTTTTCCAGAGGTGGCTGGATCTAGTGTGCGACACTGGGATTGGTTCATGATGCAACACTAGGATCAAGGGCACTAGGATTAAGGGTGTGAGTGCTGCCTGCCCTAAGTAGCCTGGGTGGGATATAAGGACTAGAAAAAGCTGTGGTCATCTCTTACTTGCTTTGCTACCTCCTGCCTGCCATGAACTGCTTCTCCTCTGCCACGCTACCCTGCCTTGGAGCCAGCTCACTCTAAACCGAAGCCTCTGCAAATCACGAGCTAAATAAATCTTTTCCCTTTTGACTTTGGGTGTTGAGTGTTTTGTCTTAGCAACAAGAGAAAAGTAACAAAGGCAAACTTCAAAACACTTTTGGAGCATGGGATGAGATACGGAGTGGGAAGCTTAGCACAGTACATGAATAAATAATGAAAGACATAAGAAGTGTATGGGAGAAGGGCAAAGAGCAGAGGAGGGTGAGAAGGAAGGAGGGTAGGACGGAGGGGCGGGTGCTGATAAGATGCAGATCAGAACAGCAGCCAAGAGCACAGCCCCTTTAAGGTTAAACAGCCAGATTCAAATTCTGTAATTTACTAGCTGGGTGGCCATCTTGCTGTGTGACCTTCTCACTTCCTCAGCCCCACTACCTGTACGGTGGGAGTAGATGCTGTCTACCGCCCACCATCCGTCGGAGGCTTAAATAAGTCATTGCACAAAGAACACTTACAGCATTGTCTGGTGCACAGTCCATGTTATAAACACGTGTATTCATTTTTTATACTACTGCTACTTCAGCTATCATCGCCACTATTGTCAACGTTGGCCACTTCCAGCTTGGAAATCTCAGATTTCCTCATTGCTCCCCAACTCTTGCCTCCCCCCAGTACTAGCCTTGACCTGCCTCACACCTGGAGTGGGCAAGGTGATCGCTATGCTCACCAGGAGCACAGAAGCAAGAAATAAAGATTGAGAAAGAGACAAGGGCTTTGCCTGGACTGGGAATGGCTAGGTCTTAGCCACTCAAGCAGGTGCGTGGAAAGCACGGAGCCCAGAGCCAGGCAAATCTGGGTCCACCTGTCAGCTGTCCAAGGTACTCAGCCGCTGTGACTCCTGGAGTCCTTATCTGTGAAACAGAGTCGTGGATACCGATCTCAGAGCAGTGTGGGAACAAGATACGATAACTGCAGAAAGGGCCAGTACAGAGCCTGGCACACAGGCAATAACCAAAATTAGTCCATTTTATATTGTGTCATTGCCCATAACATTCGACGAGACTTGTGTGTTTCCAGCTCTGGTGGGGAGTGATGTCGTAACCTCAAGATTGTTACAAAGCTTTAAAATACTGCTCATGGTTCTTGAGGGTCCAGAGCTGGTTTGGGGATTCTAGGGGATATCTGAATAGCTGAGGGAGGGGGGTGGAATAGCTAAGGAACCTTTAAAGAAAAAGTAAGGAAGAGATGACTAAGTAATGTAAAACATAGTTCACCTTAGCCTTCTGTTTCAAAATAGAGTAGGAAAAAACTACAATTGCATCCTTACTTATTGCATAGAAACACCGAGAAAGACAGAATGGTAGGTTTGGGAAGTCTCTTAAATGTCGTGGAGTTCAGCTTCTTTGGTCACAAGAGTAGAGCTAATGTCCCAGCGGCCTGGTCAACCTCCCAGAGTGAGCTAATGGCAGCACTGGGACAAGAACTGCCTCCGGTCTCTACCCAGGCCTTTCTTGCTTTCCACCCCTGGAAACATTTGGGACCAATCTTTACCAGAGGGGATCCTCCGAGGAAACTAGCTCTGCAGGAAGCCAAGCATCATCTTTGCTTGAAGCTCAAGCGCATGCCCTCTCTGCTTTTCTGAACGAGAAGCACAAATTCGGGCAGGTGATAAGAATCAGCTCTACCAAGCCACACGTGGAGATGAGACTGTGTGCCCAGGCCTAGAAGGGAGCACCCAGAGCATCTGAGCCTGTGCCCTGCAAAGTCTCCTTCCCAAGCAACTCTAAGGCCTATTTCTTTTTCTAAAACACAAAACACCTTCAGGATCATGCTGCCATTCAGACTAAGTCTCACTGCTTTCAGGCTTCAGATTTATACCTGGAGCTCCAACCCAGCCAGGGTTTGAAAGCCATTTATTTTGAAAGGGAAAAGTGACCATCATTTTACAAGCAACTGAGCTAACTTCTGCTGGAAATTAAGCATTAAACTGGTGCAGTTCTCTCCTCCTCTACAGCACCATGCAGACCTTTGCAGAGTCAACGTTTCCAGCCAAGCTGAACAGCTGCCTCACAGGATCCTTGGAGGGGACGGCCCAATGTTACCCAGTCCATCCCCTCTGCCCCAAAACCACCACAAGGTTTTCAAGTTAAATCTCTGCTAATGACCTGCAGCAGGAGTAGAGTTCTCAACCCAAGCGATGGAGGATCAGAAATCACATGGAAAGTCAAAAATATCTACCCTTAGGCCCTACTCCAGATCAGTTAAGTCATAATCAGAAATTGCTAAATCTCCCTCATGATTCTAATGAACCTCCAAGGTTGAAATTTCTGAGTCACACTTTGGCTCAAAAATCTGAAGTTCTATGCTATGGTTTGAACCAGAAGTCACTACTATGGGCTCTGGGCCATGAACTCTGAACTAAAGAGACTTGAGTTCTAATTCTGATTCTACCCCTTATCAGTGTGTGACCTAGACAAGTCCCTCACACCATGACCTCAACTATAGATTAGAATAACAGGATACCTACTTTATAGGATAACGTTGTGATTTAAAAGAAATCATGCATGCAAAGCATTAAGCACAGTGCACGGCAGCACTCCAGTGTGAGCCACTGCTGTGGCATAAAGTTTACTTCTGCTCCAACCGAAGGTGACAAGCCTCACCCTGTTCTTCCAAATTTCCTCAAGGGCTTAGGTCAGGGATTCTGAGAGCTGGGCCATGCTTCAGAATTAACCTTCAGAGCTTGTTAAAATGTAGATTCCCAGATCTTACCCCAGGACTTCCGTAAAGCATGGGTGGGGTAAAATGTATCTACGTTTCCCACAAACTCTCTGAAGGATTGTAAAGCAGCATGAGGACTTGGAACCACAAAGCTAGAGTATTTTTTTGGTGACTGGTGTCATAAGCCTATTTAAGGACCTAGATTTCATTCCAATTAGCTCACTGGTTCTAAGGGTGATGTCACTTCTCAAAGTGAAAACAGAAGAATGAAACAGAAGACCTTACTTTGATCCAAGGCTACCAATTGCCTATATTTGCTGTACATTTTTGGAGGCCTTAATGAAGGCCAAATTAATGAATTAAATTAATGACTTAAAAAGCTCCTATTGTTATTGAGGAAAACTACTGTCTTTATTTCATCTTCTCTCATGTCCTATTGGAGTGGCTACAGGTACTTTTGAAATCCAGCCAGGAAGCTGAGTAAAGGGCTAGAAACCTTGAGAACTCGTTCCCCTGAATCTGATGTGAAGGTCATGCTTGTAGATGTGCTCCTCCTGACAACACTGACGCTGATGATTACGGGGTAGAGGTCATCATGGTGACCGGATTAATATATGGGACTCAACTGACAGGTAAAACAAATTTTTAAAAAACCTTTTTTTTGAACCGTGTTTGAGTCACCACCTTTCTTAGATGTGTGATGCCAACACACCACACAGAGTCAGCCAATCTTTTAAACTGTTGCGTGCCAGATGGACTTTGTCCTCACTACATAATCTTGTGGACACCAGAGACCCCACAGCTGTCAAGAAGTAAAGAATATATGGAGATGGGGAACAAGGGTTGTTTAGGACAAATGCTGCGTGAAGCAAGGTGCTAGAGATTCCAAGGATACCAGCTTTTTGTCTCAAGTGTGAAATCACAGGGGCTCTCTACCTTTTAAAGATAGAAACACCAAGGGCCACATAGGAGAGGTGACTCTCACAAGGTCACCCAGCAAACGAATGCTAGAGCTGAATTCACACCCACCAAACAACGAGCTTCCTCGTACCCTCCCAGGCCTGCCACCTGGCCCCTAACTACGAGTTCACCTTGGCTATGATGCGGCACAAAGGCGCACCCTCCTGGGTCAGGCTGAACAGGTTCCCTGTGGTGGACTCCATGGTATACATGTTGTCTGAGGCATCAATTCTTCTCACCAGTGCCTGTGAAGAAAGAGAGAAAAGTTAGCTGATCATTCGATTCCAACTGCTTGCTGATGATTTTCCTTAATGAAATACCAGTGAGCCGATGCTTCTGACAGCTTCCCTGCCACATCCACTGCCCCACTGTGGAGCAACAAAGCTGGAACTTTGGGAAAAACGTCAGTCAGGGTAAGGTCTACGCTACATTTCAGAGACAGGCAGCTATTTCAAACCCGTGCCCTGATCTAGTCCATCAAAACTGAGCTCTCAACACTGATGGACTCAGAAAATCCCATGTTGTTTTGTTCCTGGATCCTACTGATACCAGAAACTCTCAGTTAAATAAACAAAAATCAAGTTGAAAATCAATGCATTGCTACAGCTATAGGCAAAGAATTTCCTCCTTTTGGATGACTATTAGCCAAAGGTGAATGCAGCTGAGGGCTGGGTTTAGAGATAAAGTCAACAGAGGTACGCGATAGTAGCTAGTGCTTGGGGAAAATTTGCACTGGGTGTACAACCAGACCAAAATAACGACACTGCAAATTCTCCTAACAGGCGGGTAACTCAGTGAGTGAGGCCACACAGACTGAAGCTGAGGGAGCCTAGGCTACTGGTGATGAGGGGCTGGAAATGACCAAATGGACAAGAGAGGCCCAGAAAAGAAAACAAATGGAAGTCATGTACAAATAAGATATGAAGATTATTCCTAGAAGAGTTTAGCTAATTTCTGGGAAAAAGCTTCTTATGAATCTTGAAACCACTTAATAATTACCCATTCGTTTAGAGCATGTGAATCATTGATTATAAGTGATTCCTACCTGCTAATTAATGCCAGTTGCTTAAATTTCCCCTGGAGGCTGGAGATAGAGATGGGAGAGCTGCCCTGAAGAACAGCGTAAAAGAAAGAAAGACCTCTGGGCTGGGGATTTAGCTCAGTGGTTCCGCCGCCTGCCTTGCTAAGCGCAGGGACCCAAGTTCGATCCCCGGTACCAGAAAAAAAAAAAAAAAAAAAAAAAAAAAAAAAAAGAGAAGAAAA
>NW_022900928.1:14706670-14739836 GCF_012274545.1 Fukomys damarensis
AAAAAAAAAAAAAAAAAAAAAGGAGAGGAAGAAAGACCTTTGGGCAACTTCTCATGCATTTTCAATTGCCATGTTCATTTAAATGTATTAGATTGGACTTGTTCTTAAATAACCTTGGTGTTATGGAAATGAGAAGCTATGAGTTCTAGAGCCAGCTTGCTCTAGAACCTATCATGTGATGAAATCATGTGGATGAAATATGCATGTGCTTAATGGCATGGACGCTGGAGTCGAGCTACCTGGGTTCAAATCCTGGCTCTGCCACTTCTGCCCCTGTGCCCCAGAGCAGGTCATTTCCTTTAGCTTTTCTCTGCCTCAGTGTCCTCATCTGTAGAGTGTTGAAAATAACACTAGAAGGATTTAAACTAGAAGTAGGAGAGTCAGGGGTATAAAAGTTATTCCCCAAGATGTGATGGATGCTTTTGTAAAAGATTTAACATGAGGTAATATTAATGACCAAGGTTTGTCACACAAACCTCTGAAATGAACACTCTTCTCGGACTCCTTCCCCATCGTTACCACAAACAGCTTCACATGTAACACAAATGCTCACACGAAAATGCAGATTTCGTATATTGGGGTCCTGCACCTAAATGATAATTACCTAGTGTTTCTGATTAGTGTTTACACTTGAAGCAAATTAGCATTACATTAAACAATTCAAACTCAATGTCTTTTGCAATCAGCTGCTAATATTAGACCATTCATGTCTAAGAATAATTCAGTGTTAATGTCTATACACATATATACCGTAATTACACCCCAGTTACACCTCAGCAAATCAGATCCCTGACAACGAACAGTCATAAGCATCCTTTCCGCAGCATAAATGTGGATAGGAGATAGAAGGTTCCACTGAGATCTTCAAGGCCCCGAATATCACAATATGTCAGAGTTGGAAGAGCCTCCTCAGAAGTCTTTTATCCAAATTTCACTTCACAGTTGAGGAAACTGAGGCACCGAAATAAAGGTCATACATACCGTCCAGGGAAGTGGGAGGGGCAGCACTCTGACCCCTGTGAGTCTGACTTTCTTTTTTTTTTTTTTTTTTTTGAGACAGGGTCTCACTATGTAGTTGAGACTGACCTGGAACTCACTATGCAGCCCAGGCTGGTCTCGAACTCACAGCCATCCTCCTGCCTCAGCCTCCTGAGTGCTGGGATTACAGGCGCCTGACTTCCTATCTTTCAAGATTCATGAGTCCATCTCTGATGTAGGCAAAGCCTTCCGTGGGCGAGTGAAGCTGGAAGCGCCAGGCAAGGGTTCACCCAGGCACGTTAGCAGCTCTTGTGTACCAAGGCCTCCCATTCACGGCTGACACCTTGTGGTCACCAGAGCTCCTGAAACAGGAGGCAGAGCTGACCGCGAGCCCGGCTGCTGCCCCCTGGATCTGCCCCTGGGTTCTCGCTGAGGCACAATTCTCACAGCTATGATTCTCTGATCCACTCACAGCTGAGACTGAACACGACATGCCTATGGCACAGGGGGCTTCTTCAAAGAGTGGCTACGGTTGAATCACATCCAGGACTTTCTTGCTACTCAGTCCTTCCTTCTCCCTCTCCTTCGTCAGATGTCACACCAGCAACACAGCTTCCCATGCCTTCATCTGCTTCATCTCCTTTGTCCCCCACAGAAATTCCAAACAGGTCCTATCTTGGCTCATGCTGACTCAGTTCTAAAAACTCAAGGTTCTTTTTCTTTTCAGGAAACCAAGATATCACTCTATATTCTAAGAAAAGTGATGAAAAATGAAAACAAAATAGAGAAGATAGGATTAACAGGCTAAGTGACAATTATTTTCTTAAAAGACAGACCAGGTAGATAAGAAACAAACAAAAACAGCTCTTTAAGACCAGGAAAAAGAAGAAAAGAGAAGTTAAGGAGATGCACATGGTCTGTTCTAAGTAAGAAATTAGAAAAAGTTGAGACATTTTTGTTTGTCGCAGAGTGACTACAACCCAGTGAAACCTATCAGGAAGGAAGAGTAAACTCTTAGAAGGACAGACCAGAACGAGATTCTCAGGAGGAGCCAGGAAAATATGGGAAGCCTCGTCCTGAAACTCGAGATGGAGAATCCACGATTATACAGCACAGCTCCCCACATATGCAAAGGAGCCACGTAAAATGCAGGCAGAGTCCTCATGCTGAAAGAGATTAAAGATGATGACAAATTCTTTCCTGCGACTTCCATACAGTGATGGGTTCTAATGCCACTTTCCTTGAAAATGGGCTGGGCTTCATGTTTTGCTTGACTAATAGAAGGAAGCATTCAGCAGAGGTGGTAAACCAAGACTTCTAAAGACTAGGTCATAAAAAGCCTTAAAGCTTCCACTTAAACTTCTTGAAACGCTCTTTGGAGTGCCCTGAGCTGCCATGTAAGAAGTTTGATAACTGAAACTGTCGCGCTGGGAAAGCCTCCTGTAAAATCTCTATCAACACTCAACTGAGAGCAGTTCCCACCCTCTGCAAGGCTCGGTCCATGTGAGGGAAGCTGTGTGGGGCTCTCAGAACCATTTGAACCTCAACATCACCGCTGTTTATGCCCAGATGGAAAAGCGAAATCACTCAGCCAAGCCCTGCCCAAACTCTTGCCCCTTAAAACCATGAAATGGAATAAAAATAGTTGTCATTAGGGTGGCTTTAATGATTTAATAAAGCAGAAGCACAGAAAATATTACAAAGATCAACATGAATATTTGAAAGGGCTGTGGGTAAACTCCCAAGTGAAAGTTTCTGGAAGTGAGCATGTAGTATTGCCTGTATCCTGGAAACACACTGGAGAAATGCAGGACTTAGGACGCTGAGGAAAGGCACAACTGAAGAAGTAGACAAAACAGCATTTGATTTATAAGATTAGCTCTTGGTCAGACAAGAAAATATCTTTCTGGTGGAAGTATCCCGTTTAGGAAGGCAAAAGTGGATAAGACCTGTTAGGACTGGAGGCTCTGAAACCTGAGGACTTAACTGACAGCATTTCTTTCAATAAGAGAAGCCCCCCAAATCTAGAGGTGTTTGTCGGAAAACCAAAAGAATGGGCCGGAAAGCAAATGGAAGCAAACGTGGGAAAATTAGCTCAGTTCCAAGTGGCAGATTCGCTCAGAAGGAAAGAGACCTGCGTGGGAGAAGAGTAGTTGTTAGATTCAACTGATATCTCCCTGAAAGCACTGGGAATGAACAGAATGAGAGGGAACTCTGGAGGCATAGTTCACTACAGGAAAACAAGACATAATAGAAAGGAATAGTACTCAAGGAGGGAATATTCAAAAGGCGTAGAAAAATGGAATTCTGAAGAGCACCAGGCTCAGGACCTGGTCCTTCCTGGGCACATCACAGCCAGACTTCAGGAAAAATGAAAATGGTCACAGTTCAAGCACCTGCTGAGGATGCTTCTCCACCTGAAGCACTTGTGGAAAACCCTCCTGGGGACACAGGGATCTCAAGGCCTAAGAAATTCTCTAGTAAGAGGCAGTGAAAATGGCCAAGCACTCTATGGAACCGGAAGGCCAGGGTATCCTGTGTCAAAAGAATATTTTCCCATTTAACTTAAGAATTTTGAAAATTACAAATGCCTTCATACATTTTTAATTTGATAGGTACAATCTTAATCATAGATTTACAAAACAAAATGACAAAAGATAATCAAGATCCCAGAAACCCAACAAAAGAACAAAATACTACAAGCAGTAAGAGAAAATAAACAAATCACATGCAAAGGAAAGCCCATCAGAATCAAAGCAGACTTTTCAACACAAACCCTTGGGGCAAGGAGAGCCTGGAATGAGATATTTCAAGTACTAAAAGGGAACAACTTCCAACCTAGACTGATGTATCCTGCAAAACTCTCTTTCAAAATGGAGGGGGAAATAAGACACTTCCACGACAAAGAACACCTGAGAAACTACATGAACACCAAACCAGCACTACAAGCAATTCTAAACAAGAGCCTAGAAAAAGACAATGAAGGCAAAAATACTATGAGGTCCAACAGAGCAAATCAAATAGGCAAGGCATGAAAATGAAAGGAGAAGGTGAAAAAGTAAAAAGAGTCAACAAAAGGCCAATAACATGTCAATAATAAGTCAGTACATATCAGTTATAACCAGCAATGTCAATGGCCTCAACTCACCAATCAAGAGAAATAGACTGGCAAAATGGAATAAGAAGCAAAATCCAACAATATGTTGTATACAAGAAACACACCTAGTGCAAAAAGAAGCCCATAGCCTGAAAGTGAAAGGATAGAAAACAATTCTCATTGTGACAGGAGCCCAGAAAAAAATGGGGGTAGCAATCTTATTTGCAGACAAAGCAAATTTCAAACCAAAACTGATTCTAGTATTATTGATGTAGGACAGTACTGTATCATACCTCTGTGAAAGTAAAATATCTTGTATCTGCTTTATGATACATAGTAGTGACCATGCTTTATCAGAGCTATATTTAATGATATTACTCTAGAATGTTCTTTTTCCAGATGATGATTAAGATGCTAATTTAAAAAATGGTGCCAGGTACCACAACAGCAACAGAAAAAAAAAATGGCAAAAGAAATTTTCCAGAAAATTGTATATACTGACCTAAAATAAAGCCATTGTTCTGCTTTTTAAATTTATTCAGTGGAATCTAAATACCAAATCGGCCTCAACATCTCCTTAAAACTATGCAAATAATCATTCTTTCATATTATGTGTCTTCTCTTTTCATCATTAAATTTATATTCCCACTCCACATTTTCCTGAGAATTTTTCCCTAATGTAATACATTTAAGTTTTCAAGTGGTTTATTTCTCATCCATATTGAAATTTGAAATTTTGTTTTACGTCCTATTAGTACAATGCTCCAAGTATTCATAAAAGAACTGTTCCAGGCCAGGATGTAGCTTGCTGGCACTGCACCTGCCTTGTAAGTGCAAGGTCCTGAGTTCGATCCCTGATACCGGAAAAAAAAAAAAAACTGCTCCTTGTTCATTGTCATTGCAGTTATCATCAGCATGACTGATCAAAATAAACAGGCTATACATTTATATAAATATTATGAATCATAAAATTAACATTTTACTTTTTCTTTCAATGAGATGGGTGTGCTTTCTAAGTTTTCAAATGCCATCATATATCCCTGATTGAATGTTGACTTAAAGTTATAGTTTTAGAGTTAAACTCTGAAAAACATGTTTCCCATGAATCCATACAGGGGGCTAGGGTGAGTTTGTACAGCCAAGACACTTAGCCCTTTGAGCACCTTTTGAGCTATGTCTGATTACTGTGTAAGCTACCATCAAACAGTATTTTGAATGATCTGGAAGCTGATAACTCCTCTAGAATGGTAAAGGAATCCAAAACCACTTGACTGACAAAAACACTTGTTACCCCATCATTAAAGTCTTTCATTTGCTTTTTCAATTTGTGGGAAAAATTCCAAAAGTACTTTACTAAGATTTATCAAATAACTATTAGTTATGTCCACCACTTTTTCACTTACAGCACCTTGGGTCACCCCGCTTATTCAGAAAGAATTGAGAAAATCAAAATCTTAGTCTATTTTTAATAAAATATCCTATGTTTCAAATATGTTTATCAAAATCTTGAAACTAATGCTCTTGCTTATTAACTTAATGAAAACATCCATCCTCTCACCAATGAGCCAAGTCAGGATTAACTTTCAGTAAAGAACTGACTTTATTCTTTAATTAAAAATTCCTTTGAAATATGTTTCAAGAAATGCTAAAAACCACTGATAAGTAATTACAAAGAGCATAGTCTATGGAAAAATGCTAAAATTGTCAATATTAAAAACAATGTAGCTCTAAAATAGAATTTGATTTATTGCCATGTTATAAAGCCAAGATAAAACAATTTACTGAACTTGTGATAATGCAAAGAAATACATATCTAACATCCTCAGTTAATTACAAATCTAAGCATATGATAAAAGGCATAGAATTTCTTTAGTTAAGCAGTTTGTATGTGTACTGAACTTTGGTGGGTGCTCAACTTTTGGGAATATAAATAAATAAGAATTGAAATTTTTAAAAATCAGAAATAATTCAATCAATTTTAGCAGCTCTTGTGAGCAAACTTCACTAAGTATTTAAAAAACAAAAGAGTTATGCATCATATCAATCTAACTAGTTTAGCTGCTAGCAATAAATTTTCTCTTTTTTTACATGACATAGAAATTGGTATAAATATCTCCAAAACTACTTTGGTAAAAATGACTTTAACTGCTTTTTAAATAATGTCTGAAAAAATACAAAATTATGCCTATGTTTTATCGAATATATCTTTAAAATTTTGATTGCTCTCAAAAGATTCCAGTCATATTTGGAATAATCGGTTTTATTAACCTTCAGAGTTTTTGTTGGGTGTTTTTGTTTTTGTTTTTGTTTGTGTTTTTTGTTTTGTTTTGTTTTTGAGACAGGGTCTCACTATGTAGTTGAGACTGACCTGGAACTCACTATGTAGCCCAGGCTGCTCTCGAACTCACAGTGATCCTTCTGCTTCAGCCTCCTGAGTGCTGGATTACAGGCGTGCACCACCATGCCTGGCTAACCTTCAGAGTTTTTAGCTCTTAACTCACAGTGCCTTCTGCTTCAGCCTCCTGAGTGCTGGATTACAGGCGTGCACCACCATGCCTGGCTAACCTTCAGAGTTTTTAGCTCTTCAAAGATTACTCTTCTTTCCAGCCATGTCATAATCTAGAACTGAGTATGAAAAGCAGCTGAAAGAAACTGCTTTCACTTAAATATGTGCCTCAAAAAGCCATTGTCAGGGTTTGATGCATCCTGCCAGTTCTCTCATTGCTCTGGTCTAAAGAAACTGTCCCTCAAGAGTCAAACACACTTTGAGAATAAATGGCTGGAAAGAATAAAAGAAATTGAAAACTTCCTTCACCCCCAACCACATACACACCCACTTTACCATATATCTGAATTCAGACAATTCCCATGCTAGGGAAAATACAAAATTTCCAACACCTCTCACAACAGAAATATTTAGAAAACACAGAAATAATTGGCGGAAGCCTGAGGGTTTCACAGTTCATGAATGAAGGCTTGTTCACTGCTTGATTCCCCACTCCCTCCCCAAGGTTTCTGCATACCAGGGCAATACGCTATAAGATTTAGGGTAAGTGATGAACATGACTTCTTTTATAAAGTAATAGAAAGGTTATTTTTTAAAATCTCCACATTTTGTAGTAGCTAAATCTTGGAAACAATCCAAAACCCCCCACCAATCAAAGAATGAATAAAAAAGATGTGGGTTTGTATATAATGGAGTACTACTCAGCCATAAAGAAGGATAAACTTGAGACATGTTTGATGTTATAGAGGCACCTTGAGACCATATGCTCAAGTAAAATAAATTGAACACACATGTTTAAACATGGTGTTGTCTCTCTGGTGTAAGAAACTGAAAATGTAAATAAGAACCAAAATGTATAATAGATATTGTGAAACAGGAAGAAATTGTTCAAGACACTACCAAGAATCAGAGACTTTGTTAATAATTAAAGATGTTTTATGCAACAAAGGTATAGTTTTCTTAGGAGACGAGCTGAGAGACAGACTAGCAACTGAAAATATATTCTTTTAAGACCGTGATGCATGGTGTATTTACCACTGTTCCTCTTTAATTACTTTGCAGTGAAATTTTATTTTTCATAGAAGTGTTTTTATATTTTCTTTGCTAGTATCTACTTGCATCACATTAAAATAGAAAAACTTAGTGCATCACTGGAAAGATCATTTTAGCCAAGAAAACAAATGAAAACTGCAAATCTGAAAAAATATTTTCTTAAAATGATACATGTGTGCATTTCTCCTGGGAAATCTTCAGGAGCCTGGGGAATGCAATGCACTCTAGTGGTTTGAAGACAACTGGTCTAAGGACTTGAAATCAATGCAGCCTGGGGCAGGAGAAACAGCATTCAGAGGGAGCTGGAAATTTAGATGTTTCAGATATGCTAGATAGGAAGAACGCAAGCCCAGCAAGTCCACTTAAAGTAGTGGCAAATTCCTAATGCCGCGGGAAGATGAAATGGCGTCAAATGTCCTCCGATGAGAATGGGGACATTTTCCTCCCATATATGGTGAAAGTAGTACCACAATTAACCTATGGTAGCTGCTTCCCCCAGTGAGTATATGTTCAAAATCTTTATGGACAGTGGGCAACTCAAATACACTGACCGACAATCTCTCCAGGTTGTAGCCAAGACTGTATCCACCAACCAACTTTGTTTTCTCAGCTGCAGGTGCGCATCGGAGGCCATTGGCAATCTTAAAGCGGGAATCCAGGGGGCAAAACACAAAGAGTTCCAGGCCTTGCGATTGAGCATTGGCCTATTTTAACTTTCTGTGAATGTAGGGGAAGGCTGAGATAGTACTATGGGTCCAGTGCACTAACTCTTTGGGTTTTTCCAGTTATGATTAAGAAAAACAGTAGATAATGACAATTCCTGAAGGACGCTCTTCCCATATTGCAGACAACTATGGAGAAAACCCTTCCTTCCCATACTCTGGAATGAGACCCTGCTGGCTAAGATGAGCAGAGTAAGAGTCAAGTTTTGTTTTAGTTTGTATGCTAGTTAGTCAGTTGGCTGTTGTTTAAAGAAATGGGATAGAAGGCATATTAGCATTTTGGAAATCTATTTCTCATCCAGCAAGTACATTTGAATTATCTTTTTTTTGCCATTTAATCTCATTGCATCCCCCACTTTCCTATGTTGGACCACATGGCTGAGCAAAATCTGAGTGCCACACAGGACAGGAAGCAAATTTTGAGCTTTAGTATCAGAGCATCCTTAGCATTCATTAACGAGCAACATACTGAGTCACTGGCACTTCCTGGAAACAAACATCTAGATGCCCACAGTGATTCCAGAAAGATCTACAAGGAGTAGGGGCCATTTGGGGGAATGGCTTCATGCAGTGGAAAAGGACCACCTCACAGGTGGCAGGCCTCCTCTGGCATAGGGTCAGCCACATTCCTCTCACCACCCTCCATGTTGGTCATCAATGCCACCTCCAGGGATGCACTCCCCTCCCCCCAGGCCACCTCACTGCCAGGGGAGGAAAGAATTATCTGATGGGCCGGTCTGGAAGAAGGAACTAAGGATGTTCAGCTTAGGAACTGCCTCTTCCCTTAGAAGGGCCCCCCCAGTCTGACCTTTGTCTTAGGACCGGGGGTATCCACCTTTACCTGGAAAAAGAAGGGGAAATTTAGTAGTGAGATGAAGTTTTAATGAGCACGCTTAGCTCCAGACCCAAAGGTATGTTCTCTGATCAGTTGTATTTGAATAAAGGTGGTATTTTAAATAAACTGACTGTCTAAATGAATAGATAAGTGAGTACAACATCCATTCACATGAAGAGGAGGCACAGATTCAGACTTACAGGTAAAAATCTATTTACTTGATAGAGCATCCTTTAAGTCATCTTGAAGTAAAGCAATTTTTTTCAAAGTTTCTCCTTTTCTTGTCCATACAGCTAATCCTTTATTCCCAGGTAGACTAATCATAAATGTTCACTAATTTCCCATTGTTGGCCCCTAATGTTAAGCCTTAAAATAGTCCCCCTACCAAGTAATGGTAATAAGTAGTTAAGTGATCTTAATCAACAATTAGGAGATTGAGAGCTTTCTGTAAGCAAAATTTGTTGGTTTCTCTTAAGACACAGCAGGTCTATGATGAAGAAACCTATGGCACAGGCCAGAGAGTGCTATCTCATGTGTTATTACCCCTAACTATAGCCCACCGAAATGAGGAAACCAGGGGTCAGAAAAAGTGAATATCTCACTCAAGCTTGCATAACTCGTGAGTATCAGTCAGAACTGGATGTCTCCAAACTCCGTGCTTGGCCTACTTGCTCATAATGCCCACATTCCTAAAACTACACGCTATCACGAGTGCAAGGAACCTTACAAGTCATCCAGTCCAACCCCCATCTGTGGTCTATGTCCTCCCAGGAACAGCTGGCCCATCTTAGTGACAGTCAAGCCCTTCCTACCACAGAGCAGCCCCCAGCTTTGCAGACCTGTTTTGACAGGCACATCCTGTAGTTTATATCCACTAAGTCTGTCTGTTCCAAAGCACGGAACTCTGTAGGCAGCAGAGTACCCTTTTGCAGATCAAGCATCCCCTGATCCTCAACCATTCCTCACTAACCTTGATCTTCAGCCTTTCCTCATCCTCCTAGGAACTTCCTTTGAGCACAAATATTACCCATCACTCATCTAGGGCCTGAATTTAGATGTAGCACACAGTTTCAGCGAGACCAGTGCAGAGTGATAGTAGATTTGAACTATAGCCTTATTGTAAGCACTGTTTCACTGATGACTTTTTTTTATGTTGTTGGGCATAGAAAAGAAGATTGTTCTTTTGTATAAGAGCATGTGTAGCTTCTCAGTACTAAAAAAGTGTTTCCCAAATTACATTTCCTGAAACACCAGCTACCCAGAATAAGTGAATATTTAATTTAATTTAAAAATAGTGATTCTGCAAGTGTAGAATGTACTGCTTTTCAATCTCTGCCAGGAACTATTTGGGTCACTAGAGATACATGAGCTAAAAATTCACAATCCAAATTCTTTGCCTATGGAAACTCCAGGCCAGACAGGAAATACTATAATGCATAAGGACCTTTTGGAAGATTTGCAATGCAGAGTGGCACATTATAGAAGTTCTGATATAAAGGAGTAAATTTCGGTTTATGTGAAGACCCTGCAAGTACAGGGTTCTGGTACAATTCCTACCACCTGTGGTATAGTATTTGAGTCATTAGTTTAGGAAACACATGATTACAACACTGAGCATAAATTATACTGCCTTCATCCAGTTCCTTCCTCATGCCACTACTGTCCTGTGTGGACATTTTATGATTTAAAAGGAAGCTAAAGATCAGTCAAATATTATTACAAGCATGGCTGGGAGGACTCTGGGACATGGTGGCTGAAAAGGAAGGCAGGAAAGAAGGGGACTACGAGGAAGAAAACAAATAATGCAGACACATAGAGGACTCACCTGCCAGCCAAGGGAGAGAGGCCAATGGGGTGACAAAGCCTAATAAATGAGTAGCTGATCAGTTCAGCTCCCAGGCTGGGTATTGATGAGCCAGGTGCTCAGACTTGCCAGTGAGATAGGGGCAGCTCCACAAGCACGCACCTAAGATCAGACACTCCATCTTGGGCAAAGCAGGGAGGAGGAAAAAGCACGATGTACTAAGCCCTGGGCTTTGGACAAATGGCCCCCAAAGGATCCTGGCATCCACAGCGAGCTTTCTCCAGGCTTCTGTGACCTACAGCATCAAGGACCCTGATCCCTCTGCTGCCTGGTACAAACAGTTGCTGAGCTCCCAACCCAGTTAGCTCTCAAAACCCAACTTAACACGCCCATTCAGCCTTTTCCATTGAACTGGGCACATCCAGGCAAGTAGGCATGAAAATGCCCCATGGAACGACAGCTGGCATCTGTGCCCCAGCTCAGAAATTCTTCTAGGTCCTTTCCACTGCCTTTACTACTTTTCCCCATCAGTCCTTTCATTTCTTCACCCGCTCTAGCCCCCATGTTCCACCAGTCCCCTGAGATTTGACGGCTCAGTTTGGGACGTGGGCCCCAGCTTGAACCTCTGGCTTCCCCTCCATGCGACTGTTACCATTGGCTCAGCATCTCGTGATGCCTGCCTCGGTGCCTGTCCTGTACCCCAGTGTCCCAGCACCCCAGCGTCCCAGCTCTCCAGCACTTAGCCTTTGAGCCCTCCTTCCCTTTGTCCCAAAGTCTCAGGACAGGGAGTGTGGCTTTTGAGCATCTTTCTATGATTGGGAGAGAAGATGCCCGGAACCAGATGATTCGGTTGTAAACCCTGTGGGACAGAGGACCTTACCCTCTGACAGGTGAGTCAGCAATAAGACCTGGGGCTTGTGTGAAAGGAGCCATACAAAGAAAGACAGGACACTTTGGGTCCAGTAAAGGGTGAGTTTGGAGAATTATATGTTATTTACGGGAGACTTCATTTGGTGGTGGGAAAAGAATGACAAAATACGTAGCACAGTATTTCTGTAACTATTAATAACATGCAAATACCTTTCATAATGAAAACCTTATGTAGCGGAAGGCTTTTTAAATAGCAAAGGGTAACGAGGGAATAACGTGTTTTAACCCATACTACATGCCATGGGCCTTCCACTTGTTTCGCCGTTCCTGTCACTGTCCTTCTGGGGAAGGTTTCTCACCTCCCTGATGGGGAAAAAGAGGCTGAGACGGATTAAGGAACTTGACCAAGGACCCACAGTGAAACACAGTTTGAAAGTACATCTGTCTGGCTCCAAAACCCTCCATCTTTCCTGAATCAAGCATTAATGTGCCTTGGAGCAGGAGCTGGACTGTGTGACCTTTCTAGATTCTTCTTGGTTGACAGGACTTCTACAAGTGGCTTATTTCCTGCAGGTGCCTTAAGTCTTTTGGGATAATAAGGTCTTTGGGGGTGTACTGTGGACAATAATTCATCAGAGAAGAGTTAGAGTGGAAAGAACAGTACTGGAGGTATAACTGGGAGAGACTAGGCTTCGCCGTCACCCTGCTGCGTGGCCTTGGGTAAGTCTGTTCCTCCTCTGCGCTCTACTGTACACATCTGGAAGATACAGAGTTGGTCAGATGCTCAGGAAGCCTCAGTCAAGCTCTGATATTCTGGTCTCACAGAGGCCAGAGTTGACTTTGGTGGTCTGAAGAGGAAGTCTCCCTTTCCATCAGCAGCTTCCCCCAGCCTGGCTCACCCCTCTGCCCTCCCTCCACAGAAGACCACAGGAGTGGCACTCTGCACCCCAGCCTGCACTGACCTGCACCTCCCGCGTCAGGGCCAGCTCCAGCAGCTGGCCGAAGTGCTGGCCCAGTGTGCTCAGAGTCTCACTCACACAGGCCTTCAATGACTTCAGGACATGGTGCTTCTCGACCTGGAGGCACCTGGGGAGAAGAAAGCAAGGGTGGGCTCTCGGAAGGGGCACATGGTCATCCCAGAATCATTGCTGGGGCCAGATATGGGCCTGCTCCATGTCCAGTATGCGGAGAGAAGGGAGTAGGAAAAGAATCAGAGAGGGCATGTTCTACAGCTGGCTCCTCTCCTGGTCCCTGAGATTGAGGAGAGGTACTGGCTGGAGATGGAGGATCATGGCTCCTGTCACTAGGAAGTAAGGCAAGGAAAAGCAGCAGGACCCTGAGAACAGGACAGATCCATGCCCTGGGCTTCTCCCTTAGACAGCTTGCCGTCACTGCAGCCAAAGTTTATGCTCTCAGTGGCGTCGGGATGGAGACACAAGGGTGGGAAGCTGTGAAGTGGGCACTGGAGCGTCAGGGACAGCTCGTGCTTGCTCTTTAGGTGTAAGCCAAAGCCCGTGGCCTCCCGAAAGCTGTCTTCCCACCACATGCAGGAAGCAGCCGGGGATGTTCTTCCCACTGGAACACAGAGAATCAGGTTCAAGTTCACCCCATGGCCAGGAAGGCCAAAGCCCTACAGAGCCCCAGGTGGCACCAAGACCCAGGTTTGTCCTCTAGGACAGGACTGGCAAGGTGACAGAAGTATAGATATACACCCAGGAGTGTGTACATTGAAGCTGAGTGTGTGCGCGTACATGTGAGGGTGAATGTATGCACACTTATGTGTGCGAAATACAGAGAAGAGGGTGAGAGTGGCTTTCTGTGAAGGAGTGAGTGTGTGTTTACAAATCTGCGCGTGAGCAAGCGAGTGTGACATCTGTGTCAATGTGTACATGTGTGTGAGGGTGTGAGTGTCAGCTTTCACCTTGCCTTGACTCTGGGGACCATGGGGTTTTCTAAAGCTGTGAGAACCTGTTCCTTGTTACCCTCTCCCTGAAAATCCTCTTTTCTCCCATGCAGGTCTTTCCTCTGCCTTTTATCTCATCCTAGGGCCTAAAAAGGAGAGGAATTTTTTGAGGCTTCTTGTTGATTAAAGGAAAAGTCGATGAAAAGTCGATTAAAGGAAACTCCTGGACCAGCACCAGCCCTTCTGTCCTCACTCCCCATCCTTCTTAGTCATAGGACTGGGGGCCCAGCCCTGGGACCCAGGCTCCAGATTTACCTCTCTGTGACTGCAGAGAGCTCTGAACATTTCTCCATTATCAGCTTCTCAACCTGTAGGAAAACAGATCGGTGCTCTTCAGTTCAGTGAGCATCAGCTCGGGACCAGCTGCTGCGCTGGGCACTCTGAACTCTAGGGCCTAAAAATGGAAAACCAAGTCATCCAATGCAGGGAGCAGGAGTTGAACTTTGACACTGTGATATGGGTGGCAAAAGCGATCAGCTGCTTTGGGAGCACAAGGAAATAAAACTGAGCAACTAGGTTTGATGGGGTTCTGGGGAGCTCGGAGAAGGAAGGGTCAGAGTGGCACTGAAGCTGGTATGCTCAGCCGTCGTGCAGCTCCTCACCGCGGCGCTTCCCTCAAAGGCTGGAGGGTTAACAAGATACGTGTAAAATGCATTTAGCACAAGGCTTCACATATGGCAGACACTCGGTAAGGGTTCTCACTGTATTTTTCCCCTGCTTTGTTGGAAAGGGGGCATCCCCTCACCCAGTGCCCACTCGGCCCCACCCCAGGGCAACTGACCTGGCCCATTTCCTGCGAGGAGCTCCTGCTGGCCGCGCTGTACTCGCTGACCATGGAGCGGGCGTGGCACGTCAGCCGCACGCTCATGCTGTGCACGCGGGCCCAGCGGTCCTGGGCCAGCTTCTGCCCGATCCTGCGCAGCTCTGTGCTGATGACCCAGCCTCGCTTGAGCAGCAGCTGCAGGGGGTCTCCAGGGCCGGGTCCACCCGCCAGGATGAGGTCTCCCTGAGTGTCCTCCTCCAGGCTGATGGGCTTCGCCTGCAGGACACACATGCACTCACACTCGGTCATGAGCTTGAGGTCCTCCATCCAGCGCTGGACCGAGTCCACCTGCAGGAGGTGCAGCCTGCAAGCAGGGAACAGTGGCAGATGACGACCAAAGTGCCGCCTTTGTAGAGCTCTTAAACCCACTTCTTGGGGTATTAACTAAGCACCTACATGATCCCAGTCCATCAGATATTTACTAAGCACCTACTATGTGCTCAGTTCCTCCCACTCACACACCTTAAACTCAGCTCTTTTTATCTCATTCTAACAGATAAAAAGACTGAGGCACAAAGATCTGGGAGCTGGGGGCCAGACTAATAAACAACAGGAAATGAGGTCTCACAGAGTAATCAATGACCTTTACTATAATGAGGAAACAACAGAAGTGGCCTAAACATGAAATAATAGTTACTTCAGCGAACTATGATATAGCTACATGGTTACATAGTGTGCATTTACTTGGAATAATGCTGTCCAGGAAGTTTATAGAAAAGGAAATGCGTGCTAAATAGAAAAAGCAGTCTATAAAAATGTAAGTGTAAATAAAAGTATGCCAATAATGCTAAAAAGCCATATCTAGAAAAAGGGCTGAAAATGAAGACTTAAAATGCTAAAGATCTTTATGGGTGATGAAAATAAAGCCCTTTTCTTTTTCTTCAGGTTTTTTTTTTTTTTCTTGTTTCCAAATTTTCTATAGGGAGCATATGTACCACTCTTGTAATGGGGCAAGATTAACTTTATTTAGTACATAGCACAAGAACATAGATTAGGTCCTAAGACCATAATAAAATCCACTCTGGAATTCACCTGGTCAAATAAGTCCATAATATCAGATAGTCAAGAAAGCACTGAACATTTGGTGAGTGCCATATATTTAATGTCACACAAGTAGCCGGCACCGCAGGAAAAGCAGAGATGAAGAAAGCAAGCCCCCATTTTCCAGGAGCTTTCAACTTGCCCAAAGAAGCAAGGCAAGTGAAGGAGAAAGCAAAAGACAACGATAGGCTTCACCCTCGTTCCACAACCAGAGAAGATGCACTTGGATGATCCCTAAGGCTGAGCTCCAAGCCCTCCGTCTTTGGCTCCAGCTGTCTTCTGATGAGTCTTTCCGTGCCTGCTCTGCCCAAGCCATTCTCCACCTGCCAGTCTCATCCACCCATCCATTCATTCTACAGATACCCACTAGTGCCTACTGTGCGCCAAGTCATGTTCTCAGACCTGAGCTGCAGCGGCAAACACTTTCCTTATGAGAGTTATACTCAAGGGAGAGGGCAGTTGAGTAAAGAAGCAGTGTTCGTGGTGGGGATAGGAAGCGATGCATATGTCGCTAGGAAGGAAAAGAAAAGAAAACAGAAAGGAAGTCTGGGGAGGGCTGAGGTTGGAAGCGGGGCTGGACATTGTTGTTTACAGTGAGTGGAACAGAGAAGGCTCACTGAGAAGGGGACATCTGGGCAGAGAGTAGGAAACAAGGAAAGGAGCTATGTGAAAACCCAGGGGCAAACTGTTCCGGGGGGAGAGAACAGCAAGTGCAAAGGCTCTGGGGCAGAATTACCCTCAGGATATGTGAAGAATAATAAGAAGGTCAGAGGAGCTAGAAAAAGTGTTGGAAGGGTCTGAGAGATGAGGTGATAGTGATTGGGAAGGTTATAAGGCAGGCTCTGTACATCTGTACAGGAAAAAGTGAAGACTTGGCTTTTGTTGAATTCATACGAAAAACAAAAGGCACCGAAGGAGCCAACCAGTGGGGCAAAGATATCAAGTAGGGTTGAAACAATAAAATCACACTCCAATTGTCAAGGTTAAGACTGTCTTCATGTGGATGGCTATTTAATGAGGAGTAGGCCTTCAGCAAAGAGGCAGCTATTTGACTATAATGTAGCTCTATAACTTTTAACCACAACACTTACCATGTTTAACCACAGAATCTGAATTTGCGATTTCTTATAGAAAACTGTCTTTCAAGTTGTTAAAAATAAAAAATCACCAATGACCTTTCTCTTCGTGAAAATAGCTACTTTATTTTGTTAAAAAATCTGAGCATGTTGGTCTAGATCCAAAATGTCCCTCCAAATGCTCCTATGTTTGGACGCTGATTAGATCATCAAGGTGCTGTGCTCATGAGGGGGTTCATCTACTAATGAGGTCAGTAAATAATTTGCTACTGGGAGATGGAGCCTGGTGACAGCGTGTCACTGGGGTGGCCTGGAAGGATCCATCTCCCTCCCCGGCTCATCCTTTCACTCTGCTTCCTGGCAGCCATGAGTTGGGCACTTTTTCTTCCACCACGTCAGTTCATGTTCTCAGACCTGAGCCAACTGCCCCTCTGCTGGGCTGTTTCTGCCTTGGAGCCAGCGGTGGACTGAAACCGTCAGCCAAAATAAACCTCTCCTCTTTTAAGTTGTGAGTGTTGAAGGTCGTGTCCAGGACCAGAAAGAGACTAAGACATTGTGCACATGGGCAAGGATCTGGGGTGGGAGCAGCGCATCTGAAATATGAAACCACGGTGCTCCGCTTCCCATTCTATGTTACAAGCTCTCTTAACTTTAAGACCATGTCACGTATACCAATTGGACTGCAGGCATTTGTGTCTTCTATACCTGTCACACCCTTATCTTTGCCTTCTCCGATGGCCAACTCAGGGTAACCCACTGTGTAGCATCCCATTCTTTTCTCATTTATGCATTCTTACACAACTAATTACACATATATTTTAGGGTTTCCTGACCCATTTCTTCTTTCATAAATATAATCACAATGTACACACATCTTTCTATATTTTGATTTTCATACTTAGCATAGAAATCATCCTCACACAGCAAAATCCTAAAATATTTTTTTCAATGTCTTAAAAATTATTCTGTGTCATATATACCACAACTGATTAAACTACTTTCTCATTGTTGGGTACTCACTTCGTTTCCAGTTCTTGACCACTACACGTAATGCAATAATGAACATCCTCATATCAGTATCTCTTTTTTTTTTTATTAGGTTACTGGTAGGTACATTTAAAGCAAACAATACTGTTACATTTATCATTGGAATCTTGTACCTTTACCTGATATCCTGCACAGCAATATCTTAATTCTATGGTGTACCTCCCTAGAAGCAGATTCTATCCAATGGCTGTTGCAATACTGGCTTCCAAAAACAACGCATTCCCCAAACAATGTATTAGAACTTTCCACATCAACATTAAAATATGTTTCTCCTCTATTTAAATTCTTCAGTGTCCCTCAAGGCATTGTCTCCTGTTAAGTCTAAACCCCAGAGGATAGGATCAGAGTCTTCCATGGTCTGGTCCCTTTCACAGATCTCTTTTACATATTATCCCAACTCTCAGCACTCCTACCCTAAACACACACTGCAGCATACTCTTCTTCCCTATTTCCCAAACACATCAATTCCTTTCACAATCCCCTGTAGCCTCAAGCATACTATTCATTCCCGCTTTCCTTCTTCCCCACCTGACATGCCCTTATTCACCCACAATACCTATCTCTAGCATTACCTCCTCTGAAAAGCTTCCAGCAGAGCTCATCGGCCCCTCCCTGGGTCCCTGCATCCTCCACTGGAACATGGATGATGTTATCTGTCACTGATTTTTGCCTGAATTCTTCAAATCTTATGAGGGACAGTCCTTTTCATCTGGTTAAATGGCAGTGCCTGATATATATTAATAACTCAATGCATGCCAATAAACCAGTGGCCCAGTGTCTGTCATGTATTGCTCCACCTCTCTACCTGAACAGAAGATTTTCCATGCTTGTACCACCTCAGGCTACCCAGAAAGTGCCCCAAGACTGACTTGATGAGGACAGGGATAGAGATGGAAAAACATGATCACTGAGTCCTGGAAACACAGGCCTGGGAGATATACTGGGGCTTAAGAGACAACAAATGATCGAGTCACTCATTCAGTGACTCACTCATTCCATAAACACTTTGCAGTAGACATCTGTTGCTTTGTCTTCCAGCATCCCTTCCTCTCTATCATCAGTAGCAGAGACAATTTCCATTAGCGTCTTCCTGAGGCAGCTGCCAGCCATCAGCATCTCCCTTCTCTTTGACAAGGCCCCTTCTTCTGAGAATGGCCTGATTCCTGGGGCCCAGGTCTGGGTGAGGTGAACACACCGCTGCCCACAAGTGTAGGTGGAGCCAGGAGTGAGCTCCTAACCAAGTTTCATGAATCTTATTCCCTCTCCAAACTGTGACACTTAGAGTCAAGAGTTGAGTCACAGAGACTGTAGTTGGTTTCCGTGGATCATGTTAAAGATGGCAGCTTTTTAGCTGTTCCAAGGGAAACTTCAGGATCATTTGGAAAGTGGGGATTCAAGTGCAAGGGTTAATTTATCTTGCTTAAAACTAATGAACCATTTCTAAAACACAAGCACACAAGTGACTAAGCAGAGTTGCCACTCCTTAAAGATCTTCAGGGAACTCAAGGGAGGGAGCTGTTCCTTCTAGCTGAAGCTCAGGAAAAGGAACTTGGAGGAGATGGCTGTGGAGCAGAGTATGGTTTGGACACATCAAGACAGTGGAAGCATATTCCAGGATGGAGCAGTGAAAGAGACAATGAGAAAGTCCCCTAGACAAGAGTTTTACATTCCACAAGAAAGATGACAGTAAGAAGGAAAGAAAAAAGGTGGACCTGAGCCCTGATCTTGAGAATTACTGAATGTCAAGGTAGAGGGGAGGCATTTACCCTGAAATCCCTGAAAGCTTTTGAAATGTGACAGGGCAGCACAACAGAAGTGAGGACAGGTAAGGTAGAAAGATGGCTATATCACAGCATCTGGGACTAGCACTTGACCCAAAGGAAACTTGTTTTCTGGAGCAAGAACTCTAGAGTCATCTGAATGGAGCCACTCACATCCTCTTACCACTCCCCTAACAAAATATCTTAGATTTCTGTGGATGTGACAAAATAATTCATGAGGAAAAAAGATGTGTTTGGACTCACATTTTCAGACAGTTCAGTCCATGGTTGTTTGGCCTCATTGCATTTGGCCTGGTGGCAAGGATCATGGCAAAGGTGCAAGAAGAAAATTTTTTTACCTCATGGTGGCCCAGAGAAAAGGAGGACAGGGAGACCAGGGCTCTAATATCCTCTTCAAGAACATGCCCTCAATTATCTCACTTACGTCCACTAGGTCTCACCTCCTAAAAGTTCTACCATCTGACAACAGCACCATCACCTAGGGACCAGCCCTTCCACATATGAGCCTTTGAACACAATTAAGATCCAAACCACAACATGAGTAAGGACCATCCCAACTCAGCAGTCATGGAAGGATCATAAAAAGAGAAAAAGAAACAGACCCATCAAATGCCTCAGGCCTGGGATCTTCCTCAAAAGCCTGCTTACATCCCCCACTCACAGCTTGTCAAACCCTGCACCCCGAACACACACAGAAGACATACTCAGCTCTTGCTCTTTAAGCTCTTTTAAAATTAGAAAGAAAATGGGATTTCAGAAGCTGTGTTAATTAAAATTGCAATCGATACACCTGTCTCCAAGTATTAAGAAAGAGACGAAACTATTGATTTCTCCTACAATGTCTGTGCTTGTAGATATGAATTCTTCTGGATGTCCATCTCTCTGTAACCTGGATGGATGTCTGTATCTGTGCTTCTGGTTAGATTTGTTTCCCTCCCTTCACAAAAATACTCAGATGAGGATGTGCATTTTTACAGGGCTTGTGTTATATGAACCTGGTGATTAAAAATGGAAGTGGGTGGGACTTGAGCAGGAGTTGCCCTTAGTGACTCATTTCCAAAGAGAAAACTATAGAAAGAACAAATGGAAAGCAACTTTACAGTGGAGACGTCTGGCAGATGCCACCCTAACCAAGTGATCAAGATCAACTTTCCCAATGACAAGTCATAATATGACGTGATATATGATAGGGACACTTCACCTCAGTGGCATTCTTCCTCCCAAAATAGGTAGCCTTAAGCTCATGACAAGAAAACATTAGACAAATCCAAGCTGAGAGACATTGCACAAAATAACTTGACCTTTCCGAGTCATCAGAAACAAGGGAAGACAGAGACACGATCACAGACCAGAGATGAAGAAGATGTAGTAGACGCATATAATGTGATATCCTGGGTGCAACCCTAAAACAAAAGAAGAAAACTTGTAGGAAAACTAGTGCAATCTGAATGATGTCTGGAGTTTAGTTCATAGCCATGGATCAGTGCTAGCTCTTTAATTATGGCAAATGTAGTGTGAAACATTAAACATCCAGAAAAACAGTGTGGAGTTGTATCTTTACAACTTTCTATAAGTCTAAAACTATTCTAAAATATGAAAGTTTATGTTGTAAATGAGGTATATGGAGGAATGGGTCCAGATGACATTCTTGCCCCCAGGAAGAATTTCATTTCCCTTGCTTATTCCCCAGCAAAAAGCACTAGCAGAGATCACCCTGTCTGGCTGGCCTTGTGTGATGAGTCTCTCAGGAGGAAGCCCTAGGGTCCAACCACCAGCAGATGGGTGAGTGGAACCTGACTAAAGAGCCAAAGTACAGACTTCCTCAAAAAACCTGACAGGAAAAAAGATGTCCCTGATTCGACCAGGTGGTAGACATCATTCTCTTGGGAGAAAGATACAAAGGACCAGTGGCTTTGTCATTCAGTCTGACTCCTAATAGCCTCCTGAGCCTGGGCCTTCTGTCCTGTGTTTCTCCCTCTGGCTGGTTCCTGGTACCCTTGTTTCCCCCTTCATCACCTGAACACTTCCAGGGATGACAGACAATCTGTCGTCCAAGGACATAAAGGCCATGAGCATGTGAGGGACTCATCCAAGCATAAGCCAATAAGTCTTGCACCTGGCTTATAGTAGTATAAAGAGCTGGCTCACTTTTCATAATCTTTGTGATCTTAGGCGTGTTCCTGTTCCTTCCTTTTTCAAAAATTCTTGTTGAAATTTAACATAGGTAAGTAAAAGTGAAAAAAATCATAATGTCAAACCGCAGTCTGATAAATTTTCATGAGGTCAGGATATCCATGTGCCCCAGATAAAGAAGCAGAATCATCACCAGGCTGCCAGAAGTCTCCCTTTCTGGTCACTCCTCAGCCAGGATAACCAGAATCCAGATTTTTAACAAACTAAGTTAGTCTTTTGGGTTGATTTCTTAAACACTTTAAGGCTCAATATCATCATTTGCAAAATTGAGGTAGTAGAATCTTCCACATAGGGTCAAAGGAAGAATGAAATTAAATGGCAAATGTGAAAGACCTACACCACCTCACGGCTCACAGGAGATACTGAAAACTGTCCGTGCTCTTAGCTGTTCACCCTCACATATAACTCTTTAACGCCTACCACAGTAACTATAACTTGAACGCATTGCACATGTGGCTCACACGCTAAGTGCTTACCCTGAATTCCTTCAGTCACTCCCCAGGACAACTAAGTTAGGTACTATTAGAATCCCCCTTCTAGATGAGAAAACCTAAGATACACAAAAGTAAAATCACTCCAATAAAACATAGCAGGGAAGTCAAAAATCTTCACTTCTCCAACTTCAGAGCCTGCTCTTAACCTCAATGCTTTGATTGCTTCACCTCCTGTTCACCTCTGTCAAAAAGAAGAGGAGTAGTAAGCAGGATGAAGCAGCCTGAACAGGAATCTGGGGGAAGATCATTTTCCCAAGCAAGAAACTCCAGGCCTGCCATGAGCAACGGGAAGTCAGCGAGTCTGTGAGCCACTGACTCTGCCTAACGCTCTGAGGAAGAGAGGGATGGTAGTTGCTAAACCTGCTCTAGGCTGTCCAGTTCAGGAGCTGTCCTCTAGGGTGACGGCAACGGAAAGGAGGAGGACAAGGCACCAGTGAAGAAAGTCTATCTAGCTTTTTTTAAGAATGAGCTTAAAACATCTATTTTAAAAAATTGTTTATAAAGATATTTCTTGTTTTACTCAAGTAACAAATGAACATACTGAGAAGAAGAAACAAAGCAGACCATTAAACTCAGGCTCCCTACCTCCTCCTAGCCCCACTCAGTGGCTGGTCCTCAGGCTCCACCAAGAAAGCACATCTCACTTAGGTTTGGTGCCAGCCGTGGCCAGAGAGGACACTGGGAACTCTGGCCCCTTGTTTGGCAAAGGGAAAAATGTGTTAGCTGCTCAAGGGCCCCCAACCCAGCCTAACTTCTCCCAGAATGCCTTGCAGTGAAATTACTATACCTAAATTACAGCTAAACCACTAGGCTAGTGAGATAGCTGAATTTCACTTAAATAACATAGAATTAGGTATTTTTCACTTTTCCAAAGCCATAGGGAAAGGAAAGGTAGAGAAAAGTCACCAGTAATCATAAACAGTATTTATTAAATCCTTAAAGTGCTCAAAGAGCTGAGAACTTACTGTACGTTCTTTTCTTTTCATGACCTTCTGACTGGTATGCACTCTTATTATATTCATTTTACAAATGAAAACATAGAGACACAGGATTACAGTCCAGAGACTGTGCCTCCTGATCCCACTGGGAAACTCCTCACCTGTGTGCCTCCTCTACTAATGTTGTGATATCCTCAAAACACAAACAATATTTGATGCATCATGGTCATCAGCACTTAGCAGAAGACCAGATACATACTAGGCATCAAAAATACATAATTGAATCAAGCAAGCCAGAAGTTGCTTGGGAGACATGGACTATGAGTGTTGCCGAGCCATCTGAAAACATATTCTAGGGCAGGGATTTAGCTCCGTGGTGCCATTGCCTGCCTCGAAAGTGCAAGCGCAAGGTCCCCAGTTCGATTCTAAAGGTGTGGGGGAAGTGGGAAGGGTAGGGGAAAGCTAATAAGGGAAAAGAAAAAAATATGAGAAAATGAAAAAATGGAAATGAAGTGTTTGTAAAGGAGGAGGGGAGGAGGGGGTGAAGGGAGGGCAGGGACAAGGGGGAAAATGAGAACCAAGACCTGTCATGTGAAGGTACAAGATCCTAATGATGAATGTAACTACTGTATACCTAAAATGTACCAATAAACTCATGAGGAAAAAAAAAAGTATTCTAGACTGGCAGGGATAAAGAATAAATGACATCCCTGCCCTCTGGTAAAAAAATAAGAGTTTGGCAAGTAACCAGGTTCCACCCCCCAAAAAAGGTGATAATAAAGATTTTGGTTTTAAAAAGAAATAAAGCAGAAATCAGTAGAACCAGAGAAATGTTTTGTATAAGGCATTTTACAAATGCTCCTGCTCTGCTTAGGTAGATCTTGGATCCTTAGCAAAGCTCATCTTGATTTTCTGAGTCTGGCCTCAACTTACAGGCAAATGATGCTGCAGGGAGGTGAAGATACAATACCCAAGCCACTGAGAAGTGCTGCTAAAGGGAGATCTGAACTCCCAGGGGAAGTTAGTGTCCTTGCAAGAACCCAGGAACAAACACACAATATTCTCAAGCTCTTTATCAAGGTTTCAAACAGTAGAGAGTATCTCCCAAGCAATCCCTGGTCAACTGCCTCCATGAAATACTGTCAGTGCTGATTATATGCCTTAGGAAACTCACAGTCTAATAGAAGAGTAAGGTAAAAGCACATAACACTCAATTTCCCTTTCAGCCCATCAGACTGATCACGACAACCTAAGTTAACTGATCATGATTCCTTAAGTATTTCCAAGGGCGCCCAGAGTGCATTGCCAACCAAACTGATCAATTAATCCCAAGATGGAGCAGGATGAGTCTGTCTTCCTCTCTATCTTCCTTCCTTCTTCCTGACCTAAGTATTCTTCGCACACGGCTGCCTTTCCTTCTGATTCATGTCATCCTCTCCAGACACCATGCAGAATCTCAGCCACCACTTCTCTTACCACTGCCTCTTCTAGGTACCGTCATGCCCACTCCCCAACAGGCATGGCTCTGAGTCTCTTTGGCAGCACTGCTGCTTTTGTTGGACACCACTGCTTCCACCAGAGCACGAACTCTGGAGCTGGAGTCCTGGATTCAAACCCCAGCTCTGCTACCTGCTAACTGCATGAGAGTAATTTACATAAACTTTCTTCTCTGTGTCCAGTTCCTCATCGATCAGAGAGAAATAATAGCACCTCTCTCAGCTTACTGTAATTAAGTGAAGTGATATATGTGTGTATATAAAATGTATTATGTATATTATATAATGTCTATACCATATTTAATGCGTTGTAATATATGTATCCTATAGATGTGTGTCTTGTATGTATATGTACCTATAAATACATTTATCTTCTATGTATGTGGGTGTGTGTGTGTGTGTGTGTGTGTGTGTGTGTGTATAAAATACCTAACAGGCCATATTTTATGTTAGTTATTATTAGACCTGTATCATCGGACCTTTGTTACTTACAAGTGAGCAAAATGAGCATGCTTTGGGAAGATGGCAGTGGTGGCAGCAGTTTGTCCATCTCTCCAAATCCTCACAGAAATATTGATAGGTGAACTGCATAACAAACTTCCCCATGGATAATAAGCACAAAAAACTAGGTGATGATACAGATGAGCTAGGTAAAAATATTCTAGGCAGTCAGATAGGGCTAAGTCCTCGAGAGGGTCAGGACAAAGGTGAAACACACCACAGCTGCACGTTGGCTGAAAACCAGGCCTCAGGATGGAGACAAGATGACCAGACCCACATAGCTCTTCAAAGAACTGGGCTTAGTGAAGTATAAATAGGCATCGACCACCCTGAGGGCGACCAGAGACCTCTGGACCCACTGCCTCCTAGGAGAACCCTTGTTCCTTCCATCCATGCTTACTACGTGACTTGCTTCACACTTGGACCACCACTGCCTAAGGGACTACACTTGTGACCTTATTGCATGTTCATGGCTATGGCCCACATCGTACCCACGTGGGTTTCACCCTATAAAACTTCTCTGTAAAGTGGGGTCCTTGGGGTCCCCACTTGGGACCCCTCCTGCCCCTCAGGAGCTTTCCTATCAATAAATATCTTCCTACTTTTAACCTCCATCATTCCTAGGACTCATTCTTCAATTTCTAGAGAACAAGAAACTTGGTGTATCATAAAGTTCACAGGTTGAGAGATATATTTCATATTTCCCATGACAATAAGATGTCCCCAATAAACCTTACAATACACCTGTAATCCTAGTACTCGGGAGGCTGAGGCAGGAGGATCACTGTGAGTTCGAGACCAGCCTGGGCTACATAGTGAGTTCCAGGTCAGTCCCAACTACATAGTGAGACCCTGTCTCAAAAAACCAAAGGGGAAAAAAAAAAAAACCTTACAATCCAACAAAATGAGGTCAAGCCTCCAACAGCTGTAAGAGTAGCTTGGCATCATCTTATGAGAAGAAAAAAGGAAGCAATAAGGTGGCATCTGATGAACAGAGATGAAAGGACAACCCTCAAATGGCACCAGCACAGCATGGAAAGATGAGAAGCACAGCTGAAAGCAGAGGGGGGTTTCCCTCTTCACTTCGGGGGTAGCACCCATGCCTACGATCAGCTTTCACAAGGAATCTCCTTTAGAGCAAGCACCACACTAAGGAGAAGCTTCTGCGAGTGGAATCAGAATGGAGTGAGGCAGAGAAAACAGAGGCAGAGGAAAGAGAAATTCAGATCACCATATTTCTTAACTTGATTAGAGGGAGGGGGAAGGAGAGAAAGGAGGAGGAAGGGAAAGTAAAGAAAGCAGAACTCCATGAAATTTCCTGAAACTTGCCTGCCCTTAAAGTTTATAAAAGTTAATTTCATATAAAACTGAGCAACACGAAATCATTTAAGTTGTCATCCCATACATTGTTATTTTAAGAATATATATGAATATATATGGGGAGAATGCTAGGAAAATGTACTAACAAAACAGATGCAAACTTAGCTTACTATTTCAGGATAAGCTCAAAATTTTAAGAAAAGTATATGGGATATGAAAGCAAAACATAAATTCTTAGAAAGATGTCCTAACTCAGTGGTGAATTCGAAATTAAAGGAGAAGTCACTATAGAAGCAAAAACCAAACAAGAAGAAACGTGCGAGATGATGTCTTCAAAAACTCAAAATTTTAAATGCAGCAAAACGTTAGAATAAAAAAATTAAAAAGACTTTAAGAGGGACATGGAGCGGGAGTGGACGGCAGAGCTGTGGTGCCACGGACCAAAGGCAGGAAAAGGCAGGCGGGGCGAGCAGACTTTTGGCCAGCGGCTAGGGAGCCAATCCCCAAGGAGCAAGCAAACCTTGCCATCTACGTTTCCGCCTCAGACCAACCGCCCTGCTAGTCAACTGGAGCCTCTGCATCACCTGTCCTGCTTCCGCTGGTCCCAGGCCCGCAGCCCGGGAGGAGCACTGGACTGACTTCCGTTTCCTTTGATCTTCAGGATTTTAAGAGGGCTGCCCAGTCAGTGCCCACAGTTGCGCCGAAAAGCACCACCAAGATGTCGCTAAATGAGGGCTTTACGAATATGCTGACGAACAAACAGCCAATGCCAGTGAATATTCGGGCTTCGATGCAGCAACAACAGCAGCTCGCCAGTGTCAGAAACACAAGACTGGCCTAACAGATGGAGAACAGACCCTCTGTCCAGGCAGCATTAAAACTTAAGCGGAGCTTAAAGCAGCGCCTGAGTAAGAGTAACACCTAGGCACGGTTAGGCCGACCCACTGGGACCCTGACCAGGGAGGGGAGCCACTGGAGGAGGAGGCCTGCCTATAGCCCAGAGAGGCTTGTCCAGAGGAGGACTGGTGGGAGACACGACACCAGAACCCTGCTTAGGGGCAGGATGTCAATCTGAAGTCAAAACCTGCTTCGAGATGGACGAGCTGTAGCTCCCAGAATGGGCTTAAGAAGAGGTGGTGTTCAAGGTCCTGCGAGAGGGGACCTAGGGTGTGGAGCTATGGATGGTGGCAGAATTGGTGGTAGAGGTCGGGTACAATGGTGTGATAGGTCTGGGAAGAGGGGGCTTTGGAGGCCAAGGCTGAGGCCGTGGAGGGGGAAGAGGTGCCCTTACTCGCCCAGTCCTGACCAAGGAGCCACTGGACAACCAACTGGACGCCTACATGTGGAAAACTAAGGGACGCCTGGATGCTGAGTTGGATGCCCACATGGCACGGACAGACCCTGAAAGCAAAGACTGAAGCCTGCCTACCCTCCTGAGAGAGACTTGTTAAAGTTAGCACATCTGTAAACAACCTTGGATGACAGAGAAGAGGAAACCTGACTGATGCTACAAGGACCGATAATCGTAACAAGCCATGGACTTACCCACCACCAGTTTGTGCATTGGTGCGTTCCTTTTACTTTTGATACTGTGTTGTATGAAAACCCCCTTTCCTTTGATTTGGGTGTTTTTTGTTGTTTTGCCCTTCACCCAGACTTTTCTTTGAACATGAATGTGTTGGCCTTGTGGGCAGAACTCTTTTCCTACCTCTGCCTTCTCTCGCCTGTCATACACTCTGACATTCTGTACCCCTACCCAAAGGTCTCAGGAAGAGGCAGGGTTCCTCCTTAATGCCTTGCTTCCTGAGTTGGAATTGTGTTGTAGATCCTCTATACTTGGCTCTTGGTGTTATGAAAATCTGGAACTCAAAAATGCATTCAGCTGTGTTGCTACTGTAGAAGCCCTGATTTTGCTACAGGGCCACATTACAGGTAACACAGGGTGACATCTTCAGTTGCTCTGAATGACTACCATGTTCATTGACACTGGCAAGTCTGGAGCCTCATGGTCTTAGCTTTGCAGAGCTCTGACCATCTCAGGTCCCACAAAAGCAAGTCTTTCTCTTTGCCATATTTTTTACCCTTACTGTAGCCCCCAATGAGGTGGTGGGGAGGTCACACAGCCCCCTGATTATATCCACTCATTTATTCAACAAAAATTTACTTAGTGCCTACTGGAGTACAATAGTGAGCCAAATTAACCAACCTCCCTGCCGTTATAGAGGGCACACAATAGCAGGGAAACTAGATTACAATAATACAAAATATAATAAATTTAAAACTTGTGTAATATGTTGAAAGCAGATCATTTTTATTAAAAGTAGAGGCAGAATAAGGGGAATCAAGATTGCTTATATGAGAATCAGGGACATAATTATTTTAAATAAATGGTTAGGGTAGAGCTTATTGAAAAGGTAGGGTGCAAGCAAACACTTCCAGAAGGTAAAAGAATTAACCACATGGGTACTGAGCATTCCAAGCAGAGAAAAGAACCAGCTCAAAGGTCCTGGGAGGGAGGGTGCCAGGCTTCGTGGAGAGGCAGTATGGTGACAAGTGTGGCTGAGTGGAATGAGCAGGGAAAGACGAGTAGGAGTGAGCTCAGAGAAAGAGTCATGCCCAATCATGGGTGGCCTTGAAAGCCACTGTAAGTCCCTTGGGCTTCGTTCTCGGTAAACGGAGATGTCAGCTGGATCCACTCAGCCCATATGCCTCTCTGTAACCCAACCTGGAAGACTCCCTTTGTCAAGGATTTAGAAAAGCAACACATAGATTAATTTAGCATGACTTAGCCTCTGCTAGGCAGGGAGCTACACACTGTTTACGGAGCAGTTAATTTAGCATAATTATTTATGCAACAAGCTATAAATAATTTATACTGTGGTCAAGGTCTTAACTTCCAACCCCTCTACTCAAAGGCAGTGGTGAAGCCCAACCCAAGTGTGACTATGAGAAACGTTGCTGCTGGGTTGTGTTCAGATTTCCCAATGTTTTCATCGTGCTGCTTCTGATCTGCTCCTGAGTCCTACAGTGAGAAGCACCAGCGTCAGGGCTTTGCGTGAGTGGCAGAAAACTCTCCCCCTCTACATTTGGAGCCACCATCTATGGTGCTGACCCACCCACCTGTGCAATCCACATGCATCAAGAGAATTTTCTCTCTTTCACTGGACTCTGCCCAAGGCCTCATTTATCTGCTCATTACTCACAAGAGGCCCCTTGCCCCATGGACTCCTGGGTTCTCTCACATCTCTATTTGCTGACCTCTACACTGAGCTTCGTGTTTGGTTCATATGTTTCATGTCATTTTATATTAATCAAACTTCTCAGTATAATATGATAAGGGAATGGATCCTACATTTTGGATAACTCGGGAAGATTCTATCCTAGTAACTGAAAGTAGTCATGAAGAGGACATGGACTATAACAGTATGGTCACTTTGTCACACTTATTTCTCCAAGCTGTAGCCCTCTCTCAATGCATGGGAGGGTTTGAGGGTAGAGAAGAGATTTGACTACTCTAACAAATCTTTTCTTCTAATCTAGCATAGTTCTAAGCATGCTATAAAATCAACTATTTATTGAGTGCCTCCTGCATATCAGGCACATGTGAAGCACCTGCCTGCACAATGTCTAACTCATGCTCATAGATATGCTACTTATCATGTGCATTTCACAGAAAGGCTCCAAGCGTTTCCAACACTAGTTAGTGACAGTGCCAACACTTTGGCCCAAGCCTGCCTGACTCTATCCGCTAGCCTGTCCAGCCCTTTCATGGGGGTGGTTGTTGTTGTCTCTGTTTCAGAAAGCCAAGGAACCAGGTGACTGTTTCCATTCCAATGAACCAACAGGTACCTCTAACAGCTGCCTCTTCTGATGACTCAGAGCCCAGGTTGTTAATCCTGTCTGGCATTTCAGACCTCTGGCATTTTAGGCCTCTGATTGAGAGAAAACTCATTAACACTCCCTGGCCCTTCATTAGCTCAGGGACTGCTTACTGTTTATATTCTAAAAGGGTACGTGTTTACGCACATTGTCGTGTGTGGCAGAGAGTCAGTGTGATGATGTCAGCAGCACGGTCACCACCCAGTTAGGAGCCAACACCCGTGCCCTCCTCCATTCCCCTCTAGATAGATGTGCACCTGGCACATGACACTTGCCCTCTCTGAGCCTCGGTTCCCGTATCTGCTCAGTTCCTTTCATTTCCAGCCCTTGTCCCAGCCACACTGAGCTCTTCCAGCCTCCCTGCCATGAGTCCCAGCCTCCCCACCTCTTCATGGGCTGGTGCTTATTCCTTGCTTTCTCCCCACCTTGGTGACTCCTTTGCATCCTTAAAGCCATGATCTAAATCTATCCACTGCGGAAATCTTCTCTGGCTCCTGGATGAGGTCACATCCCGTGTGTCACACATGCCTGTAGCACCCTGCTCTCTACTCTCTTGCACTGGTCTCAAATGTTTAACTCCCAATTTCCTGCTTTACACACCGGCTCGTAGGTAGTGTCGGCCTGCGTCCATCTTGTCCCCACTGCATGCTACCCCAGGTATTGGACCTGACACACTGAAAATGCTCAGTGGTTACTTATGAAATGGAATTAACTCTTAAAATCTTTCAAATGGGAATGACAATAGCCTGGGCTGCTCTACTCTCCATCCCTACCCATAATCACTATAAAAACATTTTTTGAGAGTGGACCCCATGTTAAGTACTGTGTGGAAAGCTTGCAAGTATTATTTCACTGAGCTCTCACACTGATCTTAGGATCTCACTTTTACAGATGAGAAAACTGAAGCTTAGCAAGGTTAAGTAATCTACCTGAGAGCACAGGGGTGATGTCTTGTTCTGAACACAGCTCTCCAGTCTGCAGACCCTTAAATGCTGCACTAAACTACTTTATGAATGGCTGTGCTCTATTTCAATGTCATGTTTAGCACTGTCAGCTAAAAACTTATAAATGCACTTTCATGCACACAAATTCAGCTATTCTTGTGCTTGTGTTTAGCCTACCTGGCAGTAATGTGGGACTTTGGTTATATACTTTAAAAAGGTCTAGGTGTGACTTTCCTGTTCTGTTTTGCTCTCTTTGTTAAGGAGAATGTTTTCATTTCCCAAAGTGGAACCACAGATCTAATGTGTTGATGGTGCTTGCCCCAGGAAAGGCAGATGAGAGAACAGACATTGCCACCAGAAGGTTTCCAAGCAGCACCATCTGCAAGGCTCCAGACACCATCAGCCTCCAGCCCCACCACATGGATCCCTTTCCTCCACATCACCTCATTCCTCCCCAAGCCTCAGGCTCTGACCACAGATTCTCTCTTTCTCCAGTTATGTGCAAACTCAAGGGACAAAATATCCTTCACCTTGGGCTGCACTGGGAGCTCCTAAAGGACCCCTAGATGCAGAGGCCAGGAGAAGTTGCCTGTTCCGAGAAGCCCCACAGCCAGGAAATTTTAGGCCCAGGCTGGTGTTGGGTGTTTTCTGTGGCCCATTCTGCACTAGCCCTGTTCTAGTTGCTCAGACTACTGAGCTGTGCAGGAGAAAACCTCAGCCAATACCCCAAACAGGCAGAAGACAGCAACAATCCAACCTGGCAATAATTACAACAGTGGCTAATGTGTTGAGTTCCGGCAAGAAGTCAGGCAGAGCACTAAGCCCTCTACAAATCTTTTAATCCTTCCCACAGCCCTGTGGGGGAAGTACTCTTCTCTGACCCCTCTTTACAGATGAGGAGACTTCTGTCCAGAAAGATCACTTGGTCCATGGTGGAGCCATCATTCAAACTTGGGCCTCTAGATTCAAGAGGCTCATTTTTTAACAACTAAACACCACACTCCCATCAAGATGCTGTGAGTGGGATGACTCAGAATCACAGACGATGGAGCCTGACTTCTCCTGGGAATATTTACACAAAGGAAATGACATTTGCCCTGGTTTTTAGAGGATAAGAATCGTCCAGGATGACAAGGAAAAGAGGACTTGAACATGGAAGGGATGCCATGTGCAAAGGTCTGGAAACATAAACAATAACATGGCAGAAAGTTTCACTGAACTAAACATCAGGGGCCTGTGTTGTGTGGCAATGACCAGGAAGAGATCTGAAGAAATAGACAGATCAAGTGATCAAAGCCCTTAGGAACTTGACTTTAGTCCTGGAAACGCTTTGGAGCCACGGAAAGCATTTTCTAGCAGAGCAATGACAAAACCACGCAGCCAGCCAGCAGAGAGAGATCCAGAGCAGGGTTAAATACTAGCCCAGAGGGTGGTCCATTGGGAGATGAAACACAAAAGAGAAAAGCCTGGGCTAAGGCAGTGACACAGAATGGGAAGAAGTGGGTGGCCTGGGAGGAGGTGAAATGAAGAGAGAGGAGAAGCAATGTGGACCTTGGGTGTCTGTCCCGGGTAACAGCAGCTGCCCTTGCTGAGGCAGCAAACACTTCTGGGAAAGAGATGGTGTGGCTTCTCTTGGTTCCAGGGTGAGGCACTATGACAATTGGAACACACAAGACCATAGCAGAGAAGAGAGTCCATCAAAGAGGCCAGAGAGGAGACCAGGCCTGGTGAACACCCGCTACACACACACACACACACACACACACACACACACACACAGCCCCACCACAAGCCTGTCCACTCCC